>NC_084565.2:13530000-13682500 GCF_033978685.3 Nerophis lumbriciformis | reverse complement strand
GATCCACACAAAGTCTGACAATTGTGGAAATAAACACGCCAGAAGTGCCGCTAGCCTACAGAAAGTGATGTCATCAAAATTGCAGCCTCCATAGGGCTTCCTGCGACACACATAGTGAATAAATGAAACGTTCACTGAGACATGGTCGCACACAGAGTCATATTTGGCGCCACGTGAACGTTCACGAACGTACAAGAAGGCAAATAGAAGCGTTTGTGAATGGAGGTTCCACTGTACATGAGTGTTTCTTACAGCTGTATAGCATAGACTTGTGCTTTTATTGTGTAAATATAAATCATGTACATTTGCAGTACAGTACTCTGTTGGTAAAAGTACATCCGCTACTCACTAACACCTATAAATATTCAGCTTTAGCTGAAATTTCAGGATGAAACGAGGAAAGCGTGTGACCAATCGGTGTCCTGCTTCAATTAGAATTGGTATTTAATAGAGATGTCGATAAATGCTTTAAAATGTAATATCGGAAAATATCGGTATCGTTTTTTTAAATTATCGGTATCGTTTTTTTATTTTTTTTATTTTATTAAATCAACATAAAAAAACACAAGATACACTTACAATTAGTGCACCAACCCAAAAAACCTCCCTCCCCCATTCACACTCATTCACACTCATTCACACAAAAGGGTTGTTTCTTTCTGTTATTAATATTCTGGTTCCTACATTATATATCAATACAGTCTGCAAGGGATACAGTCCGTATGCTGGTCCACTAATAGTACTAACTTTTAACAGTTAATTTTACTCATTTTCATTAATTACTAGTTTCTATGTAACTGTTTTTATATTGTTTTACTTTTTTTTATTCAAGAAAATATTTTTAATTTATTTATCTTATTTTATTTTATTAATTTTTAAAAAAAAGGACCTTATCTTCACCATACCTGGTTGTCCAAATCAGGCATAATAATGTGTTAATTCCACGACTGTATATATCGGTATCGGTTGATATCGGTATCGGTAATTAAAGAGTTGGACAATATCGGAATATCGGATATCGGCAAAAAGCCATTATCGGACATCCCTAGTATTTAAGCAATCATCCTCGTCATAGTGTTTACATTTTGGCGTCATGGGAACAAAACATCACATTTGATCATCAGGACCCCGCCTCATTAGCAGCTTTTGTCCCCAGGACTTTGGAATGTCCAAAAATAATGTCACGCTATTGAATGGAGGCAAGTCAAACACTTGTGCCAGGCGGAATGACAACATTGACAGCACGCCGCGGCTGACCAATCGGCAGTCAGATGTGAGATCAGAGCAACTTGTGATCATTCACAGGAGATATATTTGTGGTAGAATGTTCCGATCAGGGTTTTATGTTGCTGATACCTATACCGATCATCCATGAGTGAGATCGGCCGATAACAATACCAATCAGGTGTATTTATTGTATATTTGTCCATTTATTTATGATGAGTGTTATTGAAAGTTTACTAATATCAACATAATATTTAAATTTATTCCTAGCTTGATTACATTAGCGCATTCAAATATTCATGAAAACACTCTTTCAGACATCACACATGGGATGGTTTGGTAAGTAAGAATTGTTTTAGTTATATTGTAAAAGCTAAAAACGTTGCTTGGAGTGATGAACGAAGAATCCATACGAGTAGAAACGCTATGGACTGTTAGGAGACAGAACGGCACTTCTACTTCCGGTTCAAAGCTTTCGACAGCAGAAAACACTTGTAGACATTCACCCTACAGCACCTGCAGTGAGCAAACTCGTCTAAAAGATGGCGCCATAGCACAAACAATAACACCATTTAAGTGTCTTTGCATGTTTTTCATGAAAACTATTTGCTTTATGGCCGTCAGCGAAGAAAAATCCATAAATTAGCCGCACCGTTTTACAAACCCCGTTTCCATATGAGATGGGAAATTGTTTTAGATATAAACGGAATACAATGATTTGCAAATCCTTTTCAACCCATATTCAATTGAATGCACTACAAAGACAAGATATTTGATGTTCAAACTCATAAACTTTATTTTTTTTTTGCAAATAATAATTAACTTAGAATTTCATGGCTGCAACACGTGCCAAAGTAGTTGGGAAAGGGCATGTTCACCACTGTGTTACATCACCTTTTATTTTAACAACACTCAATAAACGATTGGGAACTGAGGAAACTAATTGTTGAAGCTTTGAAAGTGGAATTCTTTCCCATTCCCAAAGTACCCGCACTCTTTTTTTACGAAGCCACGCTGTTGTAACACGTGCTGAATGTGGCTTGGCATTGTCTTGCTGAAATAAGCAGGGGCGTCCATGAAAAAGACGGCGCTAAGATGGCAGCATATGTTGTTCCAAAACCTGTATGTACCTTTCAGCATTAATGGTGCCTTCACAGATAAGTGTAAGTTACCCATGCCTTTGGCACTAATGCACCCCCATACCATCACAGATGCTGGCTTTTCAACTTAGCGTCGATAACAGTCTGGATGGTTCACTTCCCCTTTGGTCCGAATGACACGATGTCGAATATTTCCAAAAACAATTTGAAATGTGGACTCGTCAGACCACAGAACACTTTTCCACTTTGTATCAATCCATCTTAGATGATCTCGGGCCCAGAGAAGCCGGCGGCGTTTCTGGATGTTGTTGATAAATGGCTTTCGCTTTGCATAGTAGAGCTTTAACTTGCACTTACAGATGTAGCGACCAACTGTAGTTACTGACAGTGGGTTTCTGAAGTGTTCCTGAGCCCATGTGGTGATATCCTTTAGAGATTGATGTCGGTTTTTGATACAGTGCCGTCTGAGGGATCAAAGGTCACGGTCATCCATCCATCCATTTTCTACCGCTTATTCCCTTTGGGGTTGCGGGGGGCGCTGGAGCCTATCTCAGCTACAATCGGGCGGAAGGCGGGGTACACCCCGGACAAGTCGCCACCTCATCGCAGGGCCAACACAGACAGACAGACAACATTCACACTCACATCCACACACTAGGGCCAATTTAGTGTTGCCAATCAACTTATCCCCAGGTGCATGTCTTTGGAGATTCAATGTTTATTTCCGGCCATGCCGCTTACGTGGAGTAATTTCTCCAGATTCTCTGAACCTTTTGATGATATTATGGACCGTAGATGTTGAAATCCCTAAATTTCTCGCAATTGCACTTTGAGAAACGTTGTTCTTAAACTTTTTGACTATTTGCTCACGCAGTTGTGGACAAAGGGGTGTACCTCGCCCCATCCTTTCTTGTGAAAGACTGAGCATTTTTTGGGAAGCTGTTTTTATACCCAATCATGGCACCCACCTGTTCCCAATTAGCCTGCACACCTGTGGGATGTTCCAAATAAGTGTTTGATGAGCATTCCTCAACTTTATCAGTATTTATTGCCACCTTTCCCAACTTCTTTGTCACGTGTTGCTGGCATTAAATTCTAAAGCTAATGATTATTTGCAAAAAAAAAAAAAGTTTATCAGTTTGAACATCAAATATGTTGTCTTTGTAGCATATTCAACTGAATATGGGTTGAAAATGATTTGCAAATCATTGTATTCCGTTTATATTTACATCTATCACAATTTCCCAACTCATATGGAAACAGGGTTTGTATAAGCCGCGGGGTACGAAGTGTAGGGAAAAAGTAACACGGTTCTATCTCCACTTCTTAAACTTTACTAAGCACTTATTTCTTCTGTTGTTTAAAGCTACCTTAGCGTTAGCTTGCTCTTGGTGTGTAGCCTCGTCTTCCAGTGATAACGATATATGAGAATGATATCTGACATACAAAGAAATGTCGTTTATTTGAGGTGAGAGTTAAGGTTCGGGTTTAAGGAGCGGCTCCACACTGTGTATGGAGACACACAGCTAGCTGCTAGCCTCTTGTCAGCCGGGCACTCAAACTTAATTGTCTTTTTACTTATATTAGCCGCACCGGACTATGAACCGCAGATATATTCGTTGTGAAATTAGATATCTTTAAATGTTTATTTACCTTAATTACCTTCATTGTTTCTAAACGGTGTCTGTAATATGGCAGTAAATCGGCTGATCAAACAAAACAGAAGCTAAACAGACTTAATAACTCCACGGTGGAATTTGTGAAACTGAAACAATACAAAAAAAATGCCTTTGTAAGATAATAATACTAACAAAGACACTCGCAAAAGTGTTAGCATATTAGTTAATGCCAACGATGCTAGCTTGATTACATTAGGATGTACAAATATGCATGAAAACACTCCTACAGACATCACATCACATCAATTGTTTTGGTTATATTGTAAAACTTGCAAACGTTGCTTGGAGTGATGAACGAAGACTCCATACGAGTAGAAACGCAATGGATGGTTATAGTTCCGGTTCAAGGCACGAAACAGGAAGTACATTTTCAACCTGCAGTGAGCGAACTTGTCCAAAAGATGGCGCCATATCATATTTCAGTCGGTGTTATATTAAAAAAAAATTGAATACGAAACATTATGACGGAAAAAAATCCATTAATTAGTCGCTCCATTTTATCAGCCGCCGGGTTCAAAGTGTAGGAAAAAAAGTTAGCGGCTTATAGCCTGGAAATTACGGTACTTCGACTTCCCCTCTGAGTTTCTGAAAAACATTTTGTCGTCTGGTCTGATTTTTAGAGTTTTCTTTTTTCTTGTCAGTAGCACTCCATGTGTTGGTGTCTTCTTCTACTGCTGCTTCACTGCGACGCCTCGCTGTTGCCCCCTGCAGAGCAGGTGAAGTACTGCATGAAGTCGCACTTGTTAAAGTACCAATGATTGTCACACACACACAAGGTGTGGCGAAATTATTCTCTGCATTTGACCCATCACCCTTGATCACCCCCTGGGAGGTGAGAGGAGCAGTGAGCAGCAGCGGTGGCCACGCCCGGGAATAATTTTTGGTCATTTAACCCCCAATTCCAACCCTTGATGCTGAGTGCCAAGCAGGGAGGTAATGGGTCCCATTTTTATAGTCTTTGGTATGACTCGGCCGGGGTTTGAACTCACAACCTGCCGATCTCAGGGCGGACACTCTAACCACTAGGCCACTTGCGTCGCGTTTTCATCATTTGGGCCATGTTTAGTGGGCCACGTGAAAGACTTTGTGGTGGCCTGAGGAGGAGCGCTGCTTTCAGCTTCATCCTGAAATTTCACGGAAAAAAACTAATCTCTTTGTGAGGAGCTTAATTTTCAAAAAGTCTTTTTTTTTTGCACACCCGCAGTTCAATGGTTTTTGTGTCATATTTGCAGTTATCTGCAGGAAATTAAGGGAGACTTATTTTTTTTAACTCCCCTGAGAAGTTGTCACTTTTAAACCAGTGAAGAATTGAGACATCTGAATAATTAAGGCATCTGCAATGGACAAAACGTCATTTTTAGTGTGCCTTTCTTGCGCCCGGCTCATTGCTGCAGATTTGTCCGATTGTCGTTGCTCTTTTTCCTTTTCAGCTTTTAAAAGGACAACTTATCCAGTCATCCATCCATTTTCTACCGCTTGTCCCTTTCGACTTATATTAGACTAATATTAGATGATGTTTGACCTACAGAGGGGGCTAGAGAGACACTTTTCATTCTACTTTTTGTTGTTTTTCCATTAAAAAGTTCTGATCACACAAATGTACTTTGTCTTGTGTACTTTTACCAGCATTTTGCATTATTTAGCAGTATTTTTTCACAGTAAAATCCTGTCATCAAAAAGTACTTTAAAGGCCTACTGAAACCCACTAATACCGACCACGCAGTCTGATAGTTTATATATCAATGATGAAATCTTAACATTGCAACACAATTTTAAATTTTGCGCGAAATATCCTGCTGAAAACGTCTCGGTATGATGACGTCAGCGCGTGACGTCACGGATTGTAGAGGACATTTTGGGACAGCATGGTGGCCAGCTATTAAGTCGTCTGTTTTCAGCGCAAAATTCCACAGTATTCTGGACATCTGTGTTGGTAAATCTTTTGCAATTTGTTCAATGAACAATGGAGACAGCAAAGAAGAAAGCTGTAGGTGAGAAGCGGTGTATTGCGGCCGACTGCAGCAACACAAACACAGCTGGTGTTTCATTGTTTACATTCCCGGAAGATGACAGTCAAGCTTTACCATTGGCCTGTGGAGAACTGGGACAACAGAGACTCTTACCAGGAGGACTTTGAGTTGGATGCGCAGACGCGGTACCGTGAGTACGCATGCAGCTGCGGCTTCCAAACATTTGATCGCTTGCCCGTACGTGCGTGCCGCTATGTGCATGTCACGTACGTAACTTTGGGGAAATATATGTGCTGTATGAACTTTGGGGAGGTGAACGGTACTTTGGGCTGTGGGATTGAGTGTGTTGTGCAGGTGTTTGAGTTGTATTGGCGGGTTATATGGACGGGAGGGGGGAGGTGTTTGTTATGCGGGATTAATTTGTGGCATATTAAATATAAGCCTGGTTGTGTTGTGGCTAATAGAGTCTTGTGTTTATTTACTGTTTTAGTCATTCCCAGCTGAATATCAGGTCCCACCCGCCTCTCACAGCATCTTCCCTATCTGAATCGCTCCCACTGCCCTCTAGTCCTTCACTCTCACTTTCCTCATCCACGAATCTTTCATCCTCGCTCAAATTAATGGGGAAATCGTCGTTTTCTCGGTCCGAATCGCTCTCGCTGCTGGTGGCCATGATTGTAAACAATGTGCAGATGTGAGGAGCTCCACAACCTGTGACGTCACGCTACTCGTCTGCTACTTCCGGTACAGGCAAGGCTTTTTTATCAGCAACCAAAAGTTGCGAACTTTATCGTCGATGTTCTCTACTAAATCCTTTCAGCAAAAATGTGGCAATATCGCGAAATGATCAAGTATGACACATAGAATGGACCTGCTATCCCCGTTTAAATAAGAAAATCGCATTTCAGTAGGCCTTTAACGTTGTGTAAAAAATACAATACCTTCTATTTCACTGCCAATAATGATTTGACATTGAATTACTGTAAATGTTTTCTAGGAAATTCATTCTTAGACACAAAATTGCTGTGAAATTACAATAAAATGTTTGTACAGTGAAATTATTGAAGTGATGGAATAAAAAAGTGCTTACAGAAGAGTTCTGTAGCAGAGATGATTGACATTTATCTTGTTAAAATAATCAGATTTAAATCATCAATAGGAATTATCTCTCTTTATTCTTACAGTCATCTGGAAAGTCTTCACAGTGTTTCACTTTTTAAACTTGTTCTTGTCAGTCTTATTCAAAAATAGAATAAATTCATTTTTGCCCTCAAAATTCTACACACAATACCCCATGATAACAATGTAAGAAGGTATTTCTTATAATTTTGCAAATGTAGAAAAAAAATATATATACATAGTATTTAGAGGCTTTTATCAATATTTAGTTGATGCACCTTTGGCGGAAATTACAGCCTCAAGTCTTTTTGAATACGATGCCACAAGCTTGGCACACCTATCTTTGGGCACTTTCAACCATTCCTCTTTGCACAGAGACATCCTGGATGAAAACCTTCCCTCCAACCTGATGGAGCTTGAGAGGTGCTGCAAAGAGGAATTGGTTGAAAGTGTCCAAAGATAGGTGTGCCAAGCCTGTGGCATCGTATTCAAAAAGACTTGACGTGTTTGAGCAAAGGCTCATAAATACTTATGTACATGTCATTTTTTATCTTAAAGACATTTTCAAAATTAGAAAAAAGGTTTTTCCACATTGAACAGAATCGGTGACCAAGGGCAGCCTTGACGGAGTCCAACCCTCTCACTGGAAACGGGTCCGACTTACTGCCGGCAATGCGGACTAAGCTCTGACACTGATCATACAGGGAGCGGACTGCCACAATCAGACATACTCTCTGAGCACTCCCCACAGGACTTCCCGAGGGACACGGTCGAATGCCTTCTCCAAGTCCACAAAGCACATGTAGGTCTGGTTGGGCAAACTCCCATGCACCCTCAAGGACCCTGCCGAGAGTATAGAGCTGGTCCACAGTTCCACGACCAGGACGAAAACCACACTGTTCCTCCTGAATCTGAGGTTCGACTATCCGGCGTAGCCTCCTCTCCAGTACACCTGAATAGACCTTACCGGGAAGGCTGAGGAGTGTGATCCCACGATAGTTAGAACACACCCTCCGGTTCCCCTTCTTAAAGAGAGGAACCACCACCCCGGTCTGCCAATCCAGAGGTACCGCCCCTGATGTCCACGCGATGCTGCCCTTTGTCACCGATTCTGTTCATAACTTTTATGGACAGAATTTCTAGGTGCAGTCAAGGCGTTGAGGGGATCCGGTTTGGTGGCTGCAGGATTAGGTCTCTGCTTTTTGCAGATGATGTGGTCCTGATGGCTTCATCTGGCCAGGATCTTCAGCTCTCACTGGATCGGTTCGCAGCTGAGTGTGAAGCGACTGGGATGAGAATCAGCACCTCCAAGTCCGAGTCCATGGTTCTCGCCCGGAAAAGGGTGGAGTGCCATCTCCGGGTTGGGGAGGAGACCCTGCCCCAAGTGGAGGAGTTCAAGTACCTCGGAGTCTTGTTCACGAGTGAGGGAAGAGTGGATCGTGAGATCGACAGGCGGATCGGTGCGGTGTCTTCAGTAATGCGGACGCTGTATCGATCCGTTGTGGTGAAGAAGGAGCTGAGCCGGAAGGCAAAGCTCTCGATTTACCGGTCGATCTACGTTCCCATCCTCACCTATGGTCATGAGCTTTGGGTTATGACCGAAAGGACAAGATCACGGGTACAAGCGGCCGAAATGAGTTTCCTTCGCCGGGTGGCGGGGCTCTCCCTTAGAGATAGGGTGAGAAGCTCTGTCATCCGGGGGGAACTCAAAGTAAAGCCGCTGCTCCTCCACATCGAGAGGAGCCAGATGAGGTGGTTCGGGCATCTGGTCAGGATGCCACCCGAACGCCTCCCTAGGGAGGTGTTTAGGGCACGTCCGACCGGAAGAACATGGATGGATGGATGGTTTTTCCACATTGTCATTATGGGGTATTGTGTGTAGAATTTTGAGGACAAAAATGGATGTATTCCATTTTGGAGTATGGCTGTAAGATAACAAAATGTGGAACCAGTGAAGTGATGTGAAGGAAGTGTTTTCTGGTTTCGGTCCACTGACACACACAAACTGCAAAGATGACTTGATAATGCTCATGTGCATATCTTGCCACACTTATGAAAGCCTGGAAAAAAAACTGTGGGAATTTACAACAGATTCAAAACCCGTTAGGCAGCATTTGAGGAGGCAACAAGCGCTGGAAAGTCCTGAAAAACCAGGAACACCACAACGTCAGCGGACGACTGCGGGAAGACGTCATGATGATGTCATATCACTGTGTGCACTTGCTGCAATGCATTGTGGGAACAATCCGAGAGAAGGTGTTGAGATGATGGTGTTATTGTAGAACTAAATGAAATGTCCCTTGGACTACATTAATAGAACTCACATTCTCACTCACTGACGTCAATACAATTAAATATATTATTGCGTAATATCTGTACTTGTTTCCAAGATGGATGCTGGTTGCAGGAGCCCTGGTTGGATGAGCATGTGTCGGACACTTCAGTCTCCCTGGGCGGTCATTGACCGAGAGCTAGTGGGCAGCCGAGGACGAAGTCAGCTCTCTTGGTTGCTTTGTTGGGTCTGTTCCTGTCTCTGGTCATGTGACCCTCTCCCCATCCCGCAGATGATGCCGTGAAGTGAAGTGAAGTGAATTATATTTACCGGTATATAGCACTTTTCTCTAGTGACTCAAAGCTTCTTATCATGATACAAATCAAGTTTGTCCTATCGTGGGATAAATCAAGTCTGTCCTATCGTGATACAAATCAAGTCTGTCCTATCGTGACATAAATCAAGTCTGTCTTATCATGATATAAATCAAGTCTGTCTTATCGTTATGTGAAGCAAGACTGTCCTATTCTGATATAAATCAAGTCTGTCCTATCATGATATAAATCAAGTCGGTCCTATCGTGGTATAAATCAAGTCTGTCCTATCGTAGGATAAATCAAGTCTGTCCTATCGGGACATAAATCAAGTCTGTCCTTTCGTGATATAAATCAAGTCGGTCCTATCGTGATATAAATCAAGTCTGTCCTATCGTAGGATAAATCAAGTCTGTCCTATCGTGGGATAAATCAAGTCTTTCCTATTGTTATACAAATCAAGACTGTCCTATCCTGATACAAATTAAGTCTGTCCTATCGTGATAAAAATCAAGTCTGTCCTATCGTAGGATAAATCAAGTCTGTCCTATCATGATATAAATCAAGACTGTCCTATCCTGATAAAAATCAAGTCTGTCCTTTCGTGATATAAATCAAGTCTGTCCAATCATGGGATAAATCAAGTCTGTCCTATCAGGATATGAATCAAGTTTGTTTTATCGTGATACAAATCAAGTCTGTCCTATCGTGGGATAAATCAAGTCTGTCCTATGGTGATACAAATCAAGTCTGTCCTATCGTGATATAAATCAAGTCTGTCTTATCATTATATGAAGCAAGACTGTCCTATTCTGATACAAATCAAGTCTGTCCTATCGTGATACGCATCAAGTCTGTCCTATCATGATATAAATCAAGTCTGTCCTTTCGTGATATAAATCAAGTCTGTCTTATCATTATATGAAGCAAGACTGTCCTATTCTGATACAAATCAAGTCTGTCCTATCGTGATATAAATCAAGTCTTTCCTATCGTGGGATAAATCAAGTCTGTCCTATCGGGATATAAATCAAGTTTGTCTTATCGTGATACAAATCAAGTCTGTCCTATCGTGGGATAAATCAAGTCTGTCCTATCGGGATATAAATCAAGTTTGTCTTATCGTGATACAAATCACGTCTGTCCTATCATGGGATAAATCAAGTCTGTGCTATCGTGATACAAATCAAGTCTGTCCTATCGTGGGATAAATCAAGTCTGTCATATCATGATATAAATCAAGTCTGTCATATCGTGATACAAATCAAGTCTTTCTTATCGTGGTATAAATCAAGTCTGTCCTATCGTGGGATAAATCAAGTCTTTCCTATCGTTATACAAATCAAAACTGTCCTATCGTGATATAAATCAAGTCGGTCCTATCGTGATATAAATCAAGTCTGTCCTATCGTAGGATAAATCAAGTCTGTTCTATTGGGATATAAATCAAGTTTGTCTTATTGTGATACAAATCAAGTCTGTCCTATCGTGGGATAAATCAAGTATTTCCTATCATTATACAAATCAAGACTGTTCTATCCTGATACAAATTAAGTCTGTCCTATCGTGATAAAAATCAAGTCTGTCCTATCGTAGGATAAATCAAGTCTGTCCTATAATGATATAAATCAAGACTGTCCTATCCTGATATAAATCAAGTCTGTCCCAGCGTGATAAAAATCCAGACTGCCCTATCCTCATAAAAATCAAGTCTGTCCTTTCGTGATATAAATCAAGTCCGTCCTATTGTGATATAAATCAAGTCTGTCCAATCGTGGGATGAATCAAGTCTGTCCTATCGGGATATGAATCAAGTTTGTCCTATCGGGATATGAATCAAGTTTGTCTTATCGTGATACAAATCAAGTCTGTCCTATCGTGGGATAAATCAAGTCTGTCCTATGGTGATACAAATCAAGTCTGTCCTACCGTGATATAAATCAAGTCTGTCTTATTGTGATATAAATCAAGTCTGTCTTATCATTATATGAAGCAAGACTGTCCTATTCTGATACAAATCAAGTCTGTCCTATCATGATACGAATCAAGTCTGTCCTATCATGATATAAATCAAGTCTGTCCTTTCGTGATATAAATCAAGTCTGTCCTATCGTGATATAAATCAAGTCTTTCCTATCGTGGGATAAATCAAGTCTGTCCTATCGGGATATAAATCAAGTTTGTCTTATCGTGATACAAATCAAGTCTGTCCTATCGTAGGATAAATCAAGTCTGTCCTATCGGGATATAAATCAAGTTTGTCTTATCGTGATACAAATCACGTCTGTCCTATCATGGGATAAATCAAGTCTGTGCTATCGTGATACAAATCAAGTCTGTCCTATCGTGGGATAAATCAAGTCTGTCATATCATGATATAAATCAAGTCTGTCATATCGTGATATAAATCAAGTCGGTCCTATCGTGATATAAATCAAGGCTGTCCTATCATAGGATAAATCAAGTCTGTCCTATCGGGATATAAATCAAGTTTGTCTTATTGTGATACAAATCAAGTCTGTCCTATCGTGGGATAAATCAAGTATTTCCTATCATTATACAAATCAAGACTGTCCTATCCTGATACAAATTAAGTCTGTCCTATCGTGATAAAAATCAAGTCTGTCCTATCGTAGGATAAATCAAGTCTGTCCTACAATGATATAAATCAAGACTGTCCTATCCTGATATAAATCAAGTCTGTCCCAGCGTGATAAAAATCCAGAATGCTGTAAAATTAAGTCTGTCCTTTCATGATGTAAATCAAGTCTGTCCTATTGTGATATAAATCAAGTCTGTCCAATCGTGGGATATGAATCAAGTTTGTCTTATCGTGATACAAATCAAGTCTGTCCTATCGTGGGATAAATCAAGTCTGTCCTATGGTGATACAAATCAAGTCTGTCCTATCGTGATATAAATCAAGTCTGTCTTATCATTATATGAAGCAAGACTGTCCTATTCTGATACAAATCAAGTCTGTCTTATCGTGATACAAATCAAGTCTGTCCTATCATGATATAAATCAAGTCTGTCCTTTCGTGATATAAATCAAGTCTGTCTTATCATTATATGAAGCAAGACTGTCCTATTCTGATATAAATCAAGTATGTCCTATCGTGATACGAATCAAGTCTGTCCTATCATGATATAAATCAAGTCTGTCCTATCGTGATATAAATCAAGTCTGTCCTATCGTGATATAAATCAAGTCTTTCCTATCGGGATATAAATCAAGTTTGTCTTATCGTGATACAAATCAAGTCTGTCCTATCGTGGGATAAATCAAGTCTGTCCTATCGGGATATAAATCAAGTTTGTCTTATCGTGATACAAATCACGTCTGTCCTATCGTGATAAAAATCAAACCTGTCCTATCATGGGATAAATCAAGTCTGTCCTATCAGGATATGAATCAAGTTTGTCTTATCGTGATATAAATCAAGACTGCCCTATCCTGATAAAAATCAAGTCTGTCCTTTCGTGATATAAATCAAGTCTGTCCAATCATGGGATAAATCAAGTCTGTCCTATCAGGATATGAATCAAGTTTGTCTTATCGTGATACAAATCAAGTCTGTCCTATTGTGGGATAAATCAAGTCTATCCTATGGTGATACAAATCAAGTCTGTCCTATCGTGATATAAATCAAGTCTGTCTTATCATTATATGAAGCAAGACTGTCCTATTCTGATACAAATCAAGTCTGTCCTATCGTGATACGAATCAAGTCTGTCCTATCATGATATAAATCAAGTCTGTCCTTTCGTGATATAAATCAAGTCTGTCTTATCATTATATGAAGCAAGACTGTCCTATTCTGATATAAATCAAGTATGTCCTATCGTGATACGAATCAAGTCTGTCCTATCATGATATAAATCAAGTCTGTCCTTTCGTGATATAAATCAAGTCTGTCCTATCGGGATATAAATCAAGTTTGTCTTATCGTGATACAAATCACGTCTGTCCTATCATGGGATAAATCAAGTCTGTGCTATCATGATACAAATCAAGTCTGTCCTATCGTGGGATAAATCAAGTCTGTCATATCATGATATAAATCAAGTCTGTCATATCGTGATAAAAATCAAGTCTTTCTTATCGTGGTATAAATCAAGTCTGTCCTATCGTGGGATAAATCAAGTCTTTCCTATTGTTATACAAATCAAAACTGTCCTATCGTGATATAAATCAAGTCGGTCCTATCGTGATATAAATCAAGTCTGTCCTATCGTAGGATAAATCAAGTCTGTCCTATCGGGATATGAATCAAGTTTGTCTTATTGTGATACAAATCAAGTCTGTCCTATCGTGGGATAAATCAAGTCTTTCCTATCGTTATACAAATCAAGACTGCCCTATCCTGAAACAAATTAAGTCTGTCCTATCGTGATAAAAATCAAGTCTGTCCTATCGTAGGATAAATCAAGTCTGTCCTATCATGATATAAATCAAGACGGTCCTATCCTGATATAAATCAAGTCTGTCCCAGCGTGATAAAAATCCAGACTGCTGTATCCTCATAAAAATTAAGTCTGTCTTTTCGTGATGTAAATCAAGTCTGTCCTATTGTGATATAAATCAAGTCTGTCCAATCGTGGGATAAATCGAGTCTGTCCTATCGGGATATGAATCAAGTTTGTCTTATCGTGATACAAATCAAGTCTGTCCTATCGTGGGATAAATCAAGTCTGTCCTATGGTGATACAAATCAAGTCTGTCCTATCGTGATATAAATCAAGTCTGTCTTATCATTATATGAAGCAAGACTGTCCTATTCTGATACAAATCAAGTCTGACCTATCGTGATACGAATCAAGTATGTCCTATCGTGATACGAATCAAGTCTGTCCTATCATGATATAAATCAAGTCTGTCCTTTCGTGATATAAATCAAGTCTGTCCTATCGTGGGATAAATCAAGTCTGTCCTATCGGGATGAAAATCAAGTTTGTCTTATCGTGATATAAATCAAGTCTGTCCTATCGGGATATAAATCAAGTTTGTCTTATCGTGATACAAATCACGTCCGTCCTATCGTGGGATAAATCAAGTCTGTGCTATCGTGATACACATCAAGTCTGTCCTATCGTGATATAAATCAAGTCTGTCTTATCATTATATGAAGCAAGACTGTCCTATTCTGATACAAATCAAGTCTGTCCTATCGTGATACGAATCAAGTCTGTCCTATCGTGATATAAATCAAGTCTGTCCTTTCGTGATATAAATCAAGTCTGTCCTATCGTGATATAAATCAAGTCTTTCCTATCGTGGGATAAATCAAGTCTGTCCTATCGGGATATAAATCAAGTTTGTCTTATCGTGATACAAATCACGTCTGTCCTATCGTGGGATAAATCAAGTCTGTGCTATCGTGATACAATTCAAGTCTGTCCTATCGTGGGATAAATCAAGACTGTCATATCATGATATAAATCAAGTCTGTCATATCGTGATACAAATCAAGTCTTTCTTATCGTGGTATAAATCAAGTCTGTCCTATCGTGGGATAAATCAAGTCTTTCCTATCGTTATACAAATCAAGACTGTCCTATCGTGATATAAATCAAGTCTGTCCTATTGTGATATAAATCAAGTCTTTCCTATCCTGATATAAATCAAGTCCGTACTATCACAGGTTTAAAATGACTAATGTTATGCAAAAGTAGACTAATTATAAACGGTGACATAATTTCAACAAAAGCCCTTCCATTTAAGTCATAAAACCAGTTTGGTTTTATGACTTAAATGCCCTGTTTAGTTTTGTGGTATTGTTGAACAACTGCAATGGTATCGAATTGAAGTTTTTTAATTAAACATGAAAATAAGGTATAATAAAAAAAAATGCAACAAAAATGTACTTGATTAAAAAACGATATGATGCACGTCTTCATGATGAAACGTGTCATTGGATAATATTAGTAATGGCTGATGTCTGGAGCACCTGCCCTACATCAGCCTCCTGGATGGTCACCATGGAGACGGGAAAACAAACCACGTGCGCAGCAGACAAATAATAGTTGGTGTTTCTGAGGAGGACAATGATGGGTGTTGTCCACAGCGTGGAATATTAGGTGTCTGTGAGTGAGATGATGTCGCAGCAGTGTTGCTCTTCTCACTGAGCTGAGACATGTCTTGCTGCAGCTCCACAGGACACAACTTCACTTTGCTCATAACCCTCCTGGGTTAGTCTTGTTCCATGAAGGCTGTCCATTGAAGTAGAACTTAATGACTCTGCTCTCTCTCTATTTACGCCATCACTTGGTACAATTCGTTTTTTAAGAAGGCCGTGTTCAATCTACTTGTCGTAATTACAAATGGCATTACAAAGTGTGTGCCAAAGATGGAAACTCCTTTTTGATATTTTTTTTACTGAGAGTATGCTTAAAATGTTTATTGCAGTCATTTTTAAAATCAGAGTATTCAATCTTTTAAATCTTGATTAATCACAATTAATCGCATTGCTTGCATAATTCCAATAAACTGCAAAAAACAACAACAACAAGAACAACAATATTTTGACATAAATGTCATACAGGAAGAGTTTTCAAATGTTTTACTTGAATTATTGTATCAGGTAACGCATTTGCGTGATCCCAGGAAGAAGAGACGGTAGGCGAAGTGCAGATAAGAATGTCTTTTAATAAGGACTAGGCACACCGTGAACATTAGTCACAATAGACCAGGAGTGTCAAACTCCTTTTAGCTCAGGGGCCGCATGGAGCAAAATCTGTGCACACTCGGGCCGGACTATTAAAATCATGGCATTAAAACTAAAAAATAAAGACAACTTCAGATTGTTTTCTTTGTCTTACTTTAACCAAAAGTAGAATAAACACATTCTGAAAATATTACAATAAAAATATAGAAAAAACTACCGGCAGCGGTAAAGTTTAGATCCATGAAGGAAAGAAGAAAGTGAATGAATGTTTATAACTGAATAAATGTACATATGCGTAAAAATTTGTTTTCTTTTGCATTATTTTTTTAAATAAGTTAAGAAACGTTTATAACAACCTTTTTCCAAAACAATAGAGAATGTGAGATACAACAGGATAAGGCATACATTTATCATTTGTTTTCGAAACGGTTACAAAAAAGTGGGACCCCATTTTTATGACTTGATTGGGTCCCTGGAACCCCATTTTGAAAATTCCTAGCACCAACACGGATGGAGTATTGGTGTGTGCAAAACAGCAGCATGCGGCTGTGGCCTGCGGGCCGGTTCTAATACTAATCAAATATCATCCCAGGGGCCATATATGATTCATTCGCGGGTCGGATTTGGCCCCCAGGCCTTGACTTTGACATCCCTGCAATAGACAAATGAACCAGTGTCGCAGAGAAGCGACACTAGCTATGTGCAAATGGAAAAAAGCCTAACTGAAATAAAAATGCCTCATGTAAACACACCATTCAGATTATTCTGACCCCATCACACACGTTCGGATCAACATTTCATTCCGATAGAGACGGGTGGTTTATGCCAAAAGTCAGAACAGCTCCATTTTAAAAAGAGAGATAAAACAAAAGTAGTGAACAGAAGGAAAAAATGTTAAATAAATACCGTGATAACATCGGACAAGCAGAAATGCACAAAGTCATGTTTTATAACAGCGGAAGTCTACTGCTTCTTCAGCACCTGCAGCGAGTAAATTCATCCAAAATATGGCGCCATGGCACAAACAATAACACACCTTTCTGTTTAAGTTAGATTCTGCGCATGTCAAGGTAAAGTATTCCATTTTAAAGTGTGAGGCTTGAAAATGCACGCCATAATCAGATCTTTTTTTTCAGGGTCCATGCACTCCATGTTGTACATGTACAAAACCCAAAACCAGTGAAGTTGGCACGTTGTGTAAATCGTAAGTAAAAACAGAATACAATGATTTGCAAATCCTTTTCAACTTACATTCAATTGAATAGACTGCAAATACAAGATATTTAATGTTCGAACTGAGAAACTTGTTTTTTTTTTGCAAATAATCATTAACTTAGAATTTAATGGCAACAACACGTTGCAAAAAAGTCTATCTTAGATGAACTCGGGCAAAACTCTGTGGGTGTTGTTGATAAGTGGCTTTGGCTTTGCATTAGTAGAGTTGTATCTTGCACTTACAGATGTAGCGACCAACTGTAGTTACTGACAGTGGTTTTCTGAAGTGTTTCTGAGCCCATGTGGTGATATCCTTTACACACAGATGTCGGTTTTGATGCAGTACTGCCTGAGGGATCGATGGTCACAGGCATTCAATGTTGTTTTTCTGCCTTTGGCACTTCTGTACGATGATTTCTCCAGATTCTCTGAACCTTTAGATGATATTACGGACCGTAGATGTTGAAATCCCTAAATTCCTTGCAATAGCTTGTTGAGAAATATTGTTCTTAAACTGTTAGATAATTTGATGACGCATTTGTTCACAAAATGGTGACCCTCGCCCCAGCCTTGTTTGTGAATGACTGAGCATTTCATGGAAGCTGCTTTTATACCCAATCATGGCACCCACCTGTTCGCTATTAGCCTGTTTACCTGTGGGATGTTCTAATAAGTGTTTGATGAGCATTCCTCAACTTTCTCAGTCTTTTTTGCCACTTGTGCCAGATTTTTTGAAAAATGTTGCAGGCATCAAATTCCCAATGAGATAATATTTTCCAAAAATAAAGTTTACCAGTTTGGACGTAAAGTATCTTGTCTTTGCAGTCTATGCAACTGAATATAGGTTGAAAAGGATTAGCAAATCATTATATTCAGTTTTTATTTACGATTTACACAACGTACCAACTTCACTGGTTTTGGGGTTTGTCCATGTGGCTAATGACAAATACCTCCCGGTTAGTGATCAGAGGCAGGTGAGTCCCCTGATCACTAATCAACAGCAGGTGTGGAGAACTGTGGCAATGTTACTGCAAGATATAACCAGGAAGTGGAACAAAAACATGTGCCCGAGCCAGGAAGAAACACCAAATACAAGAAAACAACAAAAACTCATCACAAAACGTAATGTATTTGCTCAAAACTTGGTAACAATTGTATCTAATTTTCTTACGGGTGTAATTTGCCAGTTAACACAACAGTTAAAGTCTCCCCACTCATCTGTGCGCTGACATATGCATTGACGCAACAATTAACCAAATACCGTATTTTTCGGACTATAAGTCGACGTTTTTTTTCATAGTTTGGCCGTGGGTGCGACTTATACTCCGGAGCGACTTATGTGTGAAATTATGAACACATTACCGTAAAATATCAAATAATATTGTTTAACTCGTTCGTGTAAGAGCCGAGGAAAATGTCCGCAATCGTCACACACACGTCAGCAATCGCCACTCACACGCCAACCAATAAGAATTCGGCGGGGGAGGGTCATGGCAGAAGTGCATTGTGGGTCATGGTACCCTAGCACCTCCAAACATCCCAGAACAAGCTAGTCAGATTACTTCTAGACCTCCACCTCAGATCCCACCTCACTCCTACCCACTTCTCCAAAGTGGGCTGGCTCAGGGTGGAGGACAGAGTAAAACAACTTGCACTGAGCCTAGTCTATAAAATCCGCTACACCTCCCTGATACCGAAGTACATGTCAAACTACTTCCTTAAATGACCGCCATAACCACAACACCAGGGGGAGCTCCACTAACCACGTTAAACCCAGATTCCGAACTAACAAAGGTCTTAACTCATTCTCTTTCTATGCCACATCAATGTGGAATGCGCTCCCAACAGGTATAAAAGAAAGTGCATCTCTATCCTCCTTCAAAACCGCAATAAAAGTTCACCTCCAGGCAGCTACAATCCTAAACTAACACCCTCCCCGGATTGTTAATAATCAAATGCAGATACTTTTTCTTATGCCTTCTGATCTCTCTCTCTCTCTCTCTCTCTCTCTGCCCACTACTTGCTGTCCATATCCTACCAAGTCAGACCTACACTGTTCCAATATCCATTTCTCTGTTCTCAATTGTTGATGACTGATGATAACAACCAAACCTAACCTCCCCCCTTTTCGGAGTATAAGTCGCACCGGAGTATAAGTCGCACCTGCCGAAAATGCATAATAAAGAAGGAAAAAAACATATATAAATCGCACTGGAGCCCGGCCAAACTATGAAAAAAACTGTGACTTATAGTCCGAAAAATACGGTAAATAATTCAATGTGATTATCTTGTGTGATGACTGTATTATGATGATAGTATATATCTGATAGTATATATCTGTACCCCGACTTAAACAAGTTGAAAAACTTACTCGGGTGTTACCATTTAGTGGTCAATTGTACGGAATATGTACTTCACTGTGCAACCTACTAATAAAAGTCTCAATTAATCAATCAATCAATGGAATGCTAACTGCTATATGCTATACGCTACTGCCGGAGCTATTAAAATGGATCACATCAACATTGTTAACTTATAAAAACTGAGAAGGACTGAACTAAAATGGCACCGAAAAGGAATTCATATACTGCAGATGGACGTAGTGAAATATGCAGCAGAGAACGGAAATCGAGAAGCAGAACCAGAGGCGACACCAGGGAGGAAGATTTCATGGGATTTAGCGATTAGGAGTGACAGATTGTTTGGTAAACATATAGCATGTTCTATATGTTATTTGAATGACTCTTACCATAATATGTTACGTTAACATACCAGGCACGTTCTCAGTTGGTTATTTATGCCTCATATAACGTACACTTATTCAGCCTGTTGTTCACTATTCTTTATTTATTTTAAATTGCCTTTCAAATGTCTATTCTTGGTGTTGGGTTTTATCAAATAAATTTCCCCCGACTTATACTCCAGTGCGATGTTTTGTTTTTTTCCTTCTTTATTGTGCATTTTCAGCCGGTGCGACGTATACTCCGGAGCGACTTATAGTCCGAAAAATACGGTAATCGGATTAAAAAGAAGCTTTGATTTATACTCTGGTCTCTTGCTTGGATTAATCATTAATGAGTGTAACTAAAAATAATTCATCACATTTGAATCGCATGCAATGCCTGGAACTTTAAATACGCAGTGCAATTCTAATGTTGATGATGTGCATTTGTCACAACAACAAAAAATGGAGGTTACTTTAGGCCAGTGGTTCTTAACGGGGTGACGATCTAACGATCGAACCCTAGGGGTTCGGTGAGTCGGGCTCAGGACACACCCGACTCATCGTGTAGATAAAAACTTCTTCCTATCTGCGTATTACGGATACAGCAACAGCAGAAGTCACGCTGATTTGCAGGTGTGTAATTTGTTGTGACTTTATGCACTGTGTTGGTTTTGTTCTTTGAACAAGGTGATGTTCATGCACGGTTCATTTTGTACACCAGTAATAAAACATGGTAACACTTTAGTATGGGGAACATATTCACCATTAATTAGTTGCTTATTAACATACAAATTAGTAACATATTGGCTCTTAACTAGTCATTATTAAGTACTTATTAATGCCTTATTCGGCATGGCCTTATTATAACCTTAACCCTCTAACCCTCTAACCCTGGCCCTAACCCATACTTGCCAACCCTCCCGGATTTTCCGGGAGACTCCCGAAATTCAGCGCCTCTCCCGAAAACCTCCCGGGACAAATTATCTCCCGAAAATCTCCCGAAATTCAGGCGGACTCAGGTCCATGCGGACCTGAGTCCGCTTTACCACAATATAAACGGCGTGCCTGCCCAATGACGTTATAACTGTAGAATGATTGAGGGCGAGTTCTTGGTTTCTTATGTGGGTTTATTGTTAGACAGTTT
Organism: Nerophis lumbriciformis; assembly: GCF_033978685.3. Taxonomy (NCBI): domain Eukaryota; kingdom Metazoa; phylum Chordata; class Actinopteri; order Syngnathiformes; family Syngnathidae; genus Nerophis; species Nerophis lumbriciformis. The sequence continues at coordinate 13,661,070 of NC_084565.2, read as the reverse complement.
CATTAACATCCTCCCAGCGCGGTAACAACACACAACAACAGCAGTCATGTTTTCGTCTACCGTAAAGCAGTTCGTCTGCCGTAAACAGCAATGTTGTGACACTCTTAAACAGGACAATACTGCCATCTAGTACATTTGATGAAAGCACTTTTGTGCGTGCCACACAGCAATGCATCATCAGAGAGGGTGTTCAGCATGGTTAGAAAAATAGTGACAGAGAATAGAACAAGGATGGACAATTAATCCTTAACTCAACAAGTATATGTGTGAATAAATGAACACTGAAATTCAAGTATTTATTTTATTTATATATGTATATATATATGTATATATATATATATATATATATACATAATAAAATAAATATATATTTATCCCAATGATCCTAGGAGCTATGTTGTCCGGGGGCTTTATGCCCCCTGGTAGGGTCTCCCAAGACAAACTGGTCCTAGGTGAGGGATCAGACAAAGAGCAGCTCGAAGACCTCTATGAAGAAAACAAACGAGGAACCCAGATTTCCCTTGCCCGGACGCGGGTCACCGGGGCCCCCCTCTGGAGCCAGGCCCGGAGGTGGGGCACGATGGCGAGCGCCTGGTGGCCGGGCCTGTCCCCATGGGGCCCGGCCGGGCACAGCCCGAAGAGGCAACGTGGGTCCCCCCTCCAATGGGCTCACCACCCATAGCAGGGGTCATAGAGGTCGGGTGCGATGTGAGCTGGGCGGCAGCCGAGGGCAGGGCACTTGGCGGTCCGATCCTCGGCTACAGAAGCTAGCTCTTGGGACGTGGAACGTCACCTCGCTGGGGGGGAAGGAGCCTGAGCTAGTGCGCGAGGTGGAGAAGTTCCGGCTCGATATAGTCGGACTCACTTCGACGCACAGCAAGGGCTCTGGAACCAGTTCTCTCGAGAGGGGCTGGACTCTCTTCCACTCTGGCGTTGCCAGCAGTGAGAGGCGACGGGCTGGGGTGGGAATTCTTGTTTCCCCCCGGCTCAGAGCCTGCACGTTGGAGTTCAACCCGGTGGACGAGAGGGTAGCTTCCCTCCGCCTTCGGGTGGGGGAACGGGTCCTGACTGTGGTTTGCGCTTACGCGCCAAACCGCAGCTCAGAGTACCCACCCTTTTTGGATTCACTCGAGGGAGTACTTGAGAGTGCTCCCCCGGGTGATTCCCTCGTTCTACTGGGGGACTTCAATGCTCATGTTGGCAGCGACAGTGAAACCTGGAGAGGCGTGATCGGGAAGAATGGCTGCCCGGATCTGAACCCGAGCGGTGTTTTGTTATTGGACTTTTGTGCCCGTCACAGATTGTCCATAACGAACACCATGTTCAAACATAAGGGTGTCCATATGTGCACTTGGCACCAGGACACCCTAGGCCGCACTTCCATGATCGACTTTGTAGTTGTGTCATCGGATTTGCGGCCTCATGTTTTGGACACTCGGGTGAAGAGAGGGGCGGAGCTTTCTACCGATCACCACCTGGTGGTGAGTTGGCTGCGATGGTGGGGGAGGATGCCGGACAGACCTGGCAGGCCCAAACGCATTGTGAGGGTTTGCTGGGAACGTCTGGCAGAGTCTCCTGTCAGAGAGAGTTTCAATTCCCACCTCCGGAAGAACTTTGAACATGTCACGAGGGAGGTGCTGGACATTGAGTCCGAATGGACCATGTTCCGCGCCTCTATTGTCGAGGCGGCTGATTGGAGCTGTGGCCGCAAGGTAGTTGGTGCTTGTCGTGGCGGTAATCCTAGAACCCGTTGGTGGACACCGGCGGTGAGGGATGCCGTCAAGCTGAAGAAGGAGTGCTATCGGGTTCTTTTGGCTCATAGGACTCCTGAGGCAGCGGACAGGTACCGACAGGCCAAGCGGTGTGCGGCTTCAGCGGTCGCAGAGGCAAAAACTCGGACATGGGAGGAGTTCGGTGAGGCCATGGAAAACGACTTCCGGAGGGCTTCGAAGCAATTCTGGACCACCATCCGCCGCCTCAGGAAGGGGAAGCAGTGCACTATCAACACCGTGTATGGCGAGGATGGTGTTCTGCTGACCTCGACTGCGGATGTTGTGGATCGGTGGAGGGAATACTTCGAAGACCTCCTCAATCCCACCAACACGTCTTCCTCTGAGGAAGCAGTGCCTGGGGAGTCTGTGGTGGGCTCTCCTATTTCTGGGGCTGAGGTTGCTGAGGTAGTTAAAAAGCTCCTCGGTGGCAAGGCCCCGGGGGTGGATGAGATCCGCCCGGAGTTCCTTAAGGCTCTGGATGCTGTGGGGCTGTCTTGGTTGACAAGACTCTGCAGCATCGCGTGGACATCGGGGGCGGTACCACTGGATTGGCAGACCGGGGTGGTGGTTCCTCTCTTTAAGAAGGGGAACCGGAGGGTGTGTTCTAACTATCGTGGGATCACACTCCTCAGCCTTCCCGGTAAGGCCTATTCAGGTGTACTGGAGAGGAGGCTACGCCGGATAGTCGAACCTCGGATTCAGGAGGAACAGTGTGGTTTTCGTCCTGGTCGTGGAACTGTGGACCAGCTCTATACTCTCTGCAGGGTCCTTGAGGGTGCATGGGAGTTTGCCCAACCAGTCTACATGTGTTTTGTGGACTTGGAGAAGGCATTCGACCGTGTCCCTCGGGAAGTCCTGTGGGGAGTGCTCAGAGAGTATGGGGTATCGGACTGTCTGATTGTGGCAGTTCGCTCCCTGTATGATCAGTGCCAGAGCTTGGTCCGCATTGCCGATAGTAAGTCGGACACGTTTCCAGTGAGGGTTGGACTCCGCCAAGGCTGCCCTTTGTCACCGATTCTGTTCATAACTTTTATGGACAGAATTTCTAGGCGCAGTCAAGGCGTTGAGGGGATCTGGTTTGGTGGCTGCAGGATTAGGTCTCTGCTTTTTGCAGATGATGTGGTCCTGATGGCTTCATCTGGCCAGGATCTTCAGCTCTCACTGGATCGGTTCGCAGCTGAGTGTGAAGCGACTGGGATGAGAATCAGCACCTCCAAGTCCGAGTCCATGGTTCTCGCCCGGAAAAGGGTGGAGTGCCATCTCCGGGTTGGGGAAGAGATCTTGCCCCAAGTGGAGGAGTTCAAGTACCTCGGAGTCTTGTTCACGAGTGAGAGAAGAGTGGATCGTGAGATTGACAGGCGGATCGGTGCGGCGTCTTCAGTAATGCGGACGCTGTATCGATCCGTTGTGGTGAAGAAGGAGCTGAGCCGGAAGGCAAAGCTCTCAATTTACCGGTCGATCTACGTTCCCATCCTCACCTATGGTCATGAGCTTTGGGTTATGACCGAAAGGACAAGATCACGGGTACAGGCGGCCGAAATGAGTTTCCTCCGCCGGGTGGCGGGGCTCTCCCTTAGAGATAGGGTGAGAAGCTCTGCCATCCGGGAGGAGCTCAAAGTAAAGCCGCTGCTCCTCCACATCGAGAGGAGCCAGATGAGGTGGTTCGGGCATCTGTTCAGGATGCCACCCGAACGCCTCCCTAGGGAGGTGTTTAGGGCACGTCCGACTGGTAGGAGGCCGCGGGGAAGACCCAGGACACATTGGGAAGACTATGTCTCCCGGCTGGCCTGGGAACGCCTCGGGGTCCCACAGGAAGAGCTGGACAAAGTGGCTGGGGAGAGGGAAGTCTGGGCTTCCCTGCTTAGGCTGCTGCCCCCGCGACCCGACCTCGGATAAGCGGAAGAAGATGGATGGATGGATGGATATATTTATAGCTAGAATTCACTGAAAGTCAAGTATTTCTTATTGAGGTCTCAAGGTTGGCAAGTATGGTTTTATGCCACTCCTTCTCTGTCTCATTTTGTCCACCAAACGTGTTATGCTGTGCGTGAATGCAGAAAGGTGAGCTTTGTTGATGTTATTGACTTGTTGGAGTGCTAATCAGGCATATTTGGTCACTGCATGACTGCAAGCTAATCGATGCTAACATGCTATTTAGACTAGCTCTATGTCAGTGACGTGCGGTGAGGTTGATGGCTGGTGAGGCACTGACTTCATCACAGTCAGATTTACAAACATATGAACCCTAAAGAGTATCTTATTCACCATTTGATTGGCAGCAGTTAACGGGTTATGTTTAAAAGCTCATACCAGCATTCTTCCCTGCTTGGCACTCAGCATCAAGGGTTGGAATTGGGGGTTAAATCATCAAAAATGATTCCCGGGCGCGGCGCCGCTTCTGCCCACTGCTCCCCTCACCTCCCAGGGGGTGAACAAGGGGATGGGTCAAATGCAGAGGACAAATTTCACCACACCTAGTGTGTGTGTGACAATCATTGGTACTTTAACTTAACTTTAACTTTACACATACAAACTGTAGCACACAAAAAAGCACATTTAATAAAAAAACGTTATTAAGGTCTTACCTTTACTTATAAATGCGCCGCTGTTGTGCTGGATTAATGAACCCCCTGATGGGAGTGTTAAATCAACTAAAGCCCTCACTTCAACTTTCCACATGCAAGATTGAATATATTTAAAAAAGTGTAACCGAGGGTTTATAAATGTCGCCTATACTGTATGAAACTACAAAATAACAAACACGGAGGCTCCAGTTTACACGAGGACCACTTTATTTACCTTCTTTCAAAAAGCTCCGCAACGTGACATCACTTCCGCTCTTAGCGCCTTCAAAATAAGAGCTCAAGGCATATACTGTATAACAGCGCATAACAGGAACTTAACATCACAAAGAGGAAAGACCATAAAAATAGGTTACAAAAGTTATTTAATAAGAAGCCAAAAAGTGCAAAAACAATAATGTTCGTGTTGGAGGAGTTGTGAATTAGGTACCTGCAGACTGCAGGTGTAGTGTACCTAATGTTGTGGCCCTGCAGTCATTCACAACTCCTCCAACACGAACATTATTGTTTTTGCACTTTTTGGCTTCTTATGAAATAACTTTTTTAAATAGATTCAATCTTGCACGTGGAAAGTTTAAGTGTGGGCTTTAGTTGATATAACACTCCCGTCAGGGGTTGCCGTGCATTCTACGGCGGGGGTGCAGGAGGCGAGCCTCAGCCAGTGCGTCTTTTGCAGCCGTTTTATGATCGCTCAGCACAATAAATACGTTACACACATACAGTTGTTGACAAAATACACTGTACATTATATACCTCAGTTAACTAAACTATGGAAATGTATAATATAGTTCATATAGCAATACGGTCTCACTGCACAGCAGACCAGCAGTTAGCCGAGTCCGTCCATGTTGAGGCACTGAGTGACGTGCCTCAACTGGCTGCTGTTCACCGCACCGTCTCTTCTCAGTATTTGAACGGCAAATGTGAAAATTCAGCGATTTTGAATAAAAATAATCTAAAACTGGTGAAGTTAAATGGAAAATAACTTTATAGTATAATCACTGGATACATTTAACAATTTAATATATATTTTTTTCTTTTTACATTTTTTTTCTTTCCATGATGGCAGTGAGGCCCCACCTCACCTGCCTCTAGTGACTGCACGTCACTGCTCTATGTACATATTGCATCATTATGCCTCATTTGTAGGTATATTTGAGCTAATTTAGTTTCCTTTACTTATGTCCTCTGTGTATTTAGTTTATTTTTCCATGGTTCATGACACATTATCTGTATGTAATATTGGCTGCATTTCTGATAGGTGTTACTGTGCCATGTTGTTCCAGACCACAGCAAACGTTACCCAGCTTGCAAAGATTGTAATAAATCCATTAGAAGAAGCGTGATGTTTCTTCTAACTTGGACACACACATATGCTATACCTTTGGCCATTCTAAGACAGTCATTTCCAGAAGTTATGTCACCCTCTGAGAAGTTTTACTAATGTTTTCCAATGTTGTAAAAATGTGTAGAATAAACATTACATTTCAACATTTCTGTCAACGAAGATTTGCGTCAGCCTGCGACACAGTCATTTTGATAGTAGGCTATTATAGCTAATTAGCCACTTCCATCATGTGTTGTCTTCATTGTAACACTTATATAAGACTTTTAAAGTAATTTTGATAGTAGGCTAATGAGCCATTTACATCACATGTTGTCTTCATTATAACACTTACATAAGACTTTTAGAGTAATTTTGATAGTAGGCTAATATAGCTAATTAGCCGCTTACATCATTATATAAGTCTTTTAATTTATTGCGGCTCCAGACCAATTACTTTTTTGTATTTGTGGTCCAACATGGCTCTTTCAACATTTTGGGTTGCCGACCCCTGCCCTAGACCATAAGGCAGCCCCCGCCGCCTTTCAAGTAACCATCTGCATATGTACATATATGTGCATTCTGTACATATACAAGTACATATGCATACTTACACTCATGCACATAATCACGTTTCATCAAACATAAATTAACGTTGTTGCCCTGGGGTAAACTGGGTATAACACATGGCACACGGACAAAGCTTAACCTATTGTTACTATAACAATCTACAAGGTTAATGTAGGTTGCTTCTCTTTCTCCCCCTCCATTTTTCTGCATTCTTTCGTATCTCAAGTTATCATTACGTATATGTATTGTTGCATTTGAACAACTGTATTGTTGATAATAAAGGTAAAGTATTGGTATTGTTCATTATCAATAGCACTATTTCTATTGGCATTTGAATTGCTCCATTTGTAGTGTAATAATGCTCATTGTCATTTCTGTATTATTTTTTATTTTCGCTAACTGCTTATTTGCTATTACTTTTACCATCATATTTGTACATGTCGTATTTGCTGATGTTGCTCTATTGTTGTTGTTGTTGTTGTTTGCTGTTGTTGTTTTTGTCTCTCTGTCTAATCCCCCTCTTGTCCCCACAATTTCCCCCTCTGTCTTCTTTTTTTTCTCTTTCTATCCCCTCCTGCTCCGGCCCGGCTGCACTAAATGATAATATAAATACATTTAATAAAGTCAAATACAAATAAGGCAACAAGAGAAGTATCCTACACTTCTCTTTTGTAAAGTAAATCTGAACAGCTGACATGGGCATCTACATCAACTATATGATTTGCCTGAGAAGCTGGACAGGACAAAAAAAACAAGTAACCATCTGCGTCAAACGAGCACGTATAGTCCATACTTGCCAACCCTCCCGGATTTTCCGGGAGACTCCCGAAATTCAGCGCCTCTCCCGAAAACCTCCCGGGACAAATTTTCTCCCGAAAATCTCCCGAAATTCAGGCGGAGCTGGAGGCCACGCCCCCTCCAGCTCCATGCGGACCTGAGTGACGTGTCGACAGCCTGTTCTCACGTCCGCTTTCCCACAATATAAACAGCATGCCTGCCCAATCACGTTATAACTGTAGAATGATCGAGGGCGAGTTCATGGTTTCTTATGTGGGTTTATTGTTAGGCAGTTTCATTAACGTCCTCCCAGCGCGGTAACAACACACAACAACAGCAGCCAAGTTTTCGTCTACCGTAAAGCAGTTCGTCTGCCGTAAACAGCAATGTTGTGACACTTTTAAACAGGACAATACTGCCATCTACTGTACATGCATATGTGACCCACCCATAATGTGTCACATTTTTGTGTTGATTTATCTATTTTATTTTGTGGTTTGAATTCGTTTTTGGAGCTGTCATTACACATTTATCAGTATTCACATTGGTCAGTAGGGGGCAGTAGGGCGTTTCTTCCCAATTGAATGCTATCACCTGCAGACCGAAAGTGTCTTGTCATTCTGATGAGCGCGACCAGTCTGTGAACAATTGAAACGTCCTGTGTGCTTTTTCCTCCTGTATAACAGGTTAGTTTTGGTGAATCAACTCACTGAATAATATCCATGTGATCTTTATAAGTTTAAGTACACATTCTGATGGTGGAGCCTAACTCTAAAGTGTTTGTGAGTTGTAGTTTGTATTTGTGAATGAATCCAGTGCACAGCTGCAGTAATCAATACAAAATGGCGACGTGAGTGCACAATGTTTATATAGGAACTTCTGATCCTAATTCAGACTCCCAAATTAGAGCTCCTGTTTTCTTATTGATTTTATAATGTATATTTGTATAATGTGTGTGTTCTGAAATAGTGACAGAGAATAGAACAAGGATGGACAATTCAACCCTTAACTCAACGAGTGTTATGTGTGTGTATATGTGTAAATAAATGAACACTGAAATTCAAGTATTTCTTTTATTTATATATATATATATATATATATATATATATATATATATACACACCGACGAGGCATGATGTCTCCAAGGTATGGAAAACAGTCGAAAAAACGGAAAATAACAGAGCTGATTTGTCTCGGTGTTTGAGAAAATGGCGGATTGCTTCCCGATGTGACGCCACGTTGTGACGTCATCGCTCCGAGAGCGAATATTAGAAAGGCGTTTAATTCGCCAAAATTCACCCATTTAGAGTTTGGAAATCGGTTAAAAAAATATATGGTCTTTTTTCAGCAACATCAAGGTATATATTGACGCTTACATAGGTCTGGTGATAATGTTCCCCTTTAAGAGCATGAAGCATTTAAGTCCCATTTTAAAACTCATTTGTATAGTCTAGCCCAGGGGTCACCAACCTTTTTGAAACCAAGAGCTACTTCTTGGGTACTGATTAATGCGAAGGCCTACCAGTTTGATACACACTTAAATAAACTGCCAGAAATAGCCAATTTGCTCAATTTACCTTTAACTCTATGTTATTATTAATAATTAATGATATTTATCTTTGTGGAAACACTGATCATCTTAAAGATTTCTCACAATAAATATACATAGAAACAGATAAATATCAATATGCAACACTTTATTTTTATATTTTCTCTAAGTGCACATTTTTCAAATTGAACATTTTCAAATGATCACTTCTAAGACAGTCTTGTGAAATCACAATATCCCATTTTAACTAGCTAGCCACTAACATTTTTTTAACAAATCATGAATTACTTTGCACCATGTTTGTACAAATAATAACTCATGTAAAATACAAAAGTCAACTCTCAAATTTTTTAATAAATCATGTCATACTTTGAACTGGACACCAAATCTGTTATCTGTTTCTTCGTCAGTTAGTGGGAAGCCTGGCATTGCATGCTGTTAACTAGTGTGTTGTACTCTGGTGTGTAACTTGACACTGCAACTCTAATAACTGGGATTTATTGTCACGACCAGAACAGGACTCTGAACACAGATGCAGGATTTGAAGACAATATATTTATTTGGACAAGGGAAGGGGTCCAAAACAGGAGAAACAAAACAGGCTATAAAAACACAACTGACCTGAGCTCTAAACTAACAAAAATATCAATAACTCAAAAACACTCCATCTACGGAGGGAAAAAGGGGCTATGAACAAAAAAACTACTAAGTATAACAAAAGTCGCTCCAATGGAGGTGATGCTAGGAAGCTAATCTTACCTGAGAAAACTTACAAATCAAAATACTCCCATGGATCCAAAAGAGATACAAGAAACGTGGCTGTGGCTGTGGACAATGCTATGGCAAGGGAACGCTGGAGGTACGCACATGAAGTAACGAGACACTCTGGCACAAGACAAGAGGAGGACGAGACATTTATACACATGAGGGAGTGTGACACAGGTGGGAACAATCAGGCAATCAGGAGAGACATCAGACCAGTGAAACAGGAGGAAGGGCAAGTGACCTGAAACGAGAGGGAGAGTTAACCTTTCAAAATAAAACAGGAAATGGCAAGACAACATGACAACAGACGAAACCCAGACAAGACTTCACCCAGGTGTGACATTTATATAGCGCTTTTCTAAGTACCCAAAGTCGCTTTACATGTAGAACCCATCATTCATTCACACCTGGTGGTGGTAAGCTACTTTCATAGCCACAGCTGCCCTGGGGTAGACTGACGGAAGCGTGGCTGCAATTTGCGCCAACGGCCCCTCCGACCACCACCTATCATTCATCATTCAATTCACCGGTGTGAGTGGCACCGGGGGCAAAGGGTGAAGTGTCCCGCCCAAGGACACAACGGCAGCGATTTTTTTTTTTTTTGGATGGTAAGAGGCGGGGAGCGAACCTGCAACCCTCAGGTTTCTGGCACGGTTGCTCTACCCACTACGCCATGCCGCCCCAACTCTGAGTGAGTCTTGCAGATGTGCATCAGTGAGGCGTGTTCTGTGTTTTGTAGAGAATAAATTATGAAAAAAAAACACTTAATTGAACGGTTTAAAAGAGGAGAAAACACGGAAAAAAATGAAAATTAAATTTTGACACATAGTTTAATTTCAATTTCGACTATTTAAAATTCAAAATTCAACCGAAAAAAAGAAAAGAAAAACTAGCTAATTCGAATCCTTTTGAAAAAATTGAAAAAAGAATTTATGGAACATCATTAGTAATTTTTCCTGATTAAGATTCATTTTCGAATTTTTATGACTGTTTTAAATAGGTTAAAATCCAATCTGCACTTTGTTAGAATATATAACAAAATGGACCAAGCTATATTTCTAACAAAGACAAATCATTATTTCTTCTAGATTTTCCAGAACAAAAATTTTAAAAGAAACTCAAAAGACTTTGAAATAAGATTTAAATTTGTTTCTACAGATTTTCTAGATTTGCCAGAATAATTTTTTTGAATTTGAATCATAAGTTTGAAGAAATATTTCACAAATATTCTTCGTCGAAAAAACAGAAGCTAAAATGAAGAATTAAATTAAAATGTATTTATTATTCTTTACAATAAAAAAAAATAAAAATTACTTGAACATTGATTTAAATTGTCAGGAAAGAAGAGGAATTAATTTAAAAGGTAAAAAGGTATATGTGTTTAAAAATCCTAAAATCATTTTTAAGGTTGTAGTTTTTCTCTAAAATTGTCTTTCTGAAAGTTATAAGAAGCAAAGTAAAAAAATGAATTTATTCAAACAAGTGAAGACCAAGTCTTTAAAATATTTTCTTGGATTTTCAAATTCTATTTGAGTTTTGTCTCTCTTAGAATTACAAATGTCGAGCAAAGCGAGACCAGCTTGCAAGTAAATAAATACAATTAAAAAAATAGAGGCAGCTCACTGGTAAGTGCTGATATTTGAGCTATTTTTAGAACAGGCCAGCGGGCGACTCATCTGGTCCTTACAGGTGACCTGGTGCCTGCTGGCACCGCCTTGATGACCCCTGGTCTAGCCTTTAAATAGACCCCTTTTTAGACCAGTTGATCTGCGGTCTCACTTTTCTGCTCTGAACCCCTCTCCACGCTATCAGGTGACCATGGATCAGCATTCACGGATGAAGCGCTACCTGTTCAAAGTCGGGACCCAGGATGGGCCACTCCTCTTTGCATCAGTCGGTGACGTCTCTGCGCTGCTGACTTGTCTCCATTCAAAAAGATCCCCTGCTGGTCTCCTAATGGACTGGACTTTCACATGAAGTCTGGACCCGCATCAATCGGTGACATCTCTGCGCCCCGACGTGTCTACATGCAAGATGATCTCCTGCTGGCCCCACTATGAACTGGACTCTCACAATATTAACTGTATCCATTGCACCAGTCACCCAGTGGGGGTCCCCACATCTGCGGTCCCTTCCAAGGTTTCTGGTTGTTCCCATTGGGTTGAGTTAATTTGTTGCCCTGATGTGGGATCAGATCCGAGGATGTTGTTGTGGCCTGTGCAGCCCTTTGAGACATTTGTAATTAAGGGCTATATAAGTCAACTTTGATTGATTGATGTTGTAGGCAAAAGTCTGTCTGCATAAAGCCAAATATTATTTTAATTGTTCTAATGAGTGGCAGTTTGAGACAAGGATATGTTGAATGACAGTCTCAAAACAACATGTCTTCATCCACTATTTTTTTTTTTTTTTATGTAGGAAATATAAAAATCGCATATCGAATCGCAATTTTGTAGAGAAAAATGGGAATTTGTTTTTGTTTTTTTAAATCGTGCAGTCCTAACCGTGGGGGTCCACTTTGCAAGTGTCTTGTTTGACCAGAGGGCACACACACACACACACACACACACACACACACACACACACACACACACACACACACACACACACACACACACACACACACACACACACGCATTCTTGTATTTGTTACCTTCTTGAGACCTCCGAAAAATGCCTCTCCTTTAGGACCACCCTTTCTAGAAGTATAAAAGATTTGTATTTACAACATTAATAATATATACAAGCTATGTAATTATGAAAAAAGCTTGATGTGAAAAATGAGTTGGAATTTCACATGAAAAAGGTCACAATTTCACAAGAAAAACGTATATAATAAAAGTCGTAATTTTACTCAATACAAGTCAAAATGTTACAAGAAAAACTGAACATTTCTGCAATATTATGATAAAAGTTGGAATATACTCAATAACAGTCATAATTTTACAAGAAAAGCTTAAAATGTTTGCAATTTGATGAAAAGAGTTGGAGTTTTACTTGACAAAAGTCACAATTTTATAAGAAAACTGTAAAATGTTGGCAATATTATAATAATAATCGGAACTTCACTTGGCAAAATTATGACAAAAGTCATCATTTTACTCAAAAAAATGTCACTGTTTCACAAGAACAACAACAAAATTGCCAATATTGTGATAAAAGATGAGATCTCTATTTTTTGTTTTTTGTAATGTGCTTAAGGCCGATGACAAATGAGTCACGGACCACAGATGGCCCCTGTGCCGCATTTTGGGAAACCCAGCTGTAGAAGCTAACTGTTAATGGCCACTAGTGATGGGTCCGGCAACACCGATGCATCGGCGCATGCGTCAAGCTCATAGAGCAAAACCCTGTGTCGGTGCGCGTATCGCTTTTAGAAAGTCACGTGACCAATCATGAGCTGTTTCGGTCACGTGACCGATACGCGAACTGTGTCGCACGGACGCCTTCTCTGTGCCCTGTGACAAGTCTTTTATACAGCCAGAGAAATAATAACTAAGAAGAGAAATTGTCTAAAATTTAATACGTTGGAAAAATTGTTTTTTTTAAAAATAAAAACGTATAAAAAAAAATTCATACAAATTCCCAATCCACAAGCATCCTCATTCACAACACGTTCTCTTAGATTTCCATGTTATGATACATGTTCACATTATTTATTGACTGTATCTAAAAAAGATGAAAATATATTTTTATTTAAATGAAGATATGAAATAATCCTAAATGAAATACAATGACTTGGTTTATATTATTGTATATACTAGGTCAGGGGTCGGCAACCCGCGGCTCTAGAGCCGCATGCAGCTCTTTAGCGCCGCCCAAGTGGCTCTCTGGAGCTTTTTCAAAAATGTATGAAAAATGGAAAAAGTTGAGGGGGAAAAAAGAATATTTTTTGTTTTAATATGGTTTCTGTAGGAGGACAAACATGACACAAACCTCCCTAATTGTTATAAAGCACACTGTTTGTATTAAACATGCTTCACTGATTCGAGTATTTGGCGAGCGCCGTTTTGTCCTACTAATTTTTGCAGTCCTTGAACTCACCTTAGTTTGTTTACATGTATATCTTTCTGCGACTTTCTAGGACGTGTTTTATGCCACTTCTTTTTCTGTCTCATGTTGTCCACCAAACTTTTAACGTTGTGCATGAATCCACAAAGGTGAGTTTTGTTGATGTTATTGACTTGTGTGGAGTGCTAATCAGACATATTTGGTCACTGCATGACTGCGAGCTAATCGATGCTAACATGCTATTTCGGCTAGCTATATGTACATATTGCATAATTATGCCTCATTTGTAGCTATATTTGAGGTCATTTAGTTTCCTTTAAGTCATATTAATTCAATTTATATCTCATGACACACTATCTGTATGTAATGTGGCTTTTAATTTTTTGCGGCTCCAGACAGATTTGTTTTTGTATTTTTGGTCCAATAAGGCTCTTTCAACATTTTGGGTTGCCGACCCCTGTACTAGGTCATAAAATCAGCGTCAGTTGAGTCAGTCCATAGGTTGCCAGTAGGAATTTTCAATGTCCAGCAGATGTCAGTATTTAGTGACACAGTATCGACACAGTGTCAATAGTTTTGCAATGTGTCGAAACGCTTCATGACGCCTCATCAATTCATCACTAATGGTCACTATAGTCTTAGTACCGTACCGTAGTGTATTTGTTCATCCTATGGTCACATATGGGACGCGGGTTGTCTTACGTCAGCACCGGAGGTCGTAACTCCACCTGACAATTAAGGGACAGCGGAGCTCATACTCCAACAGGCTCCTTCAACTTCCTTCCCGCACTGTGCGGTTCAAGAACTCCTTCATTCCACACTCCATCCAGCTGTATAATCACTCGGCATACAGCAATAGATGACATCTGCCTATTACCTGACACCTGACATGTTAGCTACTTCTCTTTGTTTATAATATTTATAATGTCTATTTTCTATTTCCTGCTGGATCTACTCTCTATTTCATGCTGCTGCTGTCACATATACTGTATATACTGTAATATTGTACATGGTCATTGGTATATATTGTATATATGTTATAGACATAATATAATATATCTGTATATATATTATTCTGTACACATATTATGTATATATTCGTATATATATTAGATTTTTTTATCGCTACATTAGTCTATGTATACCTGCATTGTCCTTTCCATCCTTACACTTTCCATCATTGTAACTGAGCTACTGTGTTGAACAATTTCCCTTGTGGATCATTAAAGTTTGTCTTAGTCTAAGTCTAAAATCAGCTGTTTACCTGGCGGGGTTTTTTCGGGGATGAATAGGGAAGTCCTTCTTTAGCTGCAGTCTTGTTTTATCATATATTGCCATACTTGCCAACCTTGAGACCTCCAATTTCTGGGATGTATATATATATATATATATATATATATATATATATATATATATATATATATATATATATATATAAGAAATACTTGACTTTCAGTGAATTCTAGCTATATATAAAGATCAAATGTTTGGAAGCGTACTCACGGTACCGTGTCTGCGTACAGGCCAATGGTAAAGATTGACTGTCATCTTTCGGGAATGTAAACAATGAAACATTGGCCGTGTTTGTGTTGCTGAAGTCGCCCGCAATACACCGCTTCCCTCCTACAGCTTTCTTCTTTGGTGTCTCCATTGTTCATTGAACAAATTGCAAAAGATTCACCAACACAGATTTCCAGTATACTGTGGAATTTTGCGATGAAAACAGACGACTTAATAGCTGGCCACCATGCTGTCTCAAAATGTTCTCTACAATCCGCGACGTCACGCGCTGACGTCATCATACCGAGACGTTTTCATCAGGATATGTCGCGCGAAATTTAAAATTGCACTTTAGTAAACGTTAAGAAAGTAAATGTTAAGATTTCATCATTGATATATAAACTATCAGACTGCGTGGTCGGTAGTAGTGGGTTTCAGTAGGCCTTAAATGAAACTGCCTAACAATAAACCCACATAAGAAACCATGAACTCGCCCTCGATCATTCTACAGTTATAACGTGATTGGGCAGGCACGCTGTTTATATTGTGGGAAAGCGGACGTGGAAATAGGCTGTCGACGCGTCACTCAGGTCCGCATGGAGCTGGAGGGGGCGTGGCCTCCAGCTCCGCCTGAATTTCGGGAGAAAATTTGTCCCTGGAGGTTTTCGGAAGAGGCGCTGAATTTCGGGAGTCTACCGGAAAATCCGGGAGGGTTGGCAAGTATGTATATTGCTGCCATTGCACCTGTAATTGTTAACGTTTGTGTGCACATTAAATAAACGGGGGAAAAAATCCTGACTTTGGAGCAATGTTCACGGACTCTAGGTTTTGGCTCTCTTTTAGATGCAATGGTTTTCAGTATCGGAACCATGACTTCGGTCCTAACTTGTTCACCGGTCCTCATATGGAAGGTACTTTTCCTGGTTGATGTTTTAAGAAGAGTAGAAATACAAGAACACACACACACGCACACACATACTCACAGCAGCACAGCGGTGGAGGTGGTTGTTTGGTTGTTTCTCCGTGGTGTCTGGGTTCCTCTGGGCGGGCTATTCCACTCTAACCACCGCCTCTTCCTCCTCCAACGTCCCTGGGACAGCCTCCTCCTATTCTTCACTTTTGTCCCAAGACCCGTCCGGAGCCCACCGAGCTGCGGTGTGGCCCGCGTCCAGGACAACAACATGGGAGGCGTCGCGTACCCGAGATGACCGACGCTTGGGCGAAAATCAACTTTTCCAGTGCGTGGAAACGTAAAAAGGAGACTTGTTTTCGGAGTCCCTGCTCCCCTCCTCTCTCCCCGTAGGATTTGATTCAAAGGCGAAAAGCAAGATGGCCGCCGACTCCGTGCAGGTAGGAAAAGTTGACAACTGTTGGGGAAAAGTACGCCAACTCGCTGTAACTTTTTGACAGAACGTTCTGGGACGTTTTAACTACTCGGGGGTTTATTCGCTTTACATTCCAGCCGAGAGTTATACTTGCTCCCGAAGTTTTGTCTGGGAATCACCCTGGGATCGAGGCCCGGGAAACAATTGTCCAAACTTATCCAGAAATGTCCCAAGTTTCGAACGGAAATGGCGACTAATGTTCACTGTTGTGAAAAGTTCATGCGGAAAGGTCGCTGGTTTCACTTAAGTGACGGTTAAACGTTAACTCTCGGGGGGTCTTTACGCTAGCGTTAAGTCAAACAAGAGGACAACGAGTCGTCTTTAGCGCTATAAAGTCACAATATTTCGTATAATGATCGATACAAATTGACACTGACATCGTTAGCTTTGCCACAGGATTATTCAACACACATGTGGACGTCACCTGTGACAGCGACAGTTGTGAACCACATGTGCTTATTCCTATTTTGTTGCCCTTGAAAACAAGAAAAAGTAAGAAAACATGCTGTGTAAGGTTGACCTCTTTTTTTAAATTATTTAATCCAAAAAGTCCTAAATCACGAATAAATGTGTTTTCACTTGAATGACGTCACTGCAGAGGAGACTATTTCTGCCAAACATATATATGCAAACATGGACATAATTGTATCTCGTCACCCCACTAAAATAAAACATGGACTTTTTGTTGGGGAGAAGCTATGAGATGTACAAATTGATAATCTTTTCCAAGATTACTGTCTGACTGAAACTGGCTTGGTGATGTATTAGTGATACTGTATCTGTGTTTACCTGCTTCATAGTCTAAATATTGACATTTAAAAAAAAAATAAAAAAAATATCCAGTTTGATTCATGAGCTGATTATACCCTATTGAACCAAATTAAGACTCTTATAAGAGACAATCAAAGACAAAACTAATATTTTTAAATGTATCTTTACCATGTTAGTTAAATCATGTGTTATTGATCATTTTTAGCTGCTCAACAGTTTGATAACTCTGTTTCATTCATCGCCATTATAATAACCCTTCTTTGGTGATTCGCTAAGACCGCTGTAAAGGGGGAACACAGCTTTTAACAAAAAAATTTGCTTATAATTCACTGTCCTTATAAGAGACAAGAACACCTGTCTTTTTTAATGCATTCTAACTCGTAAATAAAAGTGAATAAAAATCAGTTTACAATGGAGTTAATGGGAGCCATGATGTCATTTTGCCTATTCCGACCCTAAAACCCAATAAATAAACATCCAAAAAGAGTCAACAATACCCCATTTAAATTGTGTGATCCGAATTTTAACCAAGTATTAGCGATATTGTTATTATAAGGGCTAATGTTAAGGACCTACATTTAGTGGCACATTGATCAGAGAAAGGTAACTTCCTTCAACTGCTGTATTGACATCATTAGATGGTGAGCTGCTTTTTTGCCTTTATGCTAGCGTTAAGTCAAACAAGAGGACAACGAGTCGCCTTTAGCGCTATAAAGTCACAATATTTCGTATAATGATCGATACAAATTGACACTGACATCGTTAGCTTTGCCACAGGATTATTCAACACACATGTGGACGTCACCTGTGACAGCGACAGTTGTGAACCACATGTGCTTATTCCTATTTTGTTGCCCTTGAAAACAAGAAAAAGTAAGAAAACATGCTGTGTAAGGTTGACCTCTTTTTTTAAATTATTTAATCCAAAAAGTCCTAAATCACGAATAAATGTGTTTTCACTTGAATGACGTCACTGCAGAGGAGACTATTTCTGCCAAACATATATATGCAAACATGGACATAATTGTATCTCGTCACCCCACTAAAATAAAACATGGACTTTTTGTTGGGGAGAAGCTATGAGATGTACAAATTGATAATCTTTTCCAAGATTACTGTCTGACTGAAACTGGCTTGGTGATGTATTAGTGATACTGTATCTGTGTTTACCTGCTTCATAGTCTAAATATTGACATTTAAAAAAAAATAAAAAAAATATCCAGTTTGATACATGAGCTGATTATACCCTATTGAACCAAATTAAGACTCTTATAAGAGACAATCAAAGACAAAACTAATATTTTTAAATGTATCTTTACCATGTTAGTTAAATCATGTGTTATTGATCATTTTTAGCTGCTCAACAGTTTGATAACTCTGTTTCATTCATCGCCATTATAATAACCCTTCTTTGGTGATTCGCTAAGACCGCTGTAAAGGGGGAACACAGCTTTTAACAAAAAAATTTGCTTATAATTCACTGTCCTTATAAGAGACAAGAACACCTGTCTTTTTTAATGCATTCTAACTCGTAAATAAAAGTGAATAAAAATCAGTTTACAATGGAGTTAATGGGAGCCATGATGTCATTTTGCCTATTCCGACCCTAAAACCCAATAAATAAACATCCAAAAAGAGTCAACAATACCCCATTTAAATTGTGTGATCCGAATTTTAACCAAGTATTAGCTATATTGTTATTATAAGGGCTAATGTTAAGGACCTACATTTAGTGGCACATTGATCAGAGAAAGGTAACTTCCTTCAACTGCTGTATTGACATCATTAGATGGTGAGCTGCTTTTTTGCCTTTATGCTAGCGTTAAGTCAAACAAGAGGACAACGAGTCGCCTTTAGCGCTATAAAGTCACAATATTTCGTATAATGATCGATACAAATTGACACTGACATCGTTAGCTTTGCCACAGGATTATTCAACACACGTGGACGTCACCTGTGACAGCGACAGTTGTGAACCACATGTGCTTATTCCTATTTTGTTGCCCTTGAAAACAAAAAAAGTAAGAAAACATGCTGTGTAAGGTTGTCCTCTTTTTTTTATTATTTAATCCAAAAAGTCCAAAATCACGAATAAATGTGTTTTCACTTGAATGACGTCACTGCCGAGGAGACTATTTCTGCCAAACATATATATGCAAACATGGACATAATTGTGTCTCGTCACCCCACTAAAATAAAACATGGACTTTTTGTTGGGGAGAAGCTATGAGATGTACAAATTGATAATCTTTTCCAAGATTACTGTCTGACTGAAACTGGCTTGGTGATGTATTAGTGATACTGTATCTGTGTTTACCTGCTTCATAGTCTAAATATTGACATTTAAAAAAAAATAAAAAAAATATCCAGTTTGATACATGAGCTGATTATACCCTATTGAACCAAATTAAGACTCTTATAAGAGACAATCAAAGACAAAACTAATATTTTTAAATGTATCTTTACCATGTTAGTTAAATCATGTGTTATTGATCATTTTTAGCTGCTCAACAGTTTGATAACTCTGTTTCATTCATCGCCATTATAATAACCCTTCTTTGGTGATTCGCTAAGACCGCTGTAAAGGGGGAACACAGCTTTTAACAAAAAAATTTGCTTATAATTCACTGTCCTTATAAGAGACAAGAACACCTGTCTTTTTAATGCATTCTAACTCGTAAATAAAAGTGAATAAAAATCAGTTTACAATGGAGTTAATGGGAGCCATGATGTCATTTTGCCTATTCCGACCCTAAAACCCAATAAATAAACATCCAAAAAGAGTCAACAATACCCCATTTAAATTGTGTGATCCGAATTTTAACCAAGTATTAGCGATATTGTTATTATAAGGGCTAATGTTAAGGACCTACATTTAGTGGCACATTGATCAGAGAAAGGTAACTTCCTTCAACTGCTGTATTGACATCATTAGATGGTGAGCTGCTTTTTTGCCTTTATGCTAGCGTTAAGTCAAACAAGAGGACAACGAGTCGCCTTTAGCGCTATAAAGTCACAATATTTCGTATAATGATCGATACAAATTGACACTGACATCGTTAGCTTTGCCACAGGATTATTCAACACACGTGGACGTCACCTGTGACAGCGACAGTTGTGAACCACATGTGCTTATTCCTATTTTGTTGCCCTTGAAAACAAAAAAAGTAAGAAAACATGCTGTGTAAGGTTGTCCTCTTTTTTTTATTTAATCCAAAAAGTCCAAAATCACGAATAAATTTGTTTTCACTTGAATGACGTCACTGCCGAGGAGACTATTTCTGCCAAACATATATATGCAAACATGGACATAATTGTGTCTCGTCACCCCACTAAAATAAAACATGGACTTTTTGTTGGGGAGAAGCTATGAGATGTACAAATTGATAATCTTTTCCAAGAGTACTGTATGACTGAAACTGGCTTGGTGATGTATTAGTGATACTGTATCTGTGTTTACCTGCTTCGTAGTCTAAATATCAACATTTAAAAAAAAAAAAAATCCAGTTTGATACATGAGCTGATTATACCGTATTGAACCAAATTAAGACTCTTATAAGAGACAATCAAAGACAAAACTAATATTTTTAAATGTATCTTTACCACGTTAGTTAAATCATGTGTTATTGATCATTTTTAGCTGCTCAACAGTTTAAAACTCTGTTTCATTCATCGCCATTGTATTAACCCTTCTTTGGTGATTCGCTAAGACCGCTGTAAAGGGGCAATGGCACTTTTTTTTTGAAATTTTGCTTATAATTCACTGTCCTTATAAGAGACAAGAAAACCTGTCTTTTTTATGCATTCTAACTTGTAAATAAAAGTTAATAAAAATCAGTTTACAACGGAGCCAATGGGAGCCATGATGTCATTTTGCCTATTCCGACCCTAAAACCCAATAAATAACCATCCAAAAAGTGTCAACAATACACCATTTAAATATTGTGACCTGAATTTTAACCAAGTATTAGCGATATTGTTATTATAAGTACTAATATTAAGGACCTACATCAGACCTGGGCAAAATAAGGCCCTTTAAGCTTTTCAATCTGACCCGGGCATTCCCAAATAATTATTTTAGATGTTTAAGATGGAAACTGTAGCTGCCATTATGATGTGCAGTGGTGTTTTCAAATGACCGTACATCTTCAACTTTACAAAGTATTTCAATGGTTGGAATCTGCGCTTTTACATGATATGCTAGTTATTATGGTAATCTAAGTCACAGCAGCTCAGACGAGGCACCAAGCAGTGTGGGTGGGGAGCATTTCCACAGAGTGTTTCTAGAGGGGCCAGCCTGAAATGTGGGTGTCAGGGACAGACGCGGAAGGTGTTTTTTACAACAAAGTTCTAGAGCTTAGTGATGTATCAGATTGTAGGTGGGATTTTTTTTTACCCTTCACATTCATATTTCGCTTTTTGTTGCGTTTCGCTTGATTGCAAAATATGTCGATGAAGAGGGGTTGTGACATTCATATGTTGTCAATATTTAGTGTTTTATCGATATTATTGTAAATCCTCCATTCTTTATTTTCATGTGTCTCATTCAGTAAAAAAATTTTAAATTCCACTCCGTTTTTTAAGGCGGTCTGTCATAACGTTTTTAGCATTCAATCAGACATATTTGTGAGTTTTTGTATTAGTATTCCTAAAAATAGACACATTTTTTTCTCAAAATTTGGTCCCCGAGTCAAAATACTTGCCCATGCCTGACCTATATTTAGCGGGGCATTGATCAGACCGAAGTAACTTCCTTCAGCTGCTGTGTTGACATCATTAGCTGGTGAGCTGCTTTCTCGCCTCAAAGCTTGTGAAAGTTAATTCTCATTAAGGGATGCCCAAAGTGGGGCCCGGGGGCTAATTTTGGCCCCTCGTGTTATTTAGTTTGGCCCGCCGAAGGTTGGCTACCTCATTTAATACACATATTCTGACCTCTTTCAATCATTGATGGCATGTCCGCAAGGCTGAACTGTAAAACAGTCAGTAGATTTAACTGTAAAAACCTGTCCACTGAGTCACCAGAAATGTACCATAAAATCATCAGTGGTTTTTCATTGTACAGTAATGCACTGTAAAAACATGGATTTTACGGTAAAAAGGAGCTCCTCAATCACCTGGATTTTGCTGTAAAAATAACAGTAGTATTTCTTTTGAATTTACAGTAAGTTGGTTTAAAAAAAACAACCATAAATTTCTCCCGGGGGGAAAAAACTTGTCACCTAAATCGCCAAAATGTTACAGTAAAAATAACAATGGTATTGTTTTTTTAATTTACAGTAAAGCAGTGTAATAAATGGCCATATATTTTACTGTAAAAAACTGGCAGCTTAGTCACCAAAATTTTTTACGTGAAGCCAGTGGTACAGTTTTTCAATTTACAGTAAGTTTGTGTAAAACACTGTACATTTTACAGTAAAAATTTGGTGACTGGGCTGCCAGTTTGTTTTATACCGTTAAAGCTATAAACATTTTTTATACAAGTTAACTTGTAAACCTGACAATTGCTATTATGTTACATTTATGGCCGTTCAGTGGATAAGGTTGGATTTTTTTCTCATCCTTTTCCTTTTAGCGTGAGTAAAGAATGTACTACAGACTAGGGATGTCCCGATCCAGGTTTTTGCACTTCCGATCCGATACCGATATTGTTTTTGCATTTCCGATCCGATACCGACCGATACCGATACTGACCGATACTGGCCTATCCGAGCATGTATTAAAGTTTAAAGTTATTTAGCCTACTTAGTTGTCAGAATCATGTTGAAAAGGGTTTTAGTACTCTTGATAACAACTAGCCAGCTGAATTAGGGGAGTTTGAATAATACACAATGGTTGGTAACAAGAAACTGACCTGTTTATTCAAGGATAAACACAAAATAGACAAAATTATACATGACAAACAGAAATGGCATCATTGAACTAGGGCTGGGCGATATGGCCTTTTTTTAATATTGCGATATTTTAAGGCCATATTGCGAGACACAATATATATCTCGATATTTTGCCTCAGCCTTGAATGAACACTTGATGCATATAATCACATCAGTATGATGATTCTATGTGTTTTGATTGATTGGTTGAGACTTTTATTAGTAGGTTGCACAGTGAAGTACATATTCCGTACAATTGACCACTAAATGGTAACACCCGAATAAGTTTTTCAACTTGTTTAAGTCGGGGTCCACTTAAATTGATTCATGATACAGATATATACCATCAGATATATACTATCATCATTATACAGTCATCACACAAGATAATCACATTGAATTATTTACATTATTTATAATCCAGGGTGTGGAGGGGGGCGCCGGATGTAAGTGTCAAAAAGACAGCCAAAAGAGTTTGACATGAGAATATATCTAAAGTTAAAATATAGGGTAGAAATGCACCCATTTTCAGGAAATGTAGTCTTGATTTTCAACATTTTCTTTCAAGGCTTGCATGTCTACATTAAAACATTCTTCTTCATACTGCATTAATATATGCTACTTTTAAACTTTCATGCAGAGAAGGAAATCACAACTAAAAAAATCACTAATTTTTTCATACAGTGTTGATGTGGAAATTTTTGCCTCGGCATTTTGATGGTGTGGGCGTGTGGCAGCGAATGGAGATAAGCGTCTCGACAGACGTCACAATCTTTGAACAATGATGACAAAAACTGTTTTCTCTGTCGTGTCCGTGTGTCGAAAATTGTTATGCGCTTATTTTTTTATTTGATTTTGTGCGTGGCATAGATTTGCTATGCGCAGAGGACGCTTAAACAGTGCGCAATTGCACAGGCGAGCACCTGAGAGGGAGCGTTGCTCGCACGGCTGCGCTAGCATCACAGCTAACGTTAGCCATGCTGCTACCTCTCTGCTCGGGGAGGACGTATACGTATGTGACGTATGACGTGACAGTATACGTATGTGACGTATGACGTGACAGTATGTGACGTGTGTAAGAAGGTGCGCTTGCTGTCTGTGAGAGGGAGACACAGGAAAGGGTGAGAAGAGCTTGTCGTGTAATGCCAGCAGCTAAAAGCAACTGCGTGAGAATTCACAGACCTGTGGATGTGTTGAAGGTGTGCTGGAAAATGCGGAACGGAAATTACGGAGCAGCAGAAAAGTGGAATGTATTATTTAAATCGGTGCGTTGGAAAACACGGACCGGAGTTTCTTTTTAAACTGGGTCTGGATCGGCATTTTCCCATGCCTTGCCGATACGCAATTTTTGGCAAATATCGGCATCTGATCCAAATATCGGATCGGGACATCCCTACTACAGACCTAATAAGTCCGAAAGAGAAGGAGTTGATACAGTGTCATCTGCTCAGAGATGCTACCCAGTGGTTGTTTGAGCACACTGCAGCTAGTCCTGGATAGTCCCACTCCTTAATGTCATGCAAAATTGTCACAAGAATGAGGCAAACCTATAACCTTACCTAGTGTATGAGGCTCAATTCCTCACTTGATGTTGCATAGTAAAAATTTGGCCCACGGACACTTGGCACATTTTCACTTTGGCCCTTGGAGGCAAAAAGTTTGGTCATACATTATAAACCGTGCCTCTCACCTGGATAGTAAAATAATGTGGACATAGACTGAGAAGTTGGTAGACTTTGACAGACAACCCAGACCCGGAAATGGTGAGAAAGACCCAAAAAGATGCTTCGTTCCACCCCACTTTTTTTCTTCACGGAAGTTATGAGTCATTCTTCATCCAAACGTGAACACACAAATATCTTAACATTTGGCGTCGCAATGTGAGCAGACATTGTACAGTAAGTGATGTTTTATTATGTTTGTTAGTGCTCATGAAGTCTGCAGTGAGCAGAAATCAGTCATGTTGTCGAAGGAAAAAAAGCGAATGTTGTAATGCGCCGCCATATGCTTAAAATGAGCAAAATAGGTAAATATTACAAACCCCGTTTCCATATGAGTTGGGAAATTGTGTTAGATGTAAATATAAACGGAATACAATGATTTGCAAATCCTTTTCAACCCACATTCAGTTGAATGCACTACAAAAACAAGATATTTGATGTTCAAACTCATAAACTTTATTTTTTTTTGGCAAATAATAATTAACTTAGAATTTCATGGCTGCAACACGTGACAAAGTAGTTGGGAAAGGGCATGTTCACCACTGTGTTACATGGCCTTTCCTTTTAACAACACTCTGTAAACGTTTGGGAACTGAGGAGACACATTTTTTAAGCTTCTCAGGTGGAATTCTTTCCCATTCTTGCTTGATGTACAGCTTAAGTTGTTCAACAGTCCGGGGGTCTCCGTTGTGGTATTTTAGGCTTCATAATGTGCCACACATTTTCAATGGGAGACAGGTCTGGACTACAGGCAGGCCAGTCTAGTACCCGCAATCTTTTACTATGAAGCCACGTTGATGTAGCACGTGGCTTGGCATTGTCTTGCTGAAATAAGCAGGGGCGTCCATGGTAACGTTGCTTGGATGGCAACATATGTTGCTCCAAAACCTGTATGTACCGTTCAGCATTAATGCCGCGTTCACAGATGTGTAAGTTACCCATGTCTTGGGCACTAATACACCCCCATACCATCACAGATGCTGGCTTTTCAACTTTGCGCCTATAACAATCCGGATGGTTCTTTTCCTTTTTGGTCCGGAGGTCACGACGTCCACAGTTTCCAAAAACAATTTGAAATGTGGACTCGTCAGACCACAGAACACTTTTCCACTTTGTATCAGCCCATCTTAGATAAGCTCAGGCCCAGCGAAGCCGACGGCGTTTCTGGGTGTTGTTGATAAACGGTTTTCGCCTTGCATAGGAGAGTTTTAACTTGCACTTACAGATGTAGCGACCAACTATAGTTACTGACAGTGGGTTTCTGAAGTGTTCCTGAGCCCATGCGGTGATTTCCTTTACACACTGATGTCACTTGTTGATGCAGTACAGCCTGAGAGATCGAAGGTCACGGGCTTAGCTGCTTACATGCAGTGATATCTCCAGATTCTCTGAACCTTTTGATGATATTACGGACCGTAGATGGTGAAATCCCTAAATTCCTTGCAATAGCTGGTTGAGAAAGGTTTTTCTTAAACTGTTCAACAATTTGCTCATGCATTTGTTGTTTGTGAATGACTGAGAATTTCATGGAATCTACTTTTATACCCAATCATGGCACCCACCTGTTCCCAATTTGCCTGTTCACCTGTGGGATGTTCCAAATAAGTGTTTGATGAGCATTCCTCAACTTTATCAGTATTTGTTGCCACCTTTCCCAACTTCTTTGTCACGTGTTGCTGGCATCAAATTCGAAAGTTAATGATTATTTGCAAAAATAAAAATGTTTATCAGTTGGAACATCAAATATGTTGTCTTTGTAGCATATTCAACTGAATATGGGTTGAAAATGATTTTCAAATCATTGTATTCCGTTTATATTTACATCTAACACAATTTCCCAACTCATATGGAAACAGGGTTTGTACATTTATGAAAGTGCCTGTTACGACATAACATATGTACTTACTGTGTGTATATAAAACGTTGATGGAAGAGTTTGGATGTTTTTTAAGCGCTTTACAGGCAGAATAGAGCGACTGCCAAAGGCTCCATTGTAAGCTGACTTTTGCTCGCATTTACTTACTAGTAGGGATGTCCCGATCCGATATTTGGATCGGATCGGCCGCCGATATTTGCCAAAAAATGCGTATCGGCAAGTCATGGGAAAATGCCGATCCAGATCCAGTTTAAAAAAAAACTCCGGTCCGTGTTTTCCAACGCACAGATTCAAATAATACATTCCACTTTTCTGCTGCTCCCTACTTCCGTTCCGCATTTTCCAGCACACCTTCAACACATCCACTTCTCACGCAGTTGCTTTTAGCTGCTGGCATTACACAACAGGCTCTTCTCACTCTTTCCTGTGTCTCCTTCTCACAGACAGCAAGCGCAACTTCTTACACACGTCACATACTGTCACGTCATACGTCACATACTGTCACGTCATACGTCACATACGTATACGTCCTCTCCCAGCAGAGAGGTAGCAGAATGGCTAACGTTAGCTGTGATGCTAGCGCAGCCGCTAAAGTGCGTGCCTGCTCAAACGTCCTCTGCGCACGGCAAATCTATGCCACACACAAAATCAAATAAAAAAATAAGCGCATAACAATTTTCGACACACGGACACGACAGAGAAAACAGTTTTCGTCATCATTGTTCAAATATTGCAACGTCTGTCGAGACGCTTATCTTCATTCGGTGCCACACGCCCACACCATCAAAATGCTGAGGCAAAAATTTCCACATCAACACCGTCTGAAAAAATTAGTGATTTTTTTAGTTGTGATTTCCTTCTCTGCATGAAAGTTTAAAAGTAGCATATATTAATGCAGTATGAAGAAGAATGTTTTAATGTAGACATGCAAGCCTTGAAAGAACATTTTGAAAATCAAGACTACATTTCCTGCAATTAGGTGCATTTCTACCCTATATTTTAACTTTAGATTTATTCTCATATCAAACTCTTTTGGCTGTCTTTTTGACACTTACATCAGGCGCCCCCCTCCACACCCCGGATTATAAATAATTCAATGTGATTATCTTGTGTGATGACTGTATTATGATGATAGTATATATCTGATCGTATATATATGTATCATGAATCAATTTAAGTGGACCCCGACTTAAACAAGTTGAAAAACTTATTTGGGTGTTACCATTTAGTGGTCAATTGTACGGAATATGTACTTCACTGTGCAACCTACTAATAAAAGTCTCAATCAATCAATCAAAACACATAGAATCATCATACTGCTGTGATTATATGCATCAAGTGTTCATTCAAGGCTGAGGCAAAATATCGAGATATGTATCGTGTATCGCAATATGGCCTTAAAATATCGCAATATTACAAAAAGGCCATATCGCCCAGCCCTAGTTCAATGATTTTTTGTCATGTATAATTTTGTCTATTTTGTGTTTATCCTTGAATAAACAGGTCAGTTTCTTGTTACCAACCATTGTGTATTATTCAAACTCCCCTAATTCAGCTGGCTAGTTGTTATCAAGAGTACTAAAACCCTTTTCAACATGATTCTGACAACTAAGTAGGCTAAATAACTTTAAACTTTAATATATGCTCGGATAGGCCAGTATCGGTCAGTATCGGTATCGGTCAGTATCGGATCGGAAGTGCAAAAACAATATCGTGTCGGATCGGAAGTGCAAAAACCTGGATCGGGACATCCCTACTTACTAGTTAGAATACATTAAAAAAACATGTGTTCTTGTCTTGTATAAGGATTGTGAATGATTGGCAAAAGTCCCCAAAAAGTGCAGTTCTCTTTAAACGCATGGTCAGCTTCCCAATTTGCGCACTTCAATACTTACACTTAGCATTTTGAGTGTTTAAGTACGGCAAAATGCATTGCGCGTTAAATAATGAGTGTGCCGCTGCAGAGCTTAACTATCCTCCATCATCGCCATCTCAGCGGCCATTTCCCTGTGAGAACATGCGGTTTGCAATAGCGAGGTACTATCGATTGGTTTTTCGTTCGGAATAGAAAACATATTTAACATAACAATCCATTTTTCCCGTTGTCTGGTTTGATAATTAAAAAAATGGACCGTTGTCCATAATCCGTTATTCAAATGTATTAATGTACCGTATTTGTCGGACTTTAAGGCGCACTTAAAATCCTTTCATTTTCTCAAAAATCAACATTGCGCCTTATAACCCGGTGCGCCTAATGTACGGAATAATTCTGGTTGTGCTTACCGACCTCGAAGCAATTTTATTTGGTACACGGTGTAATGATAAGTTTGACCAGTAGATGGTAGTCACACATAAGACATACACTATATTGCCAAAAGTATTTGACCACCCATCCAAATGATGAGAATCAAGTGTCCTAATCACTACGGGTGTATAAAATCAAGCACTTAGGCATGGAGACTGTTTCTACAAACATTTGTGAAAGAATGGGCCGCTCTCAGTGATTTCCAGCGTGGAACTGTCATAGGATGCCACCTGTGCAACAAATCCAATGGTGAAATTTTCTCGCTCCTAAATATTCTAAAGTCAACTGTGGTCTTTATTATAAGAAAAGTGAAGAGTTTGGGGACAACAGCAAGTCAGCCACCAAGTGGTAGGCCAGTGGGAGGAATGGGTTTCCATGGCCGAGCAGCTGCATCTAAGCCATACATCACCAAGTCCAATGCAAAGCGTCGGATGCAGTGGTGTAAAGCACGTCGCCACTGGACTCTAGAGCAGTGGAAACGCTTTCTCTGGAGTGATGAATCACGCTTTTCCATCTGGCAATCTGATGGACCAGTCTGGGTTTGCAGGTTGCCAGGACAACGCTACATTTCGGACTGCATTGTGCCGAGTGTGAAATTTGGTGGAGGAGGAATTATGGTGTGGGGTTGTTTTTCAGGAGTTGGGCTTGGCCCCTTAGTTCCAGTGAAAGGAACTTTCAATGCTCCAGGATAGCAAAACATTTTGGACAATTCCATGCTCCCAACCTTGTGGGAAGTGGGAACAGTTTGTAGCGGGCCCCTTCCTCTTCCAACATGACTGTGTACAAAGCAAGGTCCATAAAGACATGGATGACAGAGTCTGGTGTGGATGAACTTGACTGGCCTGCACAGAGTCCTGACCTGAACCCGATAGAACACCTTTGGGATCATTTAGATTGAAGACTGAGAGCCAGGCCTTCTCGGCCAACATCAGTGTGTGACCTCACCGATGCACTTTTGGAAGAAGGGTCGAAAATTCCTATAAACACACTCCGCAACCTTGTGCACAGCCTTCCCAGAAGAGTTGAAGATGTATTAGCTGCAAAAGGTGGACCCACATCTTACTGAACCCTATGGGTTAGAAATGGGATGGCACTTCTAGTTCATATGTGAGTCCAGGCAGGTGGCCAAATACTTTTGGCAATATAGTGTACGTGTAGACTCCAATGTGACGCCAGTAAACAACACCAAAACTTTAAATGTTCCATTGAAAATAAAGAACAAAAATCAACAAAAATCTGTCAAAATGTTTTAGCATTGCTTTGAAGCCGCTTGATAGATTGTCGGCCCATTTACGGCTACTGTAGTCAGAGATACAAGTATTACTATGGTGTGTGTATAAGGACCGCAAAATGGCATCTATTAGCAGACATATTATCTGGCGTTTTGTTTCACAATATTATGCAAAAGCAACTTTTCTTACCTTCTGGTACCTGCTAATGTGTATTTGAGATCTGCATAAGTCCTGAAAATTTGCGCACGTCCGCCACTGTCATCCGTGCCGATGCCGTAGTCGATTAAGCTTCTTCTTTTTCACTATATTCTTGTTATGGGGCTCACCCTCTGCTGTTGCCATTTCTAATATAAAGTCGCGTAAAGTTCTAACTTATATCTCGCTATGGAAGCGCTAAAAACTACCAGTGTAGTGGGTTTACATAATTCACCCACAGAAGTTTATTTATTAGAGCATTCCGGTCGGACGGTTTTTCACGGGACACATTTCCGGCGTTGTTGCACTAGTGAGCCACGGATGAGAAGATGCTGCTCCGTTTTTGATTTAAAGGGGAACATTATCACAATTTCAGAATTGTTAAAACCATTAAAAATCAGTTCCCAGTGGCTTATTATATTTTTCGAAGTTTTTTTCAAAATTTTACCCATCACGCAATATCCCTAAAAAAAGCTTCAAAGTGCCTGATTTTAACCATCGTTATATATACCCGTCCATTTTCCTGTGACGTCACATAGTGAAGCCAACACAAACAAACATGGCGGAAAGAACAGCAAGCTATAGCGACATTAGCTCGGATTCAGACTCGTATTTCAGCGGCTTAAGCGATTCAACAGATTACGCACGTATTGAAACGGATGGTTGTAGTGTGGAGGCAGGTAGCGAAAACGAAATTGAAGAAGAAACTGAAGCTATTGAGCCATATCGGTTTGAACCGTATGCAAACGAAACCGACGAAAACGATACGGGAGAAAGCGAGGACGAATTCGCCGATCGCCTTCTAACCAACGATTGGTATGTGTTTGTTTGGCATTAAAGGAAACTAACAACTATGAACTAGGTTTACAGCATATGAAGTACATTTGGCAACAACATGCACTTTGAGAGTGCAGACAGCCCAATTTTCATCAATTAATATATTCTGTAGACATACCCTCATCCGCGCTCTTTTCCTGAAAGCTGATCTGTCCAGTTTTGGAGTTGATGTCAGCAGGCCAGGGAAGCTATGTTCGATAGGGGGTTTAGCTCGCTCGTCTGCGGGAACAAACTGCCGCCATTGCTTGCCGTGCTACCGAGGTCTTTTGTCCCTGAATTGCTCACACACTCCGGCAGATTCAATGGGGGTCTGGCGGCAGATTTCTTTGACTTTATCGTTGGAAATGCATCTGCTTTGAGTGTTGCAGGATATCCACACATTCTTGCCATCTCTGTCGTAGCATAGCTTTCGTCGGTAAAGTGTGCGGAACAAACGTCCAATTCCTTGCCACTTTCGCATCTTTGGGCCACTGGTGCAACCTGTTCGTGTTGTTACACCCTCCGACAACACACCGACGAGGCATGATGTCTCCAAGGTACGGAAAACAGTCGAAAAAACGGAAACTAACAGAGCTGATTTGACTCGGTGTTTGAGAAAATGGCGGATTGCTTCCCGAAGTGACGCCACGCTGTGACGTCATCGCTCCGAGAGCGAATATTAGAAAGGCGTTTAATTCGCCAAAATTCACCCATTTAGAGTTCGGAAATCGGTTAAAAAAATATATGGTCTTTTTTCTGCAACATCAAGGTATATATTGACGCTTACATAGGTCTGGTGATAATGTTCCCCTTTAAGTAAAGTCTGAATGTCATTAAAACAGTTAGCTCCGTCTGTTGACACTTTTTCAACTCCTGTCCTTGCACGCTACACCGCTACAGCAAAGATGACGGAGAGAAGATGCTGTCGAAGGTGAGCCACGTAAATAAGACCGCCCACAAAACGGCGCATCCTTAAGCGACTGTCAGAAAGCGGCTTGAAGATGATCTGTAAAACATCATCTATGCAACATTTTAACCAAGGAACTACCATGACATGTTATGTAGACCAGTGGTCCCCCAACCACCAATTTTTTTTAATTTTTATTAAATCAACATAAAAAACACAAGATACACTTATAATTAGTGCACCAACCCAAAAAAACTCTCTCCCCCATTTACACTCATTTACACAAAAGGGTTGTTTCTTTCTTTTATTAATATTTCTGGTTCCTACATTATATATCAATATATATCAATACAGTCGGCGGGGATACAGTCTGTAAGCACACATGATCGTATTTTTTATGACAAAAAAAAAAAAAAGAAATGGAAAATGGTAATTAAAAGAAAAAGTGGAAAACTCTTTTCCCCGTTCAGTGTTTGAACATATAGGTAGATGCTCAGTGTCTTTTCAGTGTCCTCGTCTGTGAGTGACCCATAACAACACAAGAAGAAGAGCGACGTACATGGCTTCATTTGCCTGCTCAATAGAAAACCAATAAAATGTGTAACTTTCCATATCTTTGGACATTAAAAAAACAGAAGGCAACTCTTGACCGCGACAAACTTGTTTTGACAACACCGTTCTTCTTTGTCTTCTTCTTCTGTTGTTCCGGGTCGAGGATACTAAAAAGAGACGCTGCGCTTGTGCTAGCTACTAGAGATGTCCGATAATGGCTTTTTTGCCGATATTCCGATATTGTCCAACTCTTAATTACCGATTCCGATATCAACCGATACCGATATATACAGTCGTGGAATTAACACATTATTATCCCTAATTTTGTTGTGATGCCCCACTGGATGCATTAAACAATGTAACAAGGTTTTCCAAAATAAATCAACTCAAGTTATGGAAAAAAATGCCAACATGGCACTGCCATATTTATTATTGAAGTCACAAAGTGCATTATTTTTTTAACATGCCTCAAAACAGCAGCTTGGAATTTGGGACATGCTCTCCCTGAGAAAGCATGAGGAGGTTGAGGTGGGCGGGGTTGGGGTTGGGGGGGGGGGGGTCAGGGAGTAGCGGGGGGTGTATATTGTTGCGTCCCGGAAGAGTTAGTGCTGCAAGGGGTTCTGGGTATTTGTTCTGTTGTGTTTATGTTGTGTTACGGTGCGGATGTTCTCCCGAAATGTGTTTGTCATTCTTGTTTGGTGTGGGTTCACAGTGTGGCGCATATTTGTAACAGTGTTAAAGTTGTTTATACAGCCACCCTCAGTGTGACCTGTATGGCTGTTGACCAAGTATGTTTGCATTCAATTTTGTGTGTGAAAAGCCGTAGATATTATGTGATTGGGCCGGCACGCAAAGGCAGTGCCTTTAAGGTAGGACTGGGCGAAATGGCCTTTTTTTAATATACACGATATATATCTTGATATTTTTCCTTAGCCTTGAATGAACACTTGATGCATATATTCACAGCAGTATGATGATTCTATGTGTCTACATTAAAACAGTCTTTTTCATACTGCATTAATATATGCTACTTCAAAACTTTCATGCAGAGAAGGAAATCACAACTAAAAAAAATCACTATTTTTTTCATACGGTGTTGATCTGGAAATGTTTGCCTCGGCATTTTGATGGTGTGGTCGTGTGCCACCGAACGGAGATGTTGACATGCGGAGTAGGCACTCTTCATTCTCGAGCAGGTGACTTTTCAAATGATGCTACATATTAGCAGTAATGCTACTTTTTATAGCGACGCTTTTGCCCCACACTTGACAAATTACGGTTGTCTGTTCGACATATTCCCACTTGAAGCCAAACCACCGCCAGACGATGGATCCCCTGCTGTTTTTTGGGGGAATTAATTCTTCCTTCATTTGTTACCAGATTCGCACCTTCTCTCTCTCGTATTACCACTCGCACGGCTGCGCTAGCATCACAGCTAACGTTACCCATGCTGCTACCTCTTTGCCGCGCGAGGGTGTATACGTATGTGACGTATGACGTGACAGTATGTGACGTATGTAAGAAGGTGCACTTGTCTGTCTGTGAGAAGGAGACACAGGAAAGAGCGAGGAGAGCCTGTAGTGTAATGCCAGCAGCTAAAAGCAACTGCGTGAGAATGTATACTCGAATATCACGATATAGTCATTTTCTATATCACACAGAGACAAACCCGTGAAATATCGTGTACATCGATATATCGCCCAGCCCTACTTTAAGGTTTATTGGCGCTCTGTACTTCTCCCTACGTCCGTGTACCACTCCCATACCTGCCAACTACTCCGGTTTTCCCGTAATTAGTACGGTTTTCATCAACCTATTCCGGGTTACAGTTGCAATGATAAAAAATGGTTTTTCATTAATTAAATTTATTTTTTTTTTTTAAGTTTTATTCACGAAATCGCGTAACAACAATGACAATCGACACTGCTTCCCGTAACTTCCTATCGAGCCATTCCGAATGCCATGCGCGAGGCTATTTATAGCACCGCTGCCAAGCATGAGGCACCTGTTGCCATTGTTTCCAAACGAGCGAACGATCATGGAATCAGCCGGAGAAAAATCGCAAACGAGTCTTAAACCGAAAAGAAAACTGCACTCATTCCGTGAAGAATATTTAAAAGCCTATCCGGGAATAATTATCCGTTCCAAAAAGGGTGAAAACTACTCGAATTGCACCTTGTGCAGACAAGATTTTTTGATCGGACACGGAGGAATTAGCGATGTAAAAGACCACGTTGGGACAAAAAAAACACAAGTCTAATGCCGTTGCTAGCGATACAATTGGAAAACTTTCAACGTTTTTCGTCGCCCAAACAGATTCTTTGGATGTGATAAATGCCAAAGTTTTATTTACGGAGGCAATAATTGAGCATGGACTTCCAATCGCACTGGCTGATCACATGGGACAGTTATTTCGGAAAATGTTTCCCGACTCGAAAATCGCCAAAAAATATGGATGTGGTCGAACCAAAACATCAAACATTATTCAGTTGACAATAAAGTTACCATATCATTTTTGCAGTACGATCAATCTGATAGAATAAATTTGGATTTTAACCACAAAAAGGTAATGACACCAATGTTATCTATTGGAATTGTTTAGTACTGTTATACTGTTAAAAGTGTTTATACTATTTATGCTTTCAAGTCCAAGTTGAAGAAATCTTGTTAAATGTTGACAGCATAACTACCAAAATACAGAAGTATGTCCTTAATATTTTTGCAGTGCTATTTCTGTTGAAAAGTTAAAATGATTACATTAGAGATGTGATGTGCCACTTTTCAAGTGTCTGATGGCTTAAATTAATTTTCATTAATTTTTCATATGTTGAATTCTTTTGAAAGGCTTACAAAAAACTACATTTGAATTGTAATTCCATGCTATTGACAGGACTATTAATTTTAATGAAGTTAGCTTACCATGTTTACAGTATGATAATTGTGATAGAAATGTGAATTTTAGGCACAGAATATTTTTTACAATTGAACAAGGCAGTAGATTATACAAGCTTGGACAGAAAGTTAATAATGACACCAATTTTCTTTTTAATGGAATTATTTAGTACTGTTTTACCATTTGTTTACTGTAAAAAGTGTTTATACTGTTTATACTTTCAATTAACAAATTGAAGTCTTGTGAAAGGTTGACAGGATAACTGGCATTAACTGTCAAAATAATTTCAAACTATTGAAGTTAGCTTACAGAATAAACATGTCAATCAACCCATGATTTTTGCTGTAATATTTTTGTTTTGAAAAGTCACTGTGACTGATAGAAAAGTGATGGTTTTAGCAACATTTTAACCTGTCTGAATGCTAATAATCATTTTGCGTCGGGGGGTGAACCCCCCACCAGGACTTTGTCCTGGACCTACCGGGGCCGCAGGCCCCTGGACCCTGGCTACTAGGTTTTTCTGATTTCAAAAGTTGGCAGGTATGGTAGTGTGTACTTTTACAAAGGGCTGTTGCCAAAGCCCTTTCAAGATCAAAGACACTGACGAGTGATAAAATGACAGCAAAAAGCATGCAGAATGACTTACATGCTTACATCCCCTCTGTGAGTAGCAATGTGCTCAGCAGTCACACGCACTGGCGCTCTGTTGGTTCGCATGTATGAACCTCAAGCCTCCAACAACTGGCTGCATTCTACTGAGAGGTCTTTCTAATATTTTGCATCATATATAGTGGCACTGTAATTGTCACTTCTCTTTTGAGGGGACATTTTTTGATTGATCCTTTTATGTGGAGGTGTTCAAACTACAACCCGCGGGCATCTTCAGTTTGGCCCGTGAGACGTCACAAGTTTAATAAGGCGGGCGAGTCTGTGGCGGCATTAACTTAACTTGACTCGTAAAAAAGACGACAGTTTTGCCTTGCAGGACAACAATTTGTATGTTTTGTAGCAAGCAACAACACAACAGTCACATCATCCCTGGCGAGCGTTGTAGACTAGGGTTGTACGGTATACCAGTATTGGTATAGTATCGCGATACTAATGAATCATTCGGTACTATACCGCCTCTAAAAAGTACCGCCCCTCTGTCGTCGTCACGTCATGTCATAGTTGGTTTTACGAGCAGAGGAGCATGTTTGACAGCGCACAATCACGGAGTACTTACAAGCAGACACGGTGTGTAGACATAAAAGAGAGAACGGACGTATTTTGGCTTAAAACTAACGATAAAGGTGAAGCTATAACACGGAAACGCCCTCAGGAAGAGGTGCTTTAAGACATGACTAGCTAGCTAGCGGCTGAAGTCCAGCCACAGTTGGCAGTGTTGTAGCTACTTCGAAATCACTAATCCTCACCTCCATGGCGACAAAGTAAGTTTCTTACAATTATCATCCCTGCAGGACGAGGAATAGCTAAACATGCTTCACTACACACCGTAGCTCACCAGCGTCAAAATGTAAACAAACGCCATTGGTGGATCTACACCTAACATCCACTGTAATGATACCAAGTACAGGAGCGTATCTAGTCGACACTACTATGATTATATTGATAATTTTTAGCATCACAAAATCTTTTTTCATTTTTGAAAAATGTATGTTATGTTTATAAACTCAGGAAATATGTCTCTGGACACATGAGGACTTTGAATATAACCAATGTATGATCCTGTAACGACTTGTTATTGGATTGATACGTAAATGTGTGGTATCATCCAAAACTAATGGAAAGCATCCGCACAACAGAAGAATAAGTGATTATTACATTTCAACAGAAGTGTAGATAGAACATGTTAAATGAGAAAGTAAGCTGATATTAAAGGCCTACTGAAATGCGATTTTCTTATTTAAACGGGGATAGCAGGCCCATTCTATGTGTCATACTTGATCATTTCGCGATATTGCCATATTTTTGCTGATAAAAAGAGCCTTGCCAGTACCGGAAGTAGCAGACAATATGCATGACGTCACAGGTTGTGGAGCTCCTCACATCCGCACATTGTTTACAATCATGGCCACCAGCAGCGAGAGCAATTCGGACCGAGAAAGCGACGATTTCCCCATTAATTTGAGCGAGGATGAAAGATTTGTGGATGAGGAAAGTGAGAGTGAAGGACTAGAGGGCAGTGGGAGCGATTCAGATAGGGAAGATGCTGTGAGAGGCGGGTGGGACCTGATATTCAGCTGGGAATGACTAAAACAGTAAATAAACACAAGACATATATATACTCTATTAGCCACAACACAACCAGGCTTGTATTTAATATGCCACAAATTAATCCCGCATAACAAAAACCTCCCCCCTCCCGTCCATATAACCCGCCAATACAACTCAAACACCTGCACAACACACTTAATCCCACAGCCCAAAGTACCGTTCACCTCCCCAAAGTTCATACAGCACATATATTTTCCCAAAGTCCCCAAAGTTACGTACGTGACATGCACATAGCAGCACGCACGTACGGGCAAGCGATCAAATGTTTGGAAGCCGCAGCTGCATGCGTACTCACGGTACCGCATCTGCGCATCCAACTCAAAGTCCTCTTGGTAAGAGTCTCTGTTGTCCCAGTTCATTGTTTACATTCCGGGAATGTAAACAATGAAACACCGGCTATGTTATCCGGCACAACAGTCAAGGGGTGCATTCTATGGCGCGGGTGCGTTATCCGGCACAACACCTGCCGCAATACACCGCTTCCCACCTACAGCTTTCTTCTTTGCTGTCTCCATTGTTCATTGAACAAATGGCAAAAGATTCACCAACACAGATGTCCAGAATACTGTGGAATTTTGCGATGAAAACAGACGACTTAATAGTTGGCCACCATGCTGTCCCAAAATGTCCTCTACAATCCGTGACGTCACGCGCAGGCGTCATCATACCGAGACGTTTTCAGCAGGATATTTTGCGCGAAATTTAAAAATTGCACTTTAGTAAGCTAACCCGGCCGTATTGGCATGTGTTGCAATGTTAAGATTTCATCATTGATATATAAACTATCAGACTGCGTGGTCGGTAGTAGTGGGTTTCAGTAGGCCTTTAACAGTAAATGAACAAGTAGATTAATAATTCATTTTCTACCATTTGTCCTTAATAATGTTGACAAAATAATAGAATGATAAATGATACAATATGTTACTGCATATGTCTGCAGCTAAATTAGTAGCCTTTGTTTGCTTACTTACTACTAAAAGACAAGTTGTGTTGTATGTTCACTATTTTATTTAAGGACAAACTTGCAATAAGAAACATATGTTTAATGTACCGTAAGATTTGTTGTTAAAATAAGCCCAATAATGCAATTTTTTTGTGGTCCCTTTTATTTAGAAAAGTACCGAAATACATTTTGGTACGGGTACCAAAATATTGGTATTGGAACAGCACTATTGTAGACACACAACTCCCACAAACCACGCCTCTGCCTCCCTGGCCCCCATATCAGCTAGCATTTGACACAGGACCCCATATGCACACATAGCTGCCTGGGATATGCCTGTAAAAAAATATTTCATTTTGGATGTCCAGAATCATTATTTGGGTCAACAAGGTGGAATTACATCTGAAAACCTTTGTCAATTTGAGTTCATGTCTGTCCCCGCCCATCATGACGTTTAGAAGTGTAAAATATGTTCCACCTTAAAGATGGACTATTTTATTTTGAAAGTAAACCAAATAATTTATTTTGTTTTTGTGCATGACTTCCTGTCCAACACAAGCACATTTTAGCTAAATTGATCCGCTGTGTTGCGGCAAACGGCAAAAAGAAAAGCTCCGCGTATATTTAGGTAGAATCAAAATCACAATTAATTGTCCAACCCTGCTGTATGATAAAATAAAAACCTACCCATTTATTAGTTGTCAGGATGGTCTATATGAAGACTCTTTAAATATATGACATGGCGCCAGAATATCTTGGCTGGTGGACAGAATCTTCTAAACAGCCCTATTATGACACTAAATCATTTGTATACACAATGGAATTAATACAGAGTAATAATAAGACGTGTATATATCATTCAAATTATCCGCTCTGACATTGTATTAATACTAGGGATGTCCCGATCCAGGTTTTTGCACTTCCGATCCGATACCGATATTGTTTTTGCATTTCCGATCCGATACCGATACTGACCGATACCGATACTGACCGATACTGGCCATGTATTAAAGTTTAAAGTTATTTAGCCTACTTAGTTGTCAGAATCATGTTGAAAAGGGTTTTAGTACTCTTGATAACAACTAGCCAGCTGAATTAGGGGAGTTTGAATACTACACAATGGTTGGTAACAAGAAACTGACCTGTTTATTCAAGGATAAACACAAAATAGACAAAATTATACATGACAAACAGAAATGGCATCATTGAACTAGGGCTGGGCGATATGGCCTTTTTTTAATATTGCGATATTTTAAGGCCATATTGCGATACACAATATATATCTCGATATTTTGCCTTAGCCTTGAATGAACACTTGATGCATATAATCACAGCAGTATGATGATTCTATGTGTTTTGATTGATTGAGACTTTTATTAGTAGGTTGCACAGTGAAGTACATATTCCGTACAATTGACCACTAAATGGTAACACCCCAATAAGTTTTTCAATGAACATGATACAGATATATACTATCAGATATATACTGTCATCATAATACAGTCATCACACAAGATAATCACATTGAATTATTTACATTATTTATAATCCAGGGTGTGGAGGGGGGCGCCGGATGTAAGTGTCAAAAAGACAGCCAAAAGAGTTTGATATGAGAATAAATCTAAAGTTAAAATATAGGGTAGAAATGCACCCATTTGCAGGAAATGTAGTCTTGATTTTCAAAATTTTCTTTCAAGGCTTGCATGTCTACATTAAAACATTCTTCTTCATACTGCATTAATATATGCTACTTTTAAACTTTCATGCAGAGAAGGAAATCACAACTAAAAAAATCACTATTTTTTTCATACGGTGTTGATGTGGAAATTTTTGCCTCAGCATTTTGATGGTGTGGGCGTGTGGCACCGAATGGAGATAAGCGTCTCGACAGACGTCACAATATTTGAACAATGATGACGAAAACTGTTTTCTCTGTCGTGTCGGTGTGTTGAAAATTGTTATGCGCTTATTTTTTTATTAGATTTTGTGCGTGGCATAGATTTGCTATGCGCAGAGGACGCTTAAACAGTGCGCAATTGCACTGGCGAGCACCTTAGAGGGAGCGTTGCTCGCACGGCTGCGCTAGCATCACAGCTAACGTTAGCCATACTGCTACCTCTCTGCTCGGGGAGGACGTATACGTATGTGACGTATGACGGACCAGAGTTTTTTTTTAAACTGGATCTGGATCGGCATTTTCCAATGCCTTGCCGATACGCAATTTTTGGCAAATATCGGCAGCCGATCCGATCCAAATATCGGATCGGGACATCCCTAATTAATACTTATTTAGTGATTTAAGAATTAAACGTAGATATACGACAATTTACACAACGTTTACATGTAAACCAGCAATTAAAGATAATTAACTTTGTAGTATTAAAATTAAATAGTCAAAGCAGTTCACCAATATATCAATCTTTTTGTATGTCTCTGATGATCTCAATAACCCCGGAATTAACCAAACATTATCAACAACACCAAATGGCAGTGAAAAGTAGTCATCTGTTAAGTTCACAGCTTGTACGCTATTAGAGCCAGCCTGTTAGCATGTAGCATTCTCACATAGCTAAACAAGCTGAAATAGTCACAATCGCACCTTGTACGAGAAGCACACATCGTATGGCCAACTGTTGCATTAAAGATGGGGCATGGAGAGTAGGACTTTACATATAAGAGTAAAAATAGAAGGAACTGAATGATTTGAGAAAGTATATGCACACGTCTACTGAGTGTCTGTGGCCAGAGGAGGGCCAGCCGACTGAGGGATGGAAGGCTACTGAGATAGGCATCATGCAGAAGGGAAGCAAGAGCATGATAACGGCCTCAAGTTTTCCATTGTCCTATTGTTTGAATGGAGCTCTTGTTATAAGACTTGGTGATTTGAAAATGTTTAACAACACAATTATCTCACTGTTCTGGAGTCTTCCAACTAATGTTTGCCTTTGCACCCTCCCCCAACATCCTCTCGTACGTACTCCTTTGAAAGATCCGACAAGTAGGACATGAGTAGGTACCAGTTGTTGACCTTTTTGTAAGAATAGTGTCATTCAATATGGACCCCTGACCGCACGTCGCGCAAGTCACTTATCGCTGTATATTTTTACCAGCTGTTAGAGCATGTGGCTGGTTTTGTTTTCGCCGTGTGTCTGTGCTTGTGTGTGGCCCGTGTATTCCAATAGTAGTCATAAAGTTCTACACACTTTACCTGGACAATTTAATGACAAAAACAAATCTTTTGTGGGATTACATCCCAATGCCAGGTGTATTTGCTAAGTTTTGGATGCATGCTTATATAGCGCCAGATCATGACAGAAGTCATTTGAGGAAGCCTTTTATTTGAAACATGTCTGTATCTTTTGCTTTCATTAAACAAGCTAACTAAATAAGCATATTTTTAGGAGTGCCCTTTTTGTCTTGTGCGTTTACATTTCTCCTCTGCTGTCTGTATCGCCCTAACAGGTTTTGACTTGGTAGATGTTGTCCGTGCGTCATTAGTGGCTGACGGAATGGGCGATATTGCCTAAAATCTATATTGTGATATATATTACAGCCTCCTGTGATAACGATCTATATCACAATGTATTATTTGGCATGTAAATGATAAGAGAACCATTTATAAAAAACAATGGTTGAAAAGATTAACAAAGCTAATACTGATAACGATTTTCAAGATCATTAAATGATTACATTTTGGATCACAGTTATATTCAGATATAGATGGCGGTGTAACGACATAACATAAATTAAATATTACGATTTTTATATATTCTGTTGCCTTAAAGGAGGGCTCATATTTTAGGGCACCAAGGCTGACCCGTCTCCGCTCGGGATGGTTTCCTGCTGACCCCACTGTGGACTGGACTCTTACTGTTATGCTGGATCCACTATGGACTGGACTCTCACAATATTATGTTAGACCCACTCGACATCCATTGCATTCGGTCTCCCTAGAGGGGGGGGGTTACCCACATATGCGGTCCTCTCCAAGGTTTCTCATAGTCATTCACATCGACGTCCCACTGGGGTGAGTTTTTCCTTGCCCTTATGTGGGCTATACCGAGGATGTCGTTGTGGCTTGTGCAGCCCTTTGAGACACTTGTGATTTAGGGCTATATAAATAAACATTGATTGATTGATTGATTTTCTTTTGAGGCAGGGGCTCCAAAGCATGTATATATATATATATATGTATGTATGTATGTATGTATGTATGTATGTATGTATGTATATGTGTATATATATATATGTATGTATATATGTATGTATGTATATATATATATATATATATGTATATATTAAGGCTGCAGCTAACGATTATTTTTCTATCGATTAATCTATAGATTATTTTTTTCGATTAATCTATAGATTATTTTTCCTTTTACCGATTTTTTTTTATTTTTTAATGAAGATGAAAAAATAAATGTAGGCCAGTTTTTTCAAAAGGCATGACTTTTATTTACAAAAAAAAAAGTATGCTTATTTGCTTTTTAATGTGCAAATATAAAAGTAAACATCCAGTGCAAATCTTAATCTTCTGCAATAGTATAAGCATTTCTAAAGTAAAAGTATTGCTTATTTTGCTTTAAAATGTGCAAAAATAAAGATAAACATTCAATACAAAAAAGTGCAAAACGAAATATTCTGTAACAGTGTAAACATTTCAACAAAAGTAAAAGTATTGCTTATTTTGCTTAATAACACAACAATGATAGTATGATTAAAGTGAAAGTTAATTGTTCGTTTGTACATAGTATATGTAACTGTTAATGTTGTAAAAGGTATTTGCACAACTAATTAACGTTAGCGTTAAAGAGGAGCGCGTCTTTGTAAACACTGAACAGGCACGCCAAACGCGCCTCTCAGAGCGAAACAGTGTTTTAGTTTATGAATTTACAACGCAGATACAAATGACACATTCATGATTTTGTGTAATGATGACAACGTATACTCACGCGGACGATTGACTAGTTGATGGTGATGGCAAGAACGCTGTCGGGTGTTTTCTTTTCAAATGTTCGTTCATAGCCGTTGTGCTGCTATGATAGGCCATTTCCGCTCGACACAGTGTGCATACAACAACAACTGTCAAGTGTTTTGCTTTTTCGCTGTGCTTATCCCACACTTGAAGGGATGTACCAATGCTGAATGTGGCTTCTGGATTTCACTCAAAAGACCAGACCGTAGTTACTTTTTCCTTTTATTTTCCTTTAGTTTGCAACAGTTTTTCCAACGAAGAAGCAGCTTCTTTTTTCTTCTTTAGTCTTTTTAGCAGTCTTTAGCAGTGTTAGTAGACTTTAGTTTCTTTAGCTGTCATTAGCTGTCTTTAGTAGCCTTTAGTAGCCTTTAGCTTCTTTAGTAGGTGAAAAACCTTTAAGGACAAAACACCACAAGATTAACATGCTGTAAAAAATCAACCAATTATCAATCCCATAATTTACAACTATTAATTAGGCTATCAAACTCTTAACCATTAAACAAGTGCAAGAAAATAGACACATCTTTTCCCTTTAAGTTAAAACAGATTTTAAATAAATTGCCTCAACATAAATGCACCAAGATACATATAAAATACATTTAACACCAGAAACACAATAGATAAATGCAACAGAAAACCCAATATGCAAATACATAAATACCTAACCAATTAACCACCTATTTAGATACATATTTAAAATCCATATTCAATATAAATATATTATTAATTTAGCAGTGAAACACTCAATCTTAAACGCTGTCTACTGGTAGAAAAATGCCCCTTTTTCTATGCCCTCACCAGCAGCCAATGATCCAACACAGTTAAATCCAACACTTTAAATTGAGCGACTTCACCCTCCTGATGATGCAAACTGCTCCAAAATGTATCAAACTAAGCAAAGAATATCAACACTAAACAGTTACATAACACACTGTGTGTATTTAGCCTCCAGACTAAGCACGCTACATGCACACAACCCCCCCCCCCCCAATCTCACCAGCGCAACAGGTGCGCCACACCCACAAAGAGAAATATTAAATCTTACATACTTTTGGCACAACTCTGGGTTATCTGTAATGAACTAAACCTTTTTCCACTGTGCGCTGGCGTCTTTTGTACTCCATGATTTGACAAAGCTGTCTAATTACTGGGCTCGCGCACCAGCAGATGAGACAGGAGCGC
The DNA here is from genome assembly GCF_033978685.3 of Nerophis lumbriciformis. NCBI lineage: Eukaryota > Metazoa > Chordata > Actinopteri > Syngnathiformes > Syngnathidae > Nerophis > Nerophis lumbriciformis. The sequence continues at coordinate 13,616,317 of NC_084565.2, read as the reverse complement.
TCCGCGTTATACCTGCGCGTGAACGTAAACTGATCGGCTCTGATTTTATAAGCCGACTGGCCGAAATAATGCCGAATTATATACATTTCCTGAGGTTGCCTAGGTGAATAGGGATGCGGATGTGCTCTAAGATAAAATATAATTTTATTAAGTGGGGTTTGGCTGGTTGCTAAACAGCCACGGTTGCGAGCTCGCGCGTCAGCTGACGAGACAGCTGTTCACCGCTACAACATTATTAGGCCGTTTATTGAAATACTCCCACACTTTTGACGACTTTTGCCGTGCTTTTTTTCCCTCGCTCGCACCGCTCGCATCATCTGCTTTGCGCTCCGCCATGACGGCAGTGTGACGTAAATATGCGACGCGTCGAAGCATAAAAACGGCGTCGACGTATTTACGTAACCGATGACGTCGACTACGTCGACGCGTCGTTTCAGCCTTAGTATATATGTATATGTATATATATATGTGTATATATATGTATATGTATATATATGTATATATATATGTGTTTAAACTTTCATGCAGAGAAGGAAATCACAACTAAAAAAATCACTTTTTTTTCATACGGTGTTGATCTGGAAATGTTTGCCTCGGTATTTTGATGGTGTGGGCGAGTGGCACCGAATGGAGATAAGCGTCTCGACAGACGTTACAATATTTGAACAATGATGACGAAAACAGTTTTCTCTGTCGTGTCCTCTGCGCATAGCAAATCTATGCCACACACAAAATCAAATAAAAAAAATAAGCGCATAACAATTTTCGACACACGGACACGACAGAGAAAACAGTTTTCGTCATCATTGTTCAAATATTGTGACGTCTGTCGAGACGCTTATCTCCATTCGGTGCCACACGTCCACACCATCAAAATGCCGAGGCAAAAATTTCCAGATCAACACCGTATGAAAAAAATAGTGATTTTTTTAGTTGTGATTTCCTTCTCTGCATGAAAGTTTAAAAGTAGCATATACTAATGCAGTATGAAGAAGAATGTTTTAATGTAGACATGCAAGCATTGAAAGAACATTTTGAAAATCAAGACTACATTTCCTGCAAATGGGTGCATTTCTACCCTATATTTTAACTTCAGATTTATTCTCGTATCAAACTCTTTTGGCTGTCTTTTTGACACTTACATCAGGCGCCCCCCTCCACACCCTGGATTATAAATAATGTAAATAATTCAATGTGATTATCTTGTGTGATGACTGTATTATGATGATAGTATATATCTGATAGTATATATCTGTATCATGAATCAATTTAAGTGGACCCCAACTTAAACAAGTTGAAAAACGTATTCGGGTGTTACCATTTAGTGGTCAATTGTACGGAATATGTACTTCACTGTGCAACCTACTAATAAAAGTCTCAATCAATCAATCAAAACACATAGAATCATCATACTGCTGTGATTATATGCATCAAGTGTTCATTCAAGGCTAAGGCAAAATATCGAGATATATATCGTGTATATAATGGTATTCAATATGGCCTTAAAATATCGCAATATTAAAAAAAGGCCATATCGCCCAGCCCTAGTTTCAATGATGCCATTTCTGTTTGTCATGTATAATTTTGTCTATTTTGTATTTATCCTTGAATAAACAGGTCAGTTTCTTGTTACCAACCATTGTGTATTATTCAAACTCCCCTAATTCAGCTGGCTAGTTGTTATCAAGAGTACGGTACTAAAACCATTTTCAACATGATTCTGACAACTAAGTCGGCTAAATAACTTTAAACTTTAATACATGCTCGGATAGGCCAGTATCGGTCAGTATTGGTATCGGTCAGTATCGGTATCGGATCGGAAGTGCAAAAACAATATCGGTATCGGATCGGAAGTGCAAAAACCTGCATCAGGACATCCCTTATATATATACAGGTAAAAGCCAGTAAATTAGAATATTTTGAAAAACTTGATTTATTTCAGTAATTGCATTCAAAAGGTGTAACTTGTACATTATATTTATTCATTGCACACAGACTGATGCATTCAAATGTTTATTTCATTTAATTTTGATGATTTGAAGTGGCAACAAATGAAAATCCAAAATTCCGTGTGTCACAAAATTAGAATATTACTTAAGGCTAATACAAAAAAGGGATTTTTAGAAATGTTGGCCAACTGAAAAGTATGAAAATGAAAAATATGAGCATGTACAATACTCAATACTTGGTTGGAGCTCCTTTTGCCTCAATTACTGCGTTAATGCGGCGTGGCATGGAGTCGATGAGTTTCTGGCACTGCTCAGGTGTTATGAGAGCCCAGGTTGCTCTGATAGTGGCCCTCAACTCTTCTGCGTTTTTGGGTCTGGCATTCTGCATCTTCCTTTTCACAATACCCCACAGATTTTCTATGGGGCTAAGGTCAGGGGAGTTGGCGGGCCAATTTAGAACAGAAATACCATGGTCCGTAAACCAGGCACGGGTAGATTTTGCGCTGTGTGCAGGCGCCAAGTCCTGTTGGAACTTGAAATCTCCATCTCCATAGAGCAGGTCAGCAGCAGGAAGCATGAAGTTCTCTAAAACTTGCTGGTAGACGGCTGCGTTGACCCTGGATCTCAGGAAACAGAGTGGACCGACACCAGCAGATGACATGGCACCCCAAACCATCACCCAACCATGCAAATTTTGCATTTCCTTTGGAAATCGAGGTCCCAGAGTCTGGAGGAAGACAGGAGAGGCACAGGATCCACGTTGCCTGAAGTCTAGTGTAAAGTTTCCACCATCAGTGATGGTTTGGGGTGCCATGTCATCTGCTGGTGTCGGTCCACTCTGTTTCCTGAGATCCAGGGTCAACGCAGCCGTCTACCAGCAAGTTTTAGAGCACTTCATGCTTCCTGCTGCTGACCTGCTCTATGGAGATGGAGATTTCAAGTTCCAACAGGACTTGGCGCCTGCACACAGCGCAAAATCTACCCGTGCCTGGTTTACGGACCATGGTATTTCTGTTCTAAATTGGCCCGCCAACTCCCCTGACCTTAGCCCCATAGAAAATCTGTGGGGTATTGTGAAAAGGAAGATGCAGAATGCCAGACCCAAAAACGCAGAAGAGTTGAAGGCCACTATCAGAGCAACCTGGGCTCTCATAACACCTGAGCAGTGCCAGAAACTCATCGACTCCATGCCACGCCGCATTAACGCAGTAATTGAGGCAAAAGGAGCTCCAACCAAGTATTGAGTATTGTACATGCTCATATTTTTCATTTTCATACTTTTCAGTTGGCCAACATTTCTAAAAATCCCTTTTTTATATTAGCCTTAAGTAATATTCTAATTTTGTGACACACGGAATTTTGGATTTTCATTTGTTGCCACTTCAAATCATCAAAATTAAATGAAATAAACATTTGAATGCATCAGTCTGTGTGCAATGAATAAATATAATGTACAAGTTACACCTTTTGAATGCAATTACTGAAATAAATCAAGTTTTTCAAAATATTCTAATTTACTGGCTTTTACCTGTATGTATGTATGTATGTATGTATGTATGTATGTATATATATATATATATATATATATATATGTGTGTGTGTGTGTATGTATATATGTGTGTTTGTGTATATGTGTGTGTATATATATATATGTGTGTGTGTGTGTGTGTGTGTGTGTATATATATATATACATGTGTATATATGTGTGTGTATGTATATATATATACCGGTGTATATATATATATATATATATATATTTATTTTATTTTTATTTTTTTTGATGTATATTTTTTTGAGTGTCTATATTTGGCACAATTACCAATTATACTGTATTGAATAAAAATTGCCTGTTCGTTTAAGAAATTCGCCCTTTTATTTTAAGGAATTTTAATGCTGACAACGTTGGCACAGCGCGCTCATGTGACCTACAGAAGACTGGAGGCAATTTCATATTGTATAGTGTGTGTTTTGGTATTGCTGTATTGTATGTCTCCCGATTTCTAAGAAAGCACAGCTTGTAGGTTCAATGAGCACAACTGAATAGTTAGGTGCTCAGACAGCAATGTGTTTATATAAGGTTAGATTGGGAGTCAAGTTTTACCGCTTATCATTAATACCGTTTATTGTTTAATCCCGACTTCAAGCACTTGTTGTCAATCAATCAATCAATCAATCTTTATTTATATAGCCCTAAATCACAAGTGTCTCAAAGGGCTGCACAAGCCACAACGACATCCTCGGTACAAAGCCCACATAAGGGCAAGGAAAAACTCACCCCAGTGGGACGTCGATGTGAATGACTATGAGAAACCTTGGAGAGGACCGCATATGTGGGTAACCCCCCCCCTCTAGGGGAGACCGAAAGCAATGGATGTCGAGTGGGTCTGACATAATATTGTGAGAGTCCAGTCCATAGTGGATCCAACATAATAGTAAGAGTCCAGTCCATAGTGGGGCCAGCAGGACACCATCCCGAGCGGAGACGGGTCAGCAGCGCAGAGATGTTCCCAGCCGATGCACAGGCGAGCGGTCCACCCCGGGTCCCGACTCTGGACAGCCAGCACTTCATCCATGGCCACCGGACATGTGCCCCCCCCCCCCCCCCCCCCCCCTCAAGGAAAAGGGGAGCAGAGGAGAGAAGAAAAGAAACGGCAGATCAACTGGTCTAACAGGGGGGCTATTTAAAGGCTAGAGTATACAAATGAGTTTTAAGATGGGACTTAAATGCTTCTACTGAGGTAGCATCTCTAATTGTTACCGGGAGGGCATTCCATAGTACTGGAGCCCGAATAGAAAACGCTCTATAGCCCGCAGACTTTTTTTGGGCTCTGGGAATCACTAATAAGCCGGAGTTCTTTGAACGCAAATTTCTTGCCGGGACATATGGTACAATGCAATCGACAAGATAGATTGTGAGTGGCTAAGTCTTAATTTAGCACCAAAATTATTTCCCCCCATGTCTGGTAACTAGGGCTGTGAATATTTGGGCACCACACAATTCTATTCAGAATCGATTCCTGATTTGAAACGATTCTCGATTGAAAGTCTATACTTTTTTAACAACATTGGATGCCAGTTCAGCGATTAACTACATTCCTCTGTAAAATAGATAAACAGCTCTGATCAATTTCTACACTGAACAAAAATATAAACTCAACAATATTTTTGCTTCCATTTTTCCTGAGTTGAACTTAAAGATGTAAAACTTTGACTATATACACACAAGACGTATTCCTCTCAAATATTGTCTAAATCTGTGTTAGTGAGCATTTCTTCTTTGCCAAGATAATCCATCCAACCTCACAGTTGTGGCATATCAATATGCTAATTAAATGTCATGATTATTGCACAGGTGTGCTTTATGCTGCCCAATTTAAGGCCACTCTGAAATGTGCAGTTTTATCTACTGTACAAGTACAAGATGTCGCAAGTTTTGAGGGTGCGTGCAGTCTGCATGCTGACTGCAGGAATGCCCACCAGAGCTGTTGCCTGTGAATTGAATGTTCAGTTTTCTACCATAAGCCGTCTCCAAAGGCGTTTCGGAGAATTTGGCAGTACATCCAACCGCCCTCACAACCGCAGACCACGTGTAACCACACCAGCCCAGGTCCTCCACAACCAGCAGGTGCACCTACATGATCGTCTGAGGCCAGCTGCTGCAACAATTAGCTTGCATAACCAAATAATTTCTGCACAAACTGAGAAACTTTCTCAGGGAAGTTCATCTGCATGCTCATCGTTCTCATCGGGGTCTCGACCTGACTGCAGTTGGTCGTCGTAACCAATTTGAGTGGGCAAATGCTCACATTCGATGGTGTCTGGCATGTTTAAGAGGTGTTCTATTTACGGATCTATCCCGGTTTTCACTGTTTAGGGCAACAGCATGTGTGGCGTCGTGTGGGAGAGCGGTTTGCTGAAGTCAACGTTGTGAATCGGGTGACCCATGGTGGGCTTCGGGGTTATGGTATGGGAAGGCGTATGTTATGGACAACGAACACAAGTGCATTTTATTGAAGGCATTTTAAATATACAGGAGCCTGAGGCCCATTGTTGTTCCATTCACCCGAGACCAGCACCTCATGTTGCAGCATGACAATGCACGGCCCCATGTTGCAAGGATCTGTACACAATTACTGGAAGCTGAAATAATCCCAGTTTTTGCATGGGATGCACTGTGTGGCAAATGGTGGTCACACCAGATACTAGGGATGTCCCGATCCGATATTTGGATCGGATCGGCTGCCGATATTTGCCAAAAATTGCGTATCGGCAAGGCATGGGAAAATGCCGATCCAGATCCAGTTTAAAAAAATACTCCGGTCCGTGTTTTCCAACGCACCGATTTAAATAATACATTCCACTTTTCTGCTGCTCCGTAATTTCCGTTCCGCATTTTCCAGCACACCTTCAACACATCCACAGGTCTGTGAATTCTCACGCAGTTGCTTTTAGCTGCTGGCATTACACGACAGGCTCTTCTCACTCTTTCCTGTGTCTCCCTCTCACAGACAGCAAGTGCACCTTACACACGTCACATACTGTCACGTCATACGTCACATACTGTCACGTCATACGTCACATACGTATACGTCCTCCCCGAGCAGAGAGGTAGCAGCATGGCTAACGTTAGCTGTGATGCTAGCGCAGCCATGCGAGCAACGCTCCCTCTAAGGTGCAATTGCGCACTGTTTAAGCGTCCTCTGCGCATAGCAAATCTATGCCACGCACAAAATCAAATAAAAAAATAAGCGCATAACAATTTTCGACACACGGACACGACAGAGAAAACAGTTTTCGTCATCATTCTTCAAATATTGTGACGTCTGTCGAGACGCTTATCTCCATTCGGTGCCACACGCCCACACCATCAAAATGCCGAGGCAAAAATTTCCACATCAACACCGTATAAAAAAATTAGTGATTTTTTTAGTTGTGATTTCCTTCTCTGCATGAAAGTTTAAAAGTAGCATATATTAATGCAGTATGAAGAAGATTGTTTTAATGTAGACATGCAAGCCTTGAAAGAAAATTTTGAAAATCAAGACTACATTTCCTGCAAATGGGTGCATTTCTACCCTATATTTTAACTTTAGATTTATTCTCATATCAAACTCTTTTGGCTGTCTTTTTGACACTTACATCCGGCGCCCCCCTCCACACCCTGGATTATAAATAATGTAAATAATTCAATGTGATTATCTTGTGTGATGACTGTATTATGATGATAGTATATATCTGATAGTATATATCTGTATCATGAATCAATTTAAGTGGACCCCAAGTTGAAAAACTTATTCGGTGTTACCATTTAGTGGTCAATTGTACGGAATATGTACTTCACTGTGCAACCGACTAATAAAAGTCTCAATCAATCAATCAAAACACATAGAATCATCATACTGCTGTGATTATATGCATCAAGTGTTCATTCAAGGCTAAGGCAAAATATCGAGATATATATTGTGTATCGCAATATGGCCTTAAAATATCGCAATATTTAAAAAAGGCCATATCGCCCAGCCCTAGTTCAATGATGCCATTTCTGTTTGTCATGTATCATTTTGTCTATTTTGTGTTTATCCTTGAATAAACAGGTCAGTTTCTTGTTACCAACCATTGTGTATTATTCAAACTCCCCTAATTCAGCTGGCTAGTTGTTATCAAGAGTACTAAAACCCTTTTCAACATGATTCTGACAACTAAGTAGGCTAAATAACTTTAAACTTTAATACTTGCTCGGATAGGCCAGTATCGGTCAGTATCGGTATCGGTCAGTATCGGTATCGTATTGGAAATGCAAAAACAATATCGGTATCGGATCGGAAGTGCAAAAACCTGGATCGGGACATCCCTACCAGATACTGACTGCTTTTCTGACTCTCCCCGGTCCCCTAATAGAGCCAAACTGCACATTTCAGTGTGGCCTTTATTTGTGGGCAGCCTAAGGCCCAGCTGTGCAATAATCATGCTGTTTAATCAACATCTTGATATGCCACACCTGTGAGGGGGGATGGATTATCTTGGCATAGAAGATAAAACAAGAGGTGGAACCAATCCTGCAAATGAGTTTGGTCTTTTGTTCTTTTATAGTATTTATATAGTTTGATGTCAAATTAAAACACAAACGGATTTTACTAGCTGATTTAATTCCGCCTTATCTGATTGACCTTTCGTGGATTTCCTTGCATTGTGGTGCAGTAAAATAGACCCTTCTGGGTGTCCTCCTTCAAGCTGGGCAAATACAGCTCCAGTACTGCAAATACGTTTCTCAGTGCTGTGAGCTTAATAGCAAAGCTGCCTTTTTGCTCCACCAATCTTCTTAGTTCCCGGAGTTGTGACCTCTATTTCACCTATGAATCATCAGAATGACTCTTGATCAGGAAGTATGCAAACTCCAGTTTCCTCTGAGGTGAGCGTCTATAGTTGTAAGTTTTCCCAATGGCGTGTCAACAGTATCGGTGCAGGGTACCCTACCAAACTTGTTTTCCTGCCCTCAAACATCAAGATGTATGTGTCCATCAGTCAATGATTACAGGGTTTACAATAGATAATGTATAACTGAAACGATAAGCCTGCAATTTGTATGACTGGTCAAGTTAAACAATGTAAACCTAAGTAAATGGCAACGCCAAGAGTTATAGCTTTTTGCATTTTTTGTTTTTAATTTTGAAAGTCTTCATTGTTTCAAACAACGGGGTCAACCTCCACTTTTGCTTTATTCACACTACCTGTCAAATTCCCATTATTTTCCCTGCATGGTTGTCCATCCATCCAGTGAGATTCTACACTTTCTGACTTTGCTGGACTGGTTGCCAGTCAATCACAGGGTACATGATGTATTGACAAACAACCATTCACACTCACTTTCACATTGGAAACCACGCTGGCTGCACGCAAGTAAGCAAGTCAACCACTAGATCTTCAGCGACTCCACCCTGTTGTGTTGAGAACAATTGTTGCTCTAAGACAAATAGTTTATTGGTTACACCAGGCACTGGCAAGGACTTCGCCCTGTCGCTATGTGAACGCACACACATACATGAGAATGTCTCGCTTTGTTTCAGTGTAAAAAACACAAACAAATAAAGCCCAAGTCTAATTTTACATCTTTAATGCGTCATTTTTATGGCATCTTATGACTGTGAAGAATGAATAGAGGCCAGGTTCTTGCTAACTCAATCTAACAGACAGGTTTTTTTCCAGACAAAATGTTATATCCCCACCAGGCATGGGCAAATGGGTACATTAAAAGTAAATTCTGTGGTATTGATTGTTGATGTAATTGAGACAAAATGGAGTGCACTACTTGACTGCAACCAGCACGGGTGCTGTTGGTTATTCTGATCTAGTTTTGGCTTGAAGAAGAACAGGACTAGGGTTGCAAAGGGGTGGAAAGTAGGGATGTCCTGATCCAGGTTTTTGCACTTCCGATCTGATACCGATTTTGTTTTTGCATTTCTGATCCGATACCGATACTGACCGATACCGATACTGACCGATACTGGCCTATCCGAGCATGTATTAAAGTTTAAAGTTATTTAGCCTACTTAGTTGTTAGAATCATGTTGAAAAGGGTTTTAGTACTCTTGATAACAACTAGCCAGCTGAATTAGGGGAGTTTGAATAATACACAATGGTTGGTAACAAGAAACTGACCTGTTTATTCAAGGATAAACACAAAATAGACAAAATGATACATGACAAACAGAAATGGCATCATTGAACCAGGGCTGGGCGATATGGCCTTTTTTTAATATTGCGATATTTTAAGGCCATATTGCGATACACAATATATATCTTGATATTTTGCCTTAGCCTTGAATGAACACTTGATGCATATAATCACAGCAATATGATGATTCTATGTGTTTTGATTGATTGATTAAGACTTTTATTAGTAGGTTGCACAGTGAAGTACATATTCCGTACAATTGACCACTAAATGGTAACACCCCAATAAGTTTTTCAACTTGTTTAAGTCGGGGTCCACCATTGATTCATGATACAGATATATACTATCAGATATATACTATCATCATAATACAGTCATTTGCTATGCGCAGAGGACGCTTAAACAGTGCACAGGCGAGCACCTTAGAGGGAGCGTTGCTCGCACAGCTGCGCTAGCATCACAGCTAACGTTAGCCATGCTGCTACCTCTCTGCTCGGGGAGGACGTATACGTATGTGACGTATGACGTGACAGTATGTGACGTATGTCGTGACAGTATGTGACGTGTGTAAGAAGGTGCACTTGCTGTCTGTGAGAAGGAGACACAGGAAAGAGTGAGAAGAGCCTGTCGTATAATGCCAGCAGCTAAAAGCAACTGCGTGAGAATTCACAGACCTGTGGATGTGTTGAAGGTGTGCTGGAAAATGCGGAACGGAAATTAGGGAGCAGCAGAAATGTGGAATGTATTATTTAAATCGGTGCGTTGGAAAACATGGACCAGAGTTTTTTTTAAACTGGATCTGGATCGGCATTTTCCCATGCCTTGCCGATACGCAATTTTTGGCAAATATCGGCAGCCGATCCGATCCAAATATCGGATCGGGACATCCCTAGTGGAAAGTTTCCGGTAAATTTCCAAAAACTTTCCGGAAATTTACCACGGGAAGTTAAGCTCGGGAAGTTTGGAAATATTGACAATTTTTTTGATTATTCAAAGTTGGACACCCATCCATCCATCCATTTTCGACCACTTGTCCCTTTTGGGGTCACGGGGGGTGCTGGAGCCTATCTCAGCTGCATTGGGGCGGAAGGCGGCGTACACCCTGGACAAGTCGCCACCTCATCGCAAGGCCAACACGGATAGACAGACAACATTCGCACTCACATAAGTTGGACACCGTCCATAGGAATTAATGGGGAATTACAATAATTATATATAATTGGGCACTTGTCTATATGCTGCTGCATCTTTGTGGCATTTTTGACATAGCTCTTTGCACAGTATTTGCAAATGTACAGAGCCTTTCCGCCCACATTGGTTGGAGTGAAATGTCTCCACACATAAGATGGTGTACGTGGCATTATTCTGTTTGTATTTATTTATTCTTGTAAAAAACTAATGCAATGCCACACAGATATAAATAGTCAGCGAAAAAATTGGAGTAGTCTTTAAAAATATTTTATTGATGGACAAATGAATATGAATAGGCTAGATCAGAGGTCGGCAACCCAAAATGTCGAAGGAGCAATATTGGACCAAAAATACAAAAACAAATCTGTCTGGAGCCGCAAAAAATTAGAAGCCATATTACATACAGATAGTGTGTCATGAGATATAAATTGAAATAAGATGACTTAAAGGAAACTAAATGACCTCAAATATACCTACAGATGAGGCATAATGATGCAATATGTACATATAGCTAGCCTAAATAGCATGTTAGCATCGATTAGCTTGCAGTCATGCACAACGTAAAAAGTCTGGTAGACAAAATGAGACAGAAAAAGAAGTGGCATAAAACACGTCCTAGAAAGTCGGAGAAAGTTATACATGTAAACAAACTAGGTGAGTTCAAGGACCGCCAAAATTAGTAGGACAAAACGCTGCTCGCCAAATACTCGAATCAGTGAAGCATGTTTAATATAAACAGTGTGCTTTATAACAATTAGGGAGGTTTGTGTCATGTTTGTCCTCCTACAGAAACCATATTAAAACAAAGAAATATATTTTTTTCCCCTCATCTTTTTCCATTTTTCATACATTTTTGAAAAAGCTCCAGAGAGCCACTAGGGTGGCGCTAAAGAGCCGCATGCGGCTCTAGAGTTGCGAGTTGCCGACCCCTGGGCTAGATGAATAAATGAACACTCAATCAGCATGCTAAATCAAACTATAACCTACATTCTTGTATGACAACAGAATGGCTCGCAGAACAGAAGGCAGAGGAAGCTACACGTTTGATTTAGTATTTGCTAGTTGAACTTTACAGATCACAAAAAAGGTAAATTCGGATCGCTAACGTTGTTAGCATAAATTAATGGGATTTAACAGAGAAAATTAGCATCACGGCAAACGGAGAAATATTTTCGGTTCATTATGAGACTGTGGTGGTACATAAACCTAGCTGGCTAGAGATATTGGCCCCAAAATCATTTAACAAGTACAGGAACAGCTAGCTAGTTTAAGTGGAAGTTTGCTGGAGTAGTCTACAGTCATACAGTAACAAGCAATTACACCTCTATTAAACTTAAATACCATAGATCAATTATATTTACCCCAGTAATATCATCAAAACTTACCTGACTAGATGAAGTCCTTGGGCTCAAATACTAGTGTGGCCTGCTGTAGTGTGCAGCATGCTGGGAATTATCTGTGCATGTGATGTAAGAATGCACTGCTCATGTTATGGAGGAATACACAGTGCAGGTTTGAAATTCTACTGAATTTGCATGAAATCAGGTTGTTTTAGCTAATAATCATGCTGCAATAAACATTGCATTCAATGTTTATTCCCATTAAGTCCAATATATTCCCGTTAATTCCCATGGAAAGTTTCCAACTTTGAATATTCCCGGAATTTTGCAACCCTAAACAGGATATAAGCTTCCTTGAAAGTTAGGCTACATTAACACAAGTCTGCCAGTTTCTGTTCTAGGGCTGGGCAATGAAGCGATCTCAGTATATATCAATCAATCAATCAATGTTTATTTATATAGCCCTAATTCACAAGTGTCTCAAAGGGCTGCACAAGCCACAACGACATCCTCTGTACAGAGCCCACATAAGGGCAAGGAAAAACTCACCCCAGTGGGACGTCGATGTGAATGACTATGAGAAACCTTGTAGAGGACCGCATACATATGGCCATAGACACGTAATCGATATCAATAAAAAATGCGCTCGATAAAATGTTTAAAAAAAAAATTCTATGTCGGAAGAAACCGGAAGTTGCTAAGCCAGGTTGGTTGCATGAACAAAAACATTTGCTCTCTGGTAACTGAGCAATGCAGGAAGTGATCACTGATCAGCGGGAGTGACACACTAACAGCCAATCATGTAACAGTATCAACTATCACGTTTGGTTGCACCATCTTGTTGTCTCGTGGTTGATTCTTTGCATTGGGTGAGAAGAGAAACCAAAATGAGTGTTTGCAGAGAGCGAATAAATTGTCGATAAAAAAGGAAAATTCACCTCTACAGTATAGCTATTTTTAAGTATTTTTTTTGTAAATGAACGCTCACCCAGAGCACACTGCTGAGCTGCAACTTCCTGGCACTAAACATGCAGAAAATGGTTCTTCACAGGTTTCTCTGTTTACTTTTTCACACTTTGCATTATTTTGTTACCCTTTTATAAAGCATTTCTTACGTATTCTTTATTTCCGCACCTTTATTTTAAGAGGTTATTGTTAAAGGGGAACATCACTTTTTTAAAATTTTGCCTATCGTTCAGTCATTATGAAAGACATGACAACGAATGGATTTGTTTTATCCATCCATCCATCTTCTTCCGCTTATCCGAGGTCGGGTCGCGGGGGCAGCAGCCTAAGCAGGGAAGCCCAGACTTCCCTCTCCCCTGCCCCTCGTCCAGCTCCTCCCTGGGGATCCCAAGGCGTTCCCAGGCCAGCCGGGAGAGATAGTCTTCCCAACATGTCCTGGGTCTTCCCCGTGGCTTCCTACCGGTCGGACCTGCCCGAAACACCTCCCTAGGGAGGCGTTCGGGTGGCATCCTGACCAGATGCCCGAACCACCTCATCTGGCTCCTCTCGATGTGGAGGAGCAGCAGCTTTGCTTTGAGTTCCTCCCGGATGACAGAGCTTCTCACCTTATCTCTGAGGGAGAGCCCCGCCACCCGGCGGAGGAAGCTCATTTCAGCCACTTGTACCCGTGATCTTGTCCTTTCGGTCATAACCCAAAGCTCATGACCATAGGTGAGGATGGGAACGTAGATCGACCGGTAAATTGAGAGCTTTGCCTTCCGGCTCAGCTCCTTCTTCACCACAACGGATCGATACAGCGTCCGCATTACTGAAGACGCCGCATCGATCCGCCTGTCGATCTCACGATCCACTCTTCCCTCACTCGTGAACAAGACTCCGAGGTACTTGAACTCCTCCACTTGGGGCAAGATCTCCTCCCCAACCCGGAGATGGCACTCCACCCTTTTCCGGGCGAGAACCATGGACTCGGACTTGGAGGTGCTGATTTGTTTTAATGCATTCCAAATATTAAATAAACGTAAATAAAAGTCCGCTTACAGTAGAGCCAATGGGAGCTCCTCTATTCTGCCCATAAAACCCAATAAATAACCATCCAAAAACCGCCAACAATACGCCATTTACATTTGCTGACTTGAATATTAACCAAATTAATGATATTGTTATTATAAACGCTAACACAGACACACTTATTTATAGCTGCGCCGTGTTCACAAGCTTGTGTGCCAATGTTGATGTCATCGACTGATCAGCTGCTTCCTCATTTCCTTACTCATAAAACTTTATTCTAGAACATAAAGGATGCCTCTCACCTGGAAAGTAAAAGGAAGAAGACGTAGTCTGACAAGTTGATACTCTTTGACAGCCAATTTAGACCCAGAAATGGCGAGAACGACATGAAAAGACGCTTGGTTTCAACTTCAGCTTCGCAAGGATTGTGAGTCATTCTTCATCTAAATGGGAATAATAAATATCCTAGCAGTCTGCATCCTAATGACAGCAGACTGTCACTACATTACATTAGGGCTGCAACTAACGATTAATTTGACAATCGATTAATCTGTCGATTATTACTTCGATTAATCGATTAATAATCGGATAAAAGAGACAAACTACATTTCTATCCTTTCCAGTATTTTATTGGAAAAAAACAGCATACTGGCACCATTCTTATTTTGATTTTTGTTTCTCTGCTGTTTGTACACATTGCAGTTTATAAATAAAGGTTTATATATAAATAAATTAAAAAAAAAAAAAAAAAATATATATATATATATATATATATATATAAATGATAAATGGGTTATACTTGTATAGCGCTTTTCTACCTTCAAAGTACTCAAAGCGCTTTGACAGTATCACCACATTCACCCATTCACACACACATTCACACACTGATGGCGGGAGCTGCCATGCAAGGCACTAACCAGCAGCCATCAGGAGCAAGGGGTGAAGTGTCTTGCCCAAGGACACAACGGACGTGACTAGGATGGTAGAAGGTGGGGATTGAACCCCAGTAACCAGCAACCCTCCGATTGCTGGCACGGCCACTCTACCAACTTCGCCACGCCGTCCCACTGTATATATATATATATATATATATATAATTAAAATAAATTGCCTCTGCGCATGCGCATAGCATAGATCCAACGAATCAATGATAAATTAATCGCCAACTATTTTTAATATCGATTTTAATCGATTAGTTGTTGCAGCCCTACATTACATATATATTTACATCATGTATATTAAAACCTTAATGGAGGTGTTTGCATGTTTTTAAGGGCTTTATGGGCACAACAGAGGGGCTCCTACAGGCTTCATTGTAAGCAGACTTTTGATCAAATGTATTTAATATTTAGAATGCATACAAAAATACATCTGTTGTCATGTCTTTCATAATGATTTTGAACAATAAGCAAAATTCCAAAAAAGTGCACTTACCGTTTAAGTGTTCAATGTAATTTTAGAATATTGTTTACATTGAGTGTGTTCCATGGTTGTGTTGACATTTCCTTTCCTCTCTGCCTTGACAGCTGAGGGGTTTATATAATCATTTGAATAAAAAGGTTTACATATAATATATATTATTTTCGATGGGTCAGAAAAATATCAAAAATTTACGATATCGACTGATATAAATTTGTCGTGATGCAGTTTTCAGACATATCTTAAGTTAAAGTTAAAGTACTGATGATTGTCACACTAGGGATGTCCCGATCCGATATTTGGATCGGATCGGCCGCCGATATTTGCCAAAAAATGCGTATCGGCAAGGCATGGGAAAATGCAGATCCAGATCCAGTTTAAAAAAAAACTCTGGTCCGTGTTTTCCAACGCACCGATTTAAATAATACATTCCACTTTTCTGCTGCTCTGTAATTTCCGTTCCGCATTTTCTAGCACACCTTCAACACATCCACAGGTCTGTGGAATCTCACGCAGTTGCTTTTAGCTGCTGGCATTACACGACAGGCTCTTCTCACGCTTTCCTGTGTCTCCCTCACAGACAGCGAGCGCACCTTCTTACACACGTCACAAACTGTCACGTCATACGTCACATACGTATACGTCCTCCCCGAGCAGAGAGGTAGCAGCATGGCTAACGTTAGCTGTGATGCTAGCGCAGCCGCTAAGGTGCGCGCCTGCTCAAACGTCCTCTGTGCACGGCAAATCTATGCCACGCACAAAATCAAATAAAAAAATAAGCGCATAACAATTTTCGACACACGGACACGACAGAGAAAACCGTTTTCGTCATCATTGTTCAAATATTGTAATGTCTGTCGAGACGCTTATCTCCGTTCGGTGCCACACGTCCACACCATCAAAATGCTGAGGCAAAAATTTCCAGATCAACACCGTATGAAAAAATGAGTGATCTATTTAGTTGTGATTTCCTTCTCTGCATGAAAGTTTAAAAGTAGCATATATTAATGCAGTATGAAGAAGAATGTTTTAATGTAGACATGCAAGCCTTGAAAGAAAATTTTGAAAATCAAGGCTACATTTCCTGCAAATGGGTGCATTTCTACCCTATATTTTAACTTTAGATTTATTCTCATATCAAACTCTTTTGGCTGTCTTTTTGACACTTACATCCGGCGCCCCCCTCCACAACCTGGTTTATAAATAATGTAAATAATTCAATGTGATTATCTTGTGTGATGACTGTATTATGATGATAGTATATATCTGATAGTATATATCTGTATCATGAATCAATTTAAGTGGACCCCGACTTAAACAAGTTGAAAAACTTATTGGGGTGTTACCATTTAGTGGTCAATTGTACGGAATATGTACTTCACTGTGCAACCTACTAATAAAAGTCTCAATCAATCAATCAATCAATCAAAACACATAGAATCACCATACTGCTGTGATTATATGCATCAAGTGTTCATTCAAGGCTAAGGCAAAATATCGAGATATATATCGTGTATCGCAATATGGCCTTAAAATATCGCAATATTAAAAAAAAGCCATACCGCCCAGCCCTAGTTTCAATGATGCCATTTCTGTTTGTCATGTATAATTGTGTCTATTTTGTGTTTATCCTTGAATAAACAGGTCAGTTTCTTGTTACCAACCATTGTGTATTATTCAAACTCACCTAATTCAGCTGGCTAGTTGTTATCAAGAGTACTAAAACCCTTTTCAACATGATTCTGACAACTAAGTAGGCTAAATAACTTTAACCTTTAATACATGCTCGGATAGCCCAGCATCGGTCAGTATCGGTATCGGTCAGTATCGGTATCGGATCGGAAGTGCAAAAACAATATCGGTATCGGATCGGAAGTGTAAAAACCTGGATCGGGACATCCCTATGTCACACACACACTAGGCGTGGCGAAATTATTCTCTGCATTTGACCCATCACCCTTGATCACCCCCTGGGAGGTGAGGGGAGCAGTGGGCAGCAGCGGTGGCCGCGTCCTGGAATCATTTTTGGTGATTTAACCCCCAATTCCAACCCTTGATGCTGAGTGCCAAGCAGGGAGGTATTGGGTCCCATTTTTATAGTCTTTGGTATGACTCGGCCGGGGTTTGAACTCACAACCTACCGATCTCATCGCACAGCCCTGTCTGTTCTATATGACATTGGTGTTAAAAAAGGAGTTGAAAAATATCCATTGAGATCCTCCCATTCTTTTCAAATTAATTATTCCCCATAGTCAAACGTTTCCACAAATCCTGTTCTTATTAACCACCTTCACTTGCACTGAGATTTAAGCAGGACTCTTTTCAGCAGGGTGGAGTGTTATAGTCTGACTGCAGTTGAAATAGTTGTTTGTTCTTCTCTCATACCATGCTAGTGCAGAAGGTCATAATAGAGGGTTATGTTTTTAACTTGGGTTAATTTTAGCTGCTGAAGCGAGATTAGGTCCCATTCTAGGATCCTCTGACCTCACAAAGCGGGAAGCTAATAGGGATTTGGCCGTAGCTTCTCAGACGGTTAATCTTCTTCAGTTGATGTCAGTGGCGCGTGTGAGAGAGACGGAGCAAAACGAGACGGCAGGAGAAAGTCTGTTGGAGTGAATGAGTGAGAGTGGCTTTGAATGGAGCCTCTGCTAGCAGTGTTATAGTCTAACTTTACAGAAGACATATTTGCTCTTTCAAATGGCAGAACTTCAGTGGGGTTCTTGTGAGGACCATTTAGCGTGTCAGCACAACATGCATGGACCCGTTTGGTCATCGGAACTCGAAATGGACTTGGCTGAAAATGAAGATGCTATGGTAAGATTAGGGACCTGTTATTTTTATCAAATCTCATTGCGCCTCACTGGAAATTACTTCGGTGTCTGTGTTGGGTTGAACGTGAAGCCGCAAAAAATTCCTGATATTTAAGACGCCGTGGCAGTCGTTGTGTGATATCATGGTTTGTTGTTATTATCTTATGCCTATCATCTCCCATCAGCTGAACATAGTTAAAATAAAACTAACGGTAAAAAGAGTTGAGAGAGAGAAACAACTTGTCTCGATTATCACGTCGTATGGTTGACTATTGATATATTGTCACACTTCTATTATAAACCTTTGAGTAGCCTTAAGGCAGTTTATTGGCAATAGGGAGGGGTTAAAGTTCACATTTGAACTAATATGGTACCAATTCCAAGTACCTGAGAATCAATACCATTACTCAACGATACCAATTTTTAGTGTGTGTGTTAATATTGTTTTTGATAATACAATCTCATGTTTTATTGCAACATTTAAATCTGAACTGATTATAATAACTGTTGTCCAGTTGTTATATGTTGCCTGATTATCACATTTGCAAGTATGACAATAAGTTGCAATCACGGTTGCAAGTCCAAGACGTTAAATGGCAGTTGTGTCTAGTTTATGGTGTGTTGGCTTGTCAGTTCAGCCCTTGCTGAATCCAGTCTTTGGTTGTCCCCTAAAAGAGTTAGTAATGTAAGTTTTGTACTTTTTACGCACCAGCTGTTCAACTGTAACATGGATCTTAGTTGTAGTTTTCATTAACAAATTTGAAAGTATTGAAATTGTCACGTAAAGTCGCTAATGCTAATCAGAAGCATGTCAGTAGCTAAGGCCATATACAAGAGAAACTCTAAGAATTAGAATGCTGTGTAAGGGTTTGTTTCTTCCAGCAATTACTGTATATTTACAAGGTGGACGTAATGTTTGACATAGGCTCATAACAAGCAACTCAATATATTTTAAGCCTTATTTGAAAATTTGGGGGTTTTAAAATCTGTAAGGCATGATCATCAAAATTACAACAAATAAAGGCTTAAAATATCTCACTTTGCAACGTAATGAGTTTATTTCACATATTACTTTCACATTTGAATTTTAATTGCTGACATAAATGAAATTTTGCATGATATTGAAAACGTTTGAGTTACACCTGTATATTAGCATCAAACTAGCGCACTTTTGAAAAAGTGAAGCCTTACTTAACGTACGTTGAAGCGTTTTTTGAGTACATTTTTTTGTGGGCATTGAAAATTGCAACTTTACCTAGAGGTAGTTTTGCTGAGTCCGCTCTCAGTGCTGCTGGAGTGATTGCCAAGTGCTGAAGTCAGCAACCGGGCGTACACGCATACGCAACTTGGATTTTACGCGAATCGATGCCTAATAAGACCACCAGGATTCAATCACTGCTGAAACAGTACCACTCTCTATTTGGCAAATAACATTTTTGATCTAATGCATGTTGAGTAACTTGTGCTGTTCATAATTAGTTTAGATTCACTGTACATGTTGATTTGATGGTAGCACATGTTATATGTGAGTAAGTTTGAGTCTTACACACACTACACTGATTAGCCATAGGGAACGTAATCATGAGATTAATTAACATTTAAAAATAACCCTTATTTGCAGCCTTAGTATAATGGGATCTACTAGCACGTCAACATGTTATCACAATGACTTCTCAAGATGAAGCCATTCAGCAAGTGACTCCTAATCCCTGCCTGGTTACGGTAAAGGTTTTAAGCATGCAGGTCAATAGTGATATGATGGCCACTAGACACTGATCAATCTGACCCTCAAGTTTGATGTTTATGTCGTACTCAACAGCCACAACTCTCTTCCGTATTGTAATGGTTTCTCTTTTGAATAAAAATAGAAAGTGTGGTTTTGAAGCAAGCAATCGCGTGGTAGAACATATAAACTACAAAGCTGAAGTGGAACTGTTTGGCTTTTATGTCACAGCCAGCATACACCAACACTGATTGTGTAATTGTACACCCATAAGCAGAGTAACATTATTATGCGGGGCAGCAAGATATTGCGATTTTTTTTAATCCTGCGATATATATTGTGATATGAACAAAATGTCAGCGGGTCTTTTTCGGATATATTTAAGTATGTCCACTTCCACTCTAGACAAGGGTGTGCTTCCTGATTAAAAGAGAGATCTAAAACTGAACAAGAATGAAACTATACTTACATTGGACGTCACCCTTCTGTTCACCTGTATTCCAACCCAGGGTGCAGTAGAGACAGTCAGGCAACGTCTACTAGGTGATATATAGATCCACACTAAACCCAGAACAGATTTGCATTTTGCTGGAACTTTGCCTTAACACGACATACTTTCAAATCATGGCAACCTTTTACCCACAAAAACATGGTTGTGCCAAAGGATCACCTGTATCCCCAATAGTAGCAAACCTTTACATGGAGGACATAGAAAAGAGAGCTCTGAGCTCTTTTAAGAAAACAGCTCCAAGTCCTTGGTACAGATATGTGGATGACACATGGGTGAAAATCAGAAACCAAGTTTAATTACAGATTATTGCTATTTGTTATTGTCAAAAAAATATTTGTTTTGTTATTGTTTACAAACGTTGCCAATAAGTCCATGGACACAGGAGGACTTTAATGGCAAAAAAAGGATTCAAGTCAGGAAGTAGTAGCAAATCATTTAAAAAAAAATTATATATTTTTACACCGCCCTTCTGTGTTTTTGTCTGATTATAATTGTGATTAAAAAATGTAATCATTTAACGAATTTGGACATTTTAAATGTCAGTTTTAAGATTGATATGGCCAATACTGCCCCTTTAACGACTTGGTATTGAATCGATTAGCCAAATTTGTAGTATTGTATTGCCCCAAACTAATGTAAAGTATCCAAACAAGTGCTTGTTACATCTGAACAGAAGTGTAGACAGAAACATGTGACAACAGAAAGTATCCGCTATTAACACTAAATAAGGAAGTGGAATATTAATAGTTTGGATAAAATAATGCAACTGGAAGTGACGCGATATGTTACCACGTCAGCAGCCAAATTAGGAGCCTTTGTAACCCCTTTTGAAATGGTTATATTATCATTTATTTACCATCCATCCATTTTCTACCGCTTATTCCCTTCGGGGTCGCAGGAGCCTATCTCAGCTACAATTGGGCGGAAGGCGGGGTACACCCTGGACAAGTCGCCACCTCATCGCAGGGCCAACACAGATAGACAGACAACATTCACACTCACATTCACACACTAGGGCCAATTTGGTGTTACCAATCAACCTATCCCCAGGTGCATGTCTTTGGAAGTGGGAGGAAGCCGGAGTATCCGTAGGGAACCCACGCAGTCACGGGGAGGACATGCAAATTCCACACAGAAAGATCCTGAGCCCGGGATTGAACTCACGACTACTCAGGACCTTCGTATTGTGTGGCAGATGCACTAACCCCTCTCCCCACCGTGCTGCCCTTTAATTTATTTATCTTATTTTATTTTATTTTATAAAAAAAATTTTAAAGTACCTTATCTTCACCATACCTGGTTGTCCAAATTAGGCATAATAATGTGTTAATTCCACGACTGTATATATCGGTTGATATCAGTATCGGTTGATATCGGTATCGGTAATGAATGAGTTGGACAATATCGGAATATCGGATATCGGCAAAAAGCCATTATCGGACATCCCTAATTGTGATGTATATTGTTATCGCGGGGGGCTGCAATATATATCGCAATATAGATTTAAGGCCATATCGCCCATCCTGAGGGCCAACAAAACTTGGCGTACGGGCCACAACTGGCCCCCTGGCCACACCTTGGACGCACTTGATATACAGTATACCGCTGTCCCTTATCTAGCTTACTTTCCCTACTTGGCTTGTCAGTGTTTGCTATTGATGCTTTTTCATTGACAACACCATGTACTATTTGGTACTACTGTTTTTGTTGTACTTCCTCAGCTAGTGTCCCAGACATGCTCAACTGTTGCCATCGAGTAAAGTAAACCATTGTTAAACTTATTGGTGGAAAACATTCGTCATTATCCTCAACACTTGAAGACATTCTGCTGGAAATGACTTAAATAAGAGCACATATATTATCATTAGTCTACACAGTTGTGGATGCTATGCTGTGTTGTATTCTCTTCACTGTGCTGGAGTGGTCCTTTTTCTCCTCAACATCAATCTTCTTTGTGTTTTTGTTTGCTCTTTTTTTCCAATTCTACTACTTAAAAAAGGAAGGCGATTAAAGATGAGCCGTCCCAGGCGTAAAACATAGACGCACCATATTCCATGAACCTCGTCTTCTTCCTCTCCTCTTGCAGGGGGATTCCAGGGTCCAGCTTGTTTCCGAGCGGCTCGGTCTTGGCAACAATCTGGAACTGTCAGACACCATGGTCCAGCAGAAACTGGATGAGATCAAGGAGCAGATTCGCAGAGAGATTCGCAAGGAGCTGAAGATTAAAGAAGGTGCAGAGAACCTACGCAAGGTACCTTTAATGTCTTTGGTTTACTGTGAGCAGTGTCAACATTATTGCACAACCAAAAGTGTGTCATAGCTTATTCCTGCCCGTTGTGTGTGGTGTTATCAAATAGTCTGTCTTCTATCCCAGTCTGTCAATTT
The DNA here is from genome assembly GCF_033978685.3 of Nerophis lumbriciformis. Taxonomy (NCBI): domain Eukaryota; kingdom Metazoa; phylum Chordata; class Actinopteri; order Syngnathiformes; family Syngnathidae; genus Nerophis; species Nerophis lumbriciformis. The sequence goes on along the minus strand of NC_084565.2, from coordinate 13,593,342 downwards.
CTTCACCTGTCCTCAGGTCACTACAGACAAGAAGAGCCTGGCTTATGTTGACAACATGTTGAAAAAATCCAACAAGAAGGTTGAGGAGCTTCACCAGGAGCTGCAGGAGCTCAACGCCCATATTGTGGTTAAAGACCCTGAAGAATTACAAGGTAACTATGAGCCAACAGTGTTACATACGTGTGTAAATGTTTAAGTGGTGTGTGTGACGGTTTTATGTAATCATAATTTGGTAGCTGAAATGCAAATTGTGATTGAAAGTCTCTTATTGTCTAATGTAAGGGGCAGGAGAGGCCAACGCAAAACCTAATATATAAAAAAATACAGTGAAACCTCATATTACGAACTTAATTGGTTCTTGAACATGTTGCGCAAACTGACAAGTTCATTTAGTAAAGCAGAGTTCCCTATACAAATAAATTGAAACATGAATAATTGGTTTTAGGAAGAAACGGCACACTTTGCAGACACTATGTGTGTGTGTGTGTGTGTGTGTGTGTATGTGTATATCCATCCATCCATCCATCTTCTTCCGCTTATCCGAGGTCGGGTCGCGGGGGCAGCAGCCTAAGCAGGGAAGCCCAGACTTCCCTCTCCCCAGCCACTTCGTCCAGCTCCTCCCGGGGGATCCCGAGGCGTTCCCAGGCCAGCCGGGAGACATAGTCTTCCCAACGTGTCCTGGGTCTTCCTCGTGGCCTCCTACCGGTCGGACATGCCCTAAACACCTCCTTAGGGAGGCGCTCGGGTGGCATCCTGACCAGATGCCCGAACCACCTCATCTGGCTCCTCTCGATGCGGAGGAGCAGCGGCTTTACTTTGAGCTCCCCCCGGATGACAGAGCTTCTCACCCTATCTCTAAGGGAGAGCCCCGCCACCCGGCGGAGGAAACTCATTTCGGCCGCTTGTACCCGTGATCTTGTCCTTTCGGTCATAACCCAAAGCTCATGACCATAGGTGAGGATGGGAACGTAGATCGACCGGTAAATTGAGAGCTTTGCCTTCCGGCTCAGCTCCTTCTTCACCACAACGGATCGATACAGCGTCCGCATTACTGAAGACGCCGCACCGATCCGCCTGTCGATCTCACGATGTATGTGTATATATATGTATATATATATTTTAGGGGTCAGTGACGTGCGGTGAGGTTGATGGCTGGTGAGGCACTGACTTCATCACAGTCAGATTTACAAACATATGAACCCTAAAGAGTATCTTATTCACCATTTGATTGGCAGCAGTTAACAGATTATGTTTAAAAGCTCATACCAGCATTCTTCCCTGCTTGGCACTCAGCATCAAGGGTTGGAATTGGGGGTTATTAAATCACCAAAAATGATTCCCGGGTGCGGCGCCGCTGCTGCCCACTGCTCCCCTCACCTCCCAGGGGGTGATCAAGGGGATGGGTCAAATGCAGAGGACAAATTTCACCACACCTAGTGTGTGTGTGACAATCATTGGTACTTTAACTTAACTTTAACTTTACACATACAAACTGTAGCACACAAAAAAGCACATTTAATTAAAAAAAACGTTATTATGGTCTTACCTTTACTTATAAAATAAGTCCATGAGCCGCTGTTGTGCTGGATTAATGCACCCCCTGACGAGAATGTTATATCAACTAAAGCCCTCACTTAAACTTTCCAAGTGCAAGATTGAAAAAAGATTTTAAAAAGTGTAACCGAGGGCTTCACGGTGGCAGAGGGGTTAGTGCATCTGCCTCACAATACGAAGGTCCTGAGTAGTCTTGGGTTCAATCCCGGGCTCGGGATCTTTCTGTGTGGAGTTTGCATGTCCTCCCCGTGACTGCGTGGGTTCCCCTCCGGGTACTCCGGCTTCTTCCCACTTCCAAAGACATGCACCTGGGGATAAGTTGATTGGCAACACTAAATTGGCCCTAGTGTGTGGATGTGAGTGTGAATGTTGTCGGTCTATCTGTGTTGGCCCTGCGATGAGGTGGCGACTTGTCCAGGGTGTAACCCGCCTTCCGCCCGATTGTAGCTGAGATAGGCTCCAGCGCCCCCCGTGACCCCAAAGGGAATAAGCGGTAGAAAATGGATGGATGGGTAACCGAGGGTTTATAAATGTCGCCTATACTGTATGAAACTACAAAATAACAAACACGGAGGCTCCAGTTTACACGAGGACCACTTTATTTACCTTCTTTCAAAAACTTCCGCTCCACTCCAACGTGTCATCACTTCCGCTCTTAGCGCCTTCAAAATAAGAGCTCAAGGCATATACTGTATAACAGCGCATAACAGGAACTTAACATCACAAAGAGGAAAGCCCATAAAAATAGGTTACAAAAGTTATTTAATAAGAAGCCAAAAAGTGCAAAAACAATAATGTTCGTGTTGGAGGAGTTGTGAATTAGATACACCTGCAGTCTGCAGGTGTACCTAATGTTGTGGCCCTGCAGTCATTCGCAACTCCTCCAACACAAACATTATTGTTTTTGCACTTTTTGGCTTCTTATGAAATAACTTTTTTAAATAGATTCAATCTTGCACGTGGAAAGTTTAAGTGTGGGCTTTAGTTGATATAACACTCCCGTCAGGGGTTGCCGTGCATTCTACGGCGGGGGTGCAGGAGGCGAGCCTCAGCCAGTGCGTCTTTTGCAGTCGTTTTATGATCGCTCAGCACAAGAAATACGTTACACACATACAGTTGTTGACAAAATACACTGTACATTATATACCTCAGCTAACTAAACTATGGAAATGTATAATATAATTCATATAGCAATACGGTCTCACTGCACAGCAGACCAGCAGTTAGCCGAGTCCGCAATCCATGGTGAGGCACAACGCAGTGACGTGCCTCGACTGGCTGCTGTTCACCGCACCGTCTCTTCTCAGTATTTGAACGGCAAATGTGAAAATTCTGCGATTTTTAAATAAAAATAATCTAAAACGGGTGAAGTTAAATGGAAAATAACTTTATAGTATAATCACTGGATACATATAACAATTTAATAAAAAATGTTTCTTTTTACATTTTTTTTCTATCCATGATGGCCCCACCTCACCTGCCTCTAGTGACTGCACGTCACTGTTAGGGGTGTAACGGTACGTGTATTTGTATTGAACCGTTTCGGTACGGGGGTTTCAGTTCGGTTCGGAGGTGTACCGAACGAGTTTCCACATGGCCATATTAAGTAGCGTACCGCACGTTGTGTAAACAATGCACACCGAGGCACAACACACGGCATGCTAACAACGACCGGGCTACGATAGACTGACCATACGTCCTCTTTTCACCGGACATGTCCTCTTTTGCGGGGCTGTCCGGGTGGAGTTTCTTAAATGCCTCAAATGTCCGGCATTTTGAGTTAGGGTTGCGTGTATTTTCAATGTACGTTCAGGGTTAAGAAGGGGTTAAAAACAAAACAAATTGTGGAGGTGTGCGCAGCAGCATTCATGAGGGAGGGACAGAGAGAGCGAGAGAGTTATGATAAACGCGCATGCGCCGCCAGGCTCTGCTTTTTATCGATGGATTTATCAGATTTAATTTTTTATTATCTATAGCAGGGGTGTCAAAAGTGTGCCCCGAAGGCCACTTGCGGCCCACAGCTAATGTTTTAAAGGCCCACGGCACATTCTAAAAATACTATTAAAATAAACAAAAACATAACAAAAATTGAATAAAAAAGGTTAAATGTAATTTAGAAAAAGTTGCAATGTTGACTAACAAAACAAAGCTGTTTTATTTTCTTTCAAACTGTCATTGCTCAAAACATAATATTGAATCAAAATCAATGTTATTATGAATTATTGACATATCCAAGGTTCTGATTACTTCACATCAAATATTCCATTAAGAAAAATATTTTTGGTGGAAGATTTTGCAAATTTGGTAAATAAATAACCCCAAAATGTATATTTTGTTGTTTTCTTACTGTACCGAAAATGAACCGAACCGTGACCTCTAAACCGAGGTACGTACCGAACCGAAATTTTTGTGTACCGTTACACCCCTAATATTTATATATATATATATATATGTGTCTATTAGGGCTGGGCGAAATGGCCTTTTTTTAATATCTCGATATTTTTAGGCCATATCGCGATACACGATATATATCTCGATATTTTGCCTTAGCCTTGAATGAACACTTGATGCATATAATCACAGCAGTATGATGATTCTATGTGTCTACATTAAAACATTCTTCTTCATACTGCATTAATATATGCTACTTTTAAACTTTCAGGCAGAGAAGGAAATCACAACTATGTCAATTTACCAAAACTGTAATTATTAAACAGTTATTAAGCAGTGGCACAAACATTCATGTCATTTCCAAAACAGAAAGTGAAAGATTGTCAGAGACATTTTAAAACATGATGTCACACAAGATATTTCAATAAGTGTCAAATAAAAATGAGCTGCATAATAGGAAATCAAATAGTGTTCGTCCTTCGCTATGTGGTAGGTTCCTGCGGACGTTATCTCCTTCTGTTGACTCTTTTTTTCATATGGTGTTGATGTGGAAATGTTTGCCTCGGCATTTTGATGGTGTGGCACCGAACGGAGATGTTGACGTACAGAGTTTCAAGCACTCTTCAGGTGACTTTTCAAATGATGCTACTTATTAGCAGCAATGCAACTTTTTGTAGAAACACTTTCGCCCCACACTTGACAAATTACGGTTGTCTGTTCGACATATTCCCACTTGAAGCTAAACCACCGCCAGACGATGGACCCCCTGCTGTTTTTCTTGGGAATTAATTATTCCTTCATTTGTTACCAGATTCGCACCTTCTTTCTCTCGTCTTCCCACTCGCATCACAGCTAACTTTAGCCATGCTGCTACCTCTCTGCTTGAGGGCATATACGTATGTGACGTATGACGTGACAATATGTGACGTGTGTACGAAGGTGCGCTTGTTGTCTGTGAGAAGAAGCGACAAGTTTAGCATTACACTACAGGCTCTTCTCACCAACTGCGTGAGAACGTATACTCGAATATCACGATATAGTCATTTTCTATATCGCACAGACAAACCCGCGATATATCGTGTATATCGATATATCGCCCAGCCCTAATGTCTATATATATATCGATATATAAAACAAGACTTTTGTATCTAAACAACACAACAACATTACAACAATCTCAAATGTCAACATACACACACACGCATTTTGTGGGTGCATTCCAAAAACAAAAAAAGGAAAATAATTTTAGCTTGTGTCTGGGAATAATGGTGGCATTGTTAAACACTCTGGGAGTTTCCGAGTGATAAACGAGCAGTGGCTTCACGTAGTCACCACTAGCATTAGCGCAAACTATCAGTGTGAGGCGATCGTTCATCGGCTTGTGTCCCGGTTGTGCCGTCTCCTTCGCTGTGGCATCTTGTTCAGTCTCATCACAATTAAAGACTTGCTAAGGAACAAAGCCCCCTTCGCTGATAAAATCCTCGAACTGAAGGGGCCGCAAGCCGGAGGCTAAATAGCTAAAATGCGAGCTGTATAGTTTGTCTAGCAACCTGTTGCCATACAGCAAGACTGTGAGAGTTTGGACACATTAAAGCATTTCCACGAAAATTGTTAAAGTTAAGTTAAGTTCAAGTTAAAGTACCAATGATTGTCACACACACTCTAGGTGTGGTGAAATTTGTCCTCTGCATTTGACCCATCCCCTTGTTCACCCCCTGGGAGGTGAGGGAAGCAGTGAGCAGCAGCGGTGGCCACGCCCAGGAATCATTTTGGTGATTTAACCCCCAATTCCAACCCTTGATGCTGAGTGCCAAGCAGGGAGGCAATGGGTCCCATTGTTATAGTCTTTGGTATGACTTGGCCGGGGTTTGAACTCACGACCTACCGATCTCAGGGCGGACACTCTAACCACAAGGCCACTGAGCAGGAAATAAACACGCCAGAAGTGGAAATAAACACGCCAGAAGTGGAAATAAACACGCCAGAAGTGGAAATAAACACGCCAGAAGTGGAAATAAACACGCCAGAAGTGGAAATTAACATGCCTGAAGTGCAGTTTGCGGTCGAAGCTCTTGGAAATGGCCGTGCTTGTGTGCACAGGATGCTATCAGGATGTAACCTAGCAGGCCCCGCCTCTACAAAATGGCTGTTCCCGCATGTACAGGAAGGGATGTCATCAAAATGGCAGCCCCCGATGGCTTCAATCAGCATGTAGAATGAAGGAATGAATGAAGCATACGCCGAGACACGGTTCGTACACAGAGGACAAATACTTCTATGAATAAACAGGAATAGGAACACCGTTTTCCCTGGCCCGGGTCACCGGGACCCCCCTTTGGAGCCAGGCCTGGAGCTGAGGCTCGATGGCGAGCGCCTGGTGGTCGTATCTGCCCCCATGGGGCCCGGCCGGGCACAGACTGAAGAGGCAATGTGGGTTCCCCCTCCAATGGGCTCACCTCCCGTAGGCGGGCCTATGGAGGTCAACTGCTTTGTGAGCTGGACAGAGGCGTTTTTGGCGCGATGTGAACGTAAACTAAAGAAGACGCAAATGGATGTTGTACACTGTACTGTGTTGTTGGAAGGTGACTTTACTTTGCCCCAAACTCAAACTACATTGGACACTCCTTCATAATTATCAGAGGTGGGACCAAGTCATTGCTTTGCAAGTCACAAGTAAGTCTCAAGTCTCGAGTCAAGTCCCGAGTCAAGACAGGCAAGTCTCGAGTCAAGTCCAAAGTCAAGACTGGAAAGTCTCAAGTCAAGTCCCAAGTCCTGCATTTTGAGTTTCGAGTCCTTTCAAGTCCTTTTAACCACAGACTAATATATTTACACAGATTGTGTATGCTTTTAAAACGCTGTATTTATTTATTAAAACAAGTGCATTTGAAATTGCAGGAAAAAAATAGTGCTGACATTGCACTTCATAATAGCACTATTAACCAGTCATTTTAAACATTTAACTCATTCCTTTACAGAATAAACACATTTGAAAAAACAAGTGCAACTGTTCTTATTTGCACATAAGTGTTAACATTGTATTTCCATGGCATATTACATTGTAACTAGTTCCACAACAGTTTCTATCCTGTTCTTACCTTATCTCATTGATCTCATCTCATACTGTATGTGTGTTGATGTGTGCGTACACATGAAAAACATAACAAATACATGAACAAAACAATGAACAGAGTTGTACTTTTTAGATGTCAGGGCCCTATGCAATATGTACACATATTCTTAATATAGTATACATTTTAACTGACCTTTATTTGACTATGTTTGTCTTTTTGTAGGTGGCTAAAATACACGGTGCTGCTGACCACCGTCTAACGTTCCGTTACTGTGTGTGATACATTGACTAACGTAACGTTATGTGTAGGTACCTCATGCAACCCTGCTTAAAAAAAATCACTTGACAAAAAGTATGAATAAGGTAGCGAACTGCAGTGGACGCAACAGATTGCCGTGTTTGCAATGACGTTATAACCATAGACATCTTATAAGTAGACGCAGCATTGGCTGCTGTGACGCGAGCAATTTGGCCGCCATCTTGAAGTGGTGATGAGGAGCCGGCGAGCAGCCTAAACTGACAGTTGACAGGTAGAAAACAAAGATGCCGGGCTGGTGTTCAGCGTTTTCCAAGTGAAGTCACAAGTCAAAGTCGAGTTGCAAGTCTCTTTACATTTTGTCAAGTCGAGTCTAAAGTCATCAAATTCATGACTCGAGTCTGACTCGAGTCCAAGTCATGTAACTCGAGTCCACACCTCTGATAATTATGACACCCCTTTCTCTGACCTCTCTCCAATGGTGCTTGTGTCTATTGCTAGCATTTGTGTAAATAAAAGAATTGTACAGTTATGTTGTCTAAGAGGAAAATTATGATTCCACCACAAATTGTTACTAATATTAGGGATAGAACTGTTTATAAAAAAAACTAAATTAGTCTGTTGACCTGTCAAGGTTCAGTAATCAGTTTAGAGTATATTGTGCTGAGTTCGGGGTCATCGACTCAGTGCTTGCGCCGGCCTATCTCCGCCATATTATCAAACGTTCCCAGTGTCAATTGACAGTGCAAGAGGCAAAGAGTCGGGTAGGAAAGCTAGGAAAAAACTTTGGTTCTTTTAGACAGCCTCTCAGCGGTGACCCGGACAGAGTAAAGACTCTCACAGAGGACCTATAATGGTCTATATCATTTGTATTGAATATGCATTGGTGCTCCAAAGTCACATTTATGACCTGTTTTTTTTCAAACTGTATTCAAGCTGTTAGTGGAGGTGTTCCTTCTCTAAAAGTTTCAGAATTCATCTTTAGAAAATGTACATTGTTCAAAATATATAATGATCAAAAATAAACAATATATGCCGTATTTTCTATAGAGAGCACCGGTATATAAGACGCACCCACGAAATTTCCCATATATTATTGATTGATTGATTGAGACTTTTATTAGTAGGTTGCACAGTGAAGTACATATTCCGTACAATTGACCACTAAATGGTAACACCCGAATACGTTTTTCAACTTGTTTAAGTCGGGGTCCACTTAAATTGATTCATGATACAGATATATACTATCAGATATATACTATCATCATAATACAGTCATCAAACAAGATCATCACATTGAATTATTTACATTATTTACAATCGGGGGGGGGGGGGTTGTTATCATCAGTCATCAACAATTGAGAACTAGAGAAATGGATATTGGAACAGTGTCGGTCTGACTTTGTAGGATATGGACAGCAAGTAGTGGGCAGAGAGACAGAGAGAGAGAGAGACGCACCGGACTTTAAGCCACAGAAATATACGTTGTCAAATGAGTTATTTACACAAAAATATTTTGTAAATGTTTATTTACATACCTTAATTATTTCCAAACGGTGTCTGTAACACGGCAGTAAAACGGCTGATCACACTAAACAGAAGTCATCGTCACGGACCCACTAGCTGCTCAAGCTAGCTCTCCAATCAGCTAAGCAGACTAAATTTGGTGATGTTTTGGTGAATTTGCTGTGGAAACTGCGTGCAAGCTCACGCCCAAATGCATGAACCTTACGATTTAATGCTTTGGCGTTGTTTTTTAACACCAGTGTCCAACAGGGTAACAAAGCTTTTAAGTCAGAAAGCGAAAAACCGTCATAGGTCCCGTTTAGAGAGCAGGGCAGAGGCACCTCCTACTTTGCAGCCAAGTGCTGTTCTGGAGGGTGTGGGATTTCAGCACATGGTGAATGCAGTCGAGCCTCTATTGCTGTGCGATACGGACAAAAAATATATCCCGATTATAGATGTATGTATATCATGATAACAGTACCGCATTTTTCAGAGTATAAGTCGCTGCAGAGTATAAGTCGCACCGGCCGAAAATGCATAATAAAGAAGGAAAAAAACATATATAAGACGCACTGGAGTATAAGTCGCATTTTTTGGGGAAATTTATTTGATAAAACCCAACACCAACAATAGACATTTAGACTTAGACTTAGACTTCCTTTTTATTGTCATTCAAATGTGAACTTTACAGCACAGATAAGAACGAAATTTCGTTACATAAGCTCATGGTAGTGCATGATAAAAAAAATTTGAAAGGCGCTTTAAAATAAATAAAGAATAGTGAACAACAGGCTGAATAAGTGTACGTTATATGAGGCATAAATAACCAACTGAGAACGTGCCTGGTATGTTAACGTAACATATTATGGTAAGAGTCATTCAAATAACTATAACATATAGAACATGCTATACGTTTACCAAACAATCTGTCACTCCTAATCGCTAAATCCCATGAAATCTTATACATCTAGTCTCTTACGTGAATGAGATAAATAATATAATTTGATATTTTACGGTAATGTGTTAATAATTTCACACAAGTCGATATATAATAAAACGATATATAAATATATGCACATACCATATTTTCCACCGGTGTATAAGCCGCACCCACTAAATTTTAGAGGAAAAACTTTTTTTTTCATACATTAGCCGCACTGGACTATAAGCCGTAGACCTATATACAATCGTGGTCAAAAGTTTATATACACTTGTGAAGGACATAATGCCATGGCTGTCTTGAGTTTCCAATAATTTCTACAACTCTTATTTTTTTGTGATAGAGTGATTGGAGCACATACTTGTTTGTCACAAAAAACATTCATGAAGTTTGGTTCTTTTATGAATTTATTATGGGTCTACTGAAAATGTGACCAAATCTGCTGGGTCAAAGGTATACATACAACAACATACATTATCAATTTTGGTGATGTAGAAAAGTTACAATCAAATCAAATTAGCTTCATGGCATGTCCTCTTAACTTCATTTGAGTGATTATGATTGACGACAACTGTTGACTTCTCTGAGCCCATGTGATGCAGTCATTAGACTCGGTTACAAACGTGACAATGGGAAAGTCAAAGGAACTCAGCACAGATCTGAAAAAACTAATCATCGACTTGAACAAGTCAGGAAAGTCACTTGGAGCCATTTCAAAGCAGCTTAAGGTGCCAAGAGCAACTGTGCAGACAATTGTTCGTAAGTATTAAGTGCATGGCACAGTTTTGTCACTGCCACGATCAGGAAGAAAATGCAAGCTACCACCTGCTGCTGAGAGAAAATTGGTCAGGATGATCAAGAGTCAACCGAGAACCACCAAAAAGCAGGTCTGCAATGAATTAGAAGCTGCAAGTGTCAGTGTCCACAGTCAAGCGTGTTTTGCATCGCCATGGACTGAGAGGCTACCATGCAAGAAGGAGGCCCTTGCTCCAGAAGCGACACCTTAAGTCTCGTCTAAAGTTTGCTGCTGATCACATGGACAAAGATAAGACCTTCTGGAGGAAAATTCTGTAGTCAGATGAAACAAAAATTTAGCTGTTTGGCCACAATACCCAGCAATATGTTTGAGGAGAAAAGGTGAGGCCTTTAATCCCAGGAACACCATTCCTACCGTCAAGAATGGTGGTGGTAGTATTATGCTCTGGGCCTGTTTTGCTGCCAATGGAACTGGTGCTTTACAAAGAGTAAATGGGACAATGGAAAAGGAGGATTACCTCCAAATTCTTCAGGACAACCTAAAATCATCAGCCCGGAGGTTGGGTCTTGGGCGCAGTTGGGTGTTCCAACATGACAATGACCCCAAACACACGTCAAAAGTGGTAAAGGAATGGCTAAATCAGGTTAGAATTAAGGTTTTAGAATGGCCTTCCCAAAGTCCTGACTTAAACGTGTGGACAATGCTGAAGAAACAAGTCCATGTCAGAAAACCAACAAATTTAGCTGAACTGCACCAATTTCGTCAAGAGGAGTGGTCAAAAATTCTACCAAAAGCTTGCTGGAAGCTTGTGGATGGCTACCAAAAGCGCCTTATTGCAGTGAAACTTGTAACCAAATATTAAAATTGCTGTATGTATACTTTTGACCCAGCAGATTTGGTCACATTTTCAGTAGACCCATAATACATTTATAAAAGAAACAAACTTTATGAATGTTTTTTGTGACAAAACAAGTATGTGCTCCAATCACTCTATCACAAAAAATAAGAGTTGTAGAAATTATTGTAAAATCAAGAGCGCCATGACATTATGTTCTTTACAAGTGTATGTCAACTTTTGACCGTACGTTGTGAAATGAGTTATTTACACAGAAATATTTTGTAAATGTTTATTTACATACCTAAAATGGCTGATCAAACAAAACAGAAATCATCGCAAGCTAGCTCTCCAATCAGCTAAACAGACTCAATAACTCCACGGTGACGTTTTGGTGAATTTACTGAGGAATTTGTGAAACTGAAACTATATAAAAAGAATGCCATTGTGAGTTAATAATACTAACACAGACACTCGTAAACGTTAGCATATTAGCTAATGCTAACGAGGCTAGCTTGATTACATTACAAGAGCATGTACAAATATGCATGAAAAGACATCACACATTGGACGGTTTAGTATAAATAGTTTTAGTTATATTGTAAAAGGGGCAGCACGGTGGTACAGGGGTTAGTGCATGTGCTTCACAATACGAATGTCCTGAGTTTGATCCCGGGCTCGGGGTCTTTCTGTGTGGAGTTTGCATTTCTCCCCGTGAGTGTGTGGGTTCTCTCCGGATACTCCGGCTTACTCCCACCTCCAAAGACATGCACCTGGGGATAAGTTGATTGGCAACACTAAATTGGCCCGAGTGTGTGAATGTTGTCTGTCTAACAGTGTTGAGGTGAGGTGGCGACTTGTCCAGGGTGTACCACGCCTTCCACCCGAATGCAGCTGAGATAAGCTCCAGCAACCCCCGCGACCCCGAGAGGGACAAGCGGTAGAAAATGGATGGATGGATGGATGGATACATTGTAAAACTTACAAACGTTGGCTGGAGTGATGAATGAATAATCCTTTCGAGCAAAAACGCTATGGACAGTTTTACTTTTGCTTCAAGGCATTATCAAAACCAAAAGTACATTTTTAAAGGGGAACATTATCACAATTTCAGAACGGTTAAAACCATTAAAAATCAGTTCCCAGTGGCTTATTATATTTTTCGAAGTTTTTTTCAAAATTTTACCCATCACGCAATATCCATAAAAAAAGCTTCAAAGTGCCTGATTTTAACCATCGTTATATACACCCGTCCATTTTCCTGTGACGTCACATAGTGAATACAAACAAACATGGCGGAAAGAACAGCAAGATATAGCGACATTAGCTCGGATTCAGACTCGGGTTTAAGCGATTCAACAGATTACGAATGTATTGAAACGGATGGTTGTAGTGTGGAGGCAGGTAGCGAAAACGAAATTGAAGAAGAAACTGAAGCTATTGAGCCATATCGGTTTGAACCGTATGCAAGCGAAACCGACGAAAACGACACAACGGCCAGCGACACGGGAGAAAGCGAGGACGAATTCGGCGATCGCCTTCTAACCAACGATTGGTATGTGTTTGTTTGGCATTAAAGGAAACTAACAACTATGAACTAGGTTTACAGCATATGAAATACATTTGGCAACAACATGCACTTGGAGAGGGCAGACAGCCCAATTTTCATCAATTAATATATTCTGTAGACATACCCTCATCCGCGCTCTTTTCCTGAAAGCTGATCTGTCCAGTTTTGGAGTTGATGTCAGCAGGCCAGGGAAGCTAGGGTCGATATTCTTCTCTTGATCATCTTCGGTGGCATAAGGGACGGTGTGAGCCAAGACATCCAGGGGGTTTAGCTCGCTCGTCTGCGGGAACAATCTGCCGCCATTGCTTGCCGTGCTACCGAGGTCCTTTGTCCCTGAATTGCTCACACACTCCGGCAGATTCAATGGGGGTCTGGCGGCAGATTTCTTTGACTTTATCGTTGGAAATGCATCTGCTTTGAGTGTCGCAGGATATCCACACATTCTTGCCATCTCTGTCGTAGCATAGCTTTCGTCGGTAAAGTGTGCGGAACAAACGTCCAATTTCTTGCCACTTTCGCATCTTTGGGCCACTGGTGCAACTTGAATCCGTCCCTGTTCGTATTGTTACACCCTCAGACAACACACCGACGAGGCATGATGTCTCCAAGGTACGGAAAACAGTCGAAAAAACGGAAAATAACAGAGCTGATTTGACTCGGTGTTTGAGAAAATGGCGGATTGCTTCCCGATGTGACGTCACGTTGTGACGTCATCGCTCCGAGAGCGAATATTAGAAAGGCGTTTAATTCGCCAAAATTCACCCATTTAGAGTTCGGAAATCGGTTAAAAAAAAATATAAATGATAAATGATAAATGGGTTGTACTTGTATAGCGCTTTTCTACCTTCAAGGTACTCAAAGCGCTTTGACACTACTTCCACATTTACCCATTCACACACACATTCACACACTGATGGAGGGAGCTGCCATGCAAGGCGCTAACCAGCACCCATCAGGAGCAAGGGTGAAGTGTCTTGCTCAGGACACAACGGACATGACGAGGTTGGTACTAGGTGGGGATTGAACCAGGGACCCTTTGGTTGCGCACGGCCACTCTCCCACTGCGCCACGCCGTCCCTGGCCTTTTTTCTGCAACATCAAGGTATATATTGACACTTACATAGGTCTGGTGATAATGTCCCCCTTTAACCTGCAACACCTGCAGTGAGCGAACTTGTCCAAAAGGTGGTGTCATAGCACAAACAATAACACACCTTTCCAGTGTCCCGGCTTGGGTTTAATGAAATTTATTGAACACAAAACGTTAGCAAACAAAATTCCATAAACTAGCTGCACCGTTTATAAGCTGCAAGGTTCAAAGCGTAGGGGGAAAAAAGCAGCGGCTTATAGTCCGGAATTTACGGTATTTGTACGGTAAGGTTCTGTTGAAAAAAATTTATCTATACATCTAATGTTGTTGAAGGGTTTGCCCCTGGCTTGTCTGGTAGCTGCTCCAGTATTCATTCAGTAACAGTTGTTTGTTTTGAAACAATCTCTTATTTGACTAGCAACAAAGCTGTTACCATTATAAAGCCAAGTATCACATTGTAAGTCATGTTGGTATTGTGCCACAACAACCTCAGTATTCTGCCAGAGCAGAGTCAGTCTGTGGAGGTGAGTCACTCTCCAGCGACTGACATTGTTGCATTTCACATTCCACCAATGATTGTTCCCCTGTGAGGCTGTTGACAGTCGGCTCCTGTGCCTTTTGTCAACAACAATGAAAGTTGGAGAGAGTCAAGCACAACAGTGGGCTTGGCGCTGGTGGCGTGGTGAGGCAGTTGCTGGAGGAAAGGAAGTTGACGCATGTTGTTTGTCTGCCTGATGGCGTTGACGTCCCCCGCTTCAGTTGACATTAGGAAGTCGATGTGGAGGGCCGCGTGTTTTGGGGGAGGGAAGCCAGCTTGTCTCAGTAAATGGTTATCTCCAGTGGGAACAAATTTAGCCCGTCTCTGTGACCCTCTGTCTGATGAACGAGGTCTTTCTTTCTCGCTGACGCGCCGCCACCGGAATGTCGCTGAGCATGGTGAAATGACGGAGGGCAGAGAATCGAGCACGTCTTGGCCCCATGGTCATGGGATATCTTCTTGACACATGGGCAGCTTGAGCAGGGCTTGTTTCCCAAACCAGTCAGAAAAGAGTTGCTCTGTCTGCACGAGCTGCCAGAATGTTGAACAAGCTTTTTTTCAACTGCTCACTCATAGGTTCAATGTTTTTACATTTGACCTTTTAATATCTACAAAATAGCTAATGTGTCCTCAAAATAGGTTACAATATTTCTTGTACCATTTCTATGCTACGGATAGGACTTCTCAAACGTGGGACATGATTTTGGAATCATGCATCAAGTTTATTGATATCAAGTAGGGGTGTAACCATATTGTAGATAACGTAGTATTACGGTTTTAAAACCTTCTTAAAGGGGAACATTATCACAATTTCAGAATGGTTAAAACCATTAAAAATCAGTTCCCAGTGGCTTATTATATTTTTCGAAGTTTTTTTCAAAATTTTACCCATCACACAATATCCATAAAAAAGCTTCAAAGTGCCTGATTTTAACCACCTCGTCCATTTTCCTGTGACGTCACATAGTGAAGCCAACACAAACAAACATGGCGGAAAGAACAGCAAGCTATAGCGACATTAGCTCGGATTCAGACTCAGATTTCAGCGGCTTAAGCGATTCAACAGATTACGCATGTATTGAAACGGATGGTTGTAGTGTGGAGGCAGGTAGCGAAAACGAAATTGAAGAAGAAACTGAAGCTATTGAGCCATATCGGTTTGAACCGTATGCAAGCGAAACCGACGAAAACGACACGACAGCCAGCGACACGGGAGAAAGCGAGAACGAATTTGGCGATTGCCTTCTAACCAACGATTGGTATGTGTTTGTTTGGCATTAAAGGAAACTAACAAATATGAACTAGGTTTACAGCATATGAAATACATTTGGCAACAACATGCACTTTGAGAGTGCAGACAGCCCAATTTTCATCAATTAATATATTCTGTAGACATACCCTCATCCGCGCTCTTTTCCTGAAAGCTGATCTGTCCAGTTTTGGAGTTCATGTCAGCAGGCCAGGGAAGCTAGGGTCGATAGGGGGTTTAGCTCGCTCGTCTGCGGGAACAAATTGCCGCCATTGCTTGCCCTGCTACCGAGGTCCTTTGTCCCTGAATTGCTCACACACTCCGGCAGATTCAATGGGGGTCTGGCGGCAGATTTCTTTGACTTTATCGTTGGAAATGCATCTGCTTTGAGTGTTGCAGGATATCCACACATTCTTGCCATCTCTGTCGTAGCATAGCTTTCGTCAGTAAAGTGTGCGGAACAAACGTCCAATTTCTTGCCACTTTCGCATCTTTGGGCCACTGGTGCAACTTGAATCCGTCCCTGTTCGTGTTGTTACACCCTCCGACAACACACCGACGAGGCATGATGTCTCCAAGGTACGGAAAACAGTCGAAAAAACGGAAAATAACAGAGCTGATTTGACTCAGTGTTTGAGAAAATGGCGGATTGCTTCCCGATGTGACGCCACGTTGTGACGTCATCGCTCCGAGAGCGAATATTAGAAAGGCGTTTAATTCGCCAAAATTCCCCCATTTAGAGTTCGGAAATCGGTTAAAAAAATATATGGTCTTTTTTCTGCAACATCAAGGTATATATTGACGCTTACATAGGTCTGGTGATAATGTTCCCCTTTAAAAATGCCATTAGGTGTGACAGTACCAAACAAAAACTTGGTGAGTGTAGTTTTTTTCTGGCTGTTTTGTCTGAAAATTGCCAGTCTGAAAATACACTCCACCTCCCAGAATCCTCTGAGCAGCACGGGTTCACAATGTGGAGCGAAAGAGGAAGCAGCAAGTGAAGTGTGTTCCACTTCGTAGTAGATAAGAGGAATAGTTTTTTTCAAAACCTGTTTTTAACCTGTTAAGTTATGTTGCTAACAAACAGACAAACAAACCCGTTCGTCTCCAGTGTTCCAAGCCAAAACCCACTCGGTCAAGGTGCACCGCGCCGAGAGAAAGCACCCGCTGCACACCAAACTATTTGATAAGCTACTATCACCCGGAAAAGATGAAGCCAGCGAAGCTAAATTTAAATTTGTGAGATATTTACATGATTAAAAGTTAAAATGTGACTTAACTTTTCCGAGCACCTGCATTTTCATAATATGTCCACTGTAGAGGACTGCTTCTCTGAAAGTAAAAGTTAGGAGATTCAGTGGATGTTCCCGAACAATTCTTTGCACTTAAAAATACTTGTTTGTAGAAGCGCTGTCAACGTTAGCGCTAGAAGCTGGAATCTTAGGCTACCTCACGATTCGATTATGATTACGATTCAGCACGTACGATTCGATTAAAATAATCGACTATTGATGCATCTTTCATTTATGTATATTGATGCAGTTTTACATTTCTTTTCCATCCATCCATCCATTTTCTACCGCTTATTCCCTTCGGGTTCGCGGGGGCCGCTGGAGCCTATCTCAGCTACAATCGGGCGGAAGGCGGGGTACACCCTGGACAAGTCGCCACCTCATCGCAGGGCCAACACAGATAGACAGACAACATTTACACTCACATCCACACACTAGGGTCAATTTAGTGTTGCCAATCAACCTATCCCCATTTCTTTTCACTTCACAAAATAAACGTTTATCACTTGCAACTTAAAAACAGTGCATTTGTAATAAGAAATTCCCATCACATTTATTAAATTAATGAAAATGTGTGTAAAACTGGAACATAAGTACCCTAAAATAAAAGAGCTGGTTGGATTTCTCGTTGAGGTAGCTCACTGCAGTCAGCCACATTTTAGAACTGTCTGCATTACTTTATTTACAATTCATAAATCGATTATTGATGTTTCCTTAATGAATTTCCTTAAAGGGGAACATTATCACCAGACCTATGTAAGCGTCAATATATACCTTGATGTTGCAGAAAAAAGGCCATATATTTTTTTAACCGATTTCCGAACTCTAAATGGGTGAATTTTGGCGAATTATACGCCTTTCTATTATTCGCTCTCGGAGCGATGACGTCACAACGTGGCGTCACATCGGGAAGCAATCCGCCATTTTCTCAAACACATTACAAACACCGAGTCAAATCAGCTCTGTTATTTTCCGTTTTTTCGACTGTTTTCCGTACCTTGGAGACATCATGCCTCATCGGTGTGTTGTCGGAGGGTGTAACAACACGAACAGGGACGGATTCAAGTTGCACCAGTGGCCCAAAGATGCGAAAGTGGCAAGAAATTGGACGTTTGTTCCGCACACTTTACCGACGAAAGCTATGCTACGACAGAGATGGCAAGAATGTGTGGATATTCTGCGACACTCAAAGCAGATGCATTTCCAACGATAAAGTCAAAGAAATCTTCCGCCAGACCCCCATTGAATCTGCCGGAGTGTGTGAGCAATTCAGGGACAAAAGACCTCGGTAGCACGGCAAGCAATGGCGGCAGTTTGTTCCCGCAGACGAGCGAGCTAAACCCCCTGGATGTCTTGGCTCACACCGTCCCTTATGCCACCGAAGATGATCAAGAGAAGAATATCGACCCTAGCTTCCCTGGCCTGCTGACATCAACTCCAAAACTGGACAGATCAGCTTTCAAGAAAAGATAGCGGATGAGGGTATGTCTACAGAATATATTAATTGATGAAAATTGGGCTGTCTGCACTCTCAAAGTGCATGTTGTTGCCAAATGTATTTCATATGCTGTAAACCTAGTTCATAGTTGTTAGTTTCCTTTAATGCCAAACAAACACATACCAATCGTTGGTTAGAAGGCGATCGCCGAATTCGTCCTCGCTTTCTCCCGTGTCGTTGGCTGTCGTGTCGTTTTCGTCGGTTTCGCTTGCATACGGTTCAAACAGATATGGCTCAATAGCTTCAGTTTCTTCTTCAATTTCGTTTTCGCTACCTGCCTCCACACTACAACCATCCGTTTCAATACATGCGTAATCTGTTGAATCGCTTAAGCCGCTGAAATCCAAGTCTGAATCCGAGCTAATGTCGCTATAGCTTGCCGTTCTATGCGCCATGTTTGTTTGTATTGGCATCACTGTGTGACGTCACAGGAAAATGGACGGGTGTATATAACGTTGGTTAAAACCAGGCACTTTGAAGATTTTTTTTAGGGATATTGCGTGATGGGTAAAATTTTTAAAAAAAACTTCCAAAAATAAAATAAGCCACTGGGAACTGATTTTTAATGGTTTTAACCCTTCTGAAATTGTGATAATGTTCCCCTTTAAGAACCAACATACCCCAATCTAAACTTCTATAAAGACTTTGCTGTCTGAGCAACTTAACTACCGTATTTTTCGGATTATAAGTCGCAGTTTTTTTCTTAGTTTGGCCGTGGGTGCGACATATACTCCGGAGCGACTTATGTGTGAAATTATTAACACATTACCGTAAAATATCAAATAATATTATTTATCTAATTCACGGAAGAGACGAAGCAAATGTCAGCAATCGTCATACACACGTCAGCAATCGTCACACACACGTCAACCAATAAGAATTTGGCGGGGTAGGGTCATGGCAGAAGTGCATTGTGGGTCATGGGATGCTAACTGCTATATGCTACTGTCGTAGCTATTAAAATGGATCATATCAACATTGGCGGTAACTTATAAAAACTGAGAAGGGCTGAACAAAAATGGCACCGAAAAGGAAATCATATACTGCAGATTACAAGATGGACGTAGTGAAATATGCAGCAGAAAACGGCGATCGAGCAGCAGAAAGAAAGGACGCTAGCGGCGCATACCAGGAGCGACAACGAGGAAGAAGATTTCATGGGATTTAGCGATCAGGAGTGACAGATTGTTTGGTAAACGTATAGCATGTTCTATATGTTGTAGTTATTTGAATGACTCTTACCATAATATGTTACGTTAACATACCAGGCACGTTCTCAGTTGGTTATTGCGTCATATAACGTACACTTATTCAGCCTGTAGTTCACTATTTTTTATTTATTTTAAATTGCCTTTCAAATGTCTATTCTTGGTGTTGGATTTTATCAAATAAATTTCCCCCAAAAATGCGACTTATACTCCAGTGCGATATATATATGTTTTTTTCCTTCTTTATTATGCATTTTCGGCCGGTGCGACTTATACTCCGGAGCGACTTATACTCCGAAAAATGCGGTATTCAAGTTTGCACATTGACCCTCCAGGCGGTGTGTCTTAGGACAGAGTGGTCGCTGTGAAGAGCCATTCACATGAAACCATTTTACAAATTAGAAGAGAAGAAGGTAAACATATTCAAACACTAACATAATATGTCTCCTAAGAAGCCAGGACAATATTTAATGTTTTTTTTTGCCAATGAAAATATATTGTCTTGTAGTTTTTATTTTATTTTTGTTTGTGCGTGTGTGTGTGTGTGTGTGTGTGTAAATGTCTTTTTTGAGCACATTCAACAATGCCGTGATCATTTTGTCACAATAACTGACATCAAATGTTCATATTGTTACGCCCAAAAGTTCCCAAAAAGTTATAACAGCTCCTGTTACAATTGCCTTCCTGGTAAAACTTTTGTTGTTGTCGTGTAAATGAAAGTTATTGGCTCAATTAGCGTTGTTAATTTTGGCCCAGTTAAATGGTTCCATGCATACCGAATACCTTTTTTGTAATGATACTTGACAACTTAATTAAGTAATTGCTAATTATTTCCTATTTCTTTATGACTCGCGGACACGACAAGATGATAATTCCCTGGCATAAACGTCTTTTGGTATTTAAGCAGTGATGGGCATTAACAAGCTACATGTAGCTAAGCCACAAAGCTTAACTACATCTTCCAGTAGCTTAACTACTTTTTAACAAGTAGATTTTTCTGTAGCTGAGGTACTTTTAGAGCCATGTTGCGAGATAGCTTACATCAAAGCTACAAGCTACAAAGTGAGAAAATGGACTGTGAATCCAGGACAAAAAATATGGAGAAAATCCAATGACCTGAATGAATGAGAACATCCATACATACGGAGAACATGCATTACACACTGGCCAATCAGAGGCAAGATAAGGCAGGTCATCGAAACCAGGAAGCAAAATCATAACAGACGACAAGGTAGTCAGAGACAGAGGGACGCTTCAAGCTGACCACTCAAAAAAAAAGAAACATTCTTGAAAATGTAAGAGGAATTTTTCTCATGCAGATTAGATTTTTCCTATAGTGATGAAGATGACGTGCAGGAAACCCACAATAATGCGTGTCCTTGGCCATATTTAGACAAATGTATGCGTATTGAGAAAACAATGGCCAAAACCTTAGTTTTTAGTTGTTTACTCTGTAAACCAAAATCATAACTGCTCTCTTCATCTAAGACGTTTAACACAAATTTAGGAACACATACTAAGGTGAGTTCATGAAAAGTTTTACTGCACATAACCATTAGCAACTGTTCCCAAACAACACACAATTAATTGTTTTTTTTGTCAAGAGATAGAAAGATGCTGTTTTTTAATTGTAGGTAGAGAACATGAATAACATTATAGAGGTGGGCCAAAGAAAAGGCAAACTAAATAAATACATAGAGTGGGGTGTGGGGACCCCTAGAGGTAGTTGTAGGGTATCCCCGGCTAAATGACAGATAGTTATTAGTAATATTTGTACACTCTCAGTTACGTTAACATGTGGGCCCATATATAGAAATGTTGTTAGATGTAGCTAGCTACTTGTGCATTGTAGCTTGTAGTGTAGCTTGCTACAATTCTCCTGGGATAGCTTCCCCTGTTGGTTAGCGACATTTCATGGAGAGTAACTTGTAGCTTAGCTTGCTACATTTTCCAAGTAGCTTGCCCATCACTGTATTTTAGTTTATATTGATTATATAAACAGTTTTTGTAAACACCGAGAAAGTTCACTTGGTCTTTCACTGTGATGTCATTGCTGAGAGAATATTCCGGCCCACTTTCTTTTTGCGTTCCCATCAGAAACGGAGGGGAGTGTTGCCCTTGTCAGCTGTCCAGCGATGACATCATCGCAGCAGCTATTCAGCAGCTCAGTGTCTTGTCCACCAGCCCAGCGTGGGCTGAACCGCTTTTAGAAGTAGGGGGAGTTCTCAACTTGATGCAACCAAACCAACCCCCTCCTCCGCTCACGCTTTGTCGAAAGGAGAAACGCCCAAGCTTGAAGACTGCACAAGACTTCTGCAGCACTCCCGTGTGGGTCTTTTCTTCCGCCATTTATCCTCCAAGGTTCAAATCCCACTGACTTGGAAAGAACATACGTATCAAGGTGATATGCAACTACACAGCTTAGTGTGCTCCACAGTACTGCGAAAAGTGTGGTCACTGACTAAAGAGAATATTTAGTAAAGTATTACCAGGAGTTGTTCCTCATATAGCGTTATGGGACCTTGGTCAGTGGTCATGCTCATTAAAAGTCAGTAGTTTTGGCCGCTTGGCTCATGAAGATATTCAAAGGAGCACCTTATTCCTTTTTGCCTTTCCTACAGGTGTTCGAATCCCTTACTAGGTCTCAGAGTGACACACACACATACACACACAGTTGGCAGACAAACCAGTCCGACTTCTTCAGACGGGATTTGTAAGTTCAGTTTCAGTTTCTGTGTCTGTGGCGTCATTGTACAACTACCGATAGAAGGCTGCCTATAGTAGATGCTAGTTTTTCTCAGTGAGATCATAAAACTATTGGCTTATGACACAGACAAGGAGGCTTTTTTTAACATAAGTCCACCTAAACCTAAAAACAACACTGGAAACAATCCAAAAGTCAATTTCAGACATGGGTTATAATACCTAGCCAGCGAGTTAATGTGTGTGTGTGTGTGATGGGAGCAGGGCCGGCCCGTGGCATAGGCCGTATAGGCAAATGCTAAGGGCGCCGTCCATCAGGGGGCGCCACGCCAGTGCCACAAATGTTGGAGAAAAGAAAAAGTTGGTACTATTATTTCTAAATACAAAAAATAATCCCACGTTAATTAAAATGCAAAGTAAAGCCTATTTAATAGAAATATTATTTGTTACAACATTACGCCCAACCCCCCACCAACACACCCCCCCCCCCCCCCCCACCCCACCCCCGCGCACGGTGCGCCCCCTCCCTTACCGTATCATGACTCTTTTTGGACACATCAAAAAATCAACACAAGATGTCAAAACAGCCAAAACTGTCAGGTGCCCAAGGAAGAAAAAAAGAGAAAAGAAGAGGAGTAGAAACGAGAAAAGACAGAGGTAGCAGGTAGGTAACGTTAGCCTACATGAAATTATTTGTCTGTTACAGAATGTGATAGTAACCTGGCTTGTTAGCATTAAGCTAATGTTACATGATTCGGCAATTGCTAATCAATAAATAGCTAGTTCTGTTTTAACGTCGGGTTAATATTGTGGAGGGGGCTAAATTGTTATGGAAAATAATAATGTAACGTTAGGTAATTACTGTACTCCCACCTTACATTCCTCAGGTATTAGATCTTTTAAGCAGGTGTTTTTTGTTTACATTGTTATTGCCTTCTGGTTAGCTAATGTTTGCCCTGCAGGTAATAGTCACTTGTCCACCCCTTTATATATTAGGTATAGTTGTAAGTAAAAAAAAAAAGGTCAAAGATAAAGCTATTCGGTTTCTTGTGAGTATATACACTTCACTGCCGATGTGTGGTTAGGGCCGGGCCTGGATGGGAGTGATCTAATTAGACTTAGACTTAGACAAACTTTAATGATCTACAAGGGAAATTGTTCAACACAGTAGCTCAGTTACAATGATGGAAAGTGTAAGGATGAAAAGGACAATGCAGGTATAAATAGACTAATATAGCGATAAAAAATCTAACATATATACGAATATATACATTAAGGGATGTCCCGATCCAGGTTTTTGCACTTCCGATCCGATACCGATATTGTTTTTGCACTTCCGATCCGATACCGATACTGACCGATACTGGCCTATACGAGCATGTATTAAATTTTAAAGTTATTTAGCCTACTTAGTTGTCAGAATCATGTTGAAAAGGGTTTTAGTACTCTTGATAACAACTAGCCAGCTGAATTAGAAGACATTGAATAATACACAATGGTTGGTAACAAGAAACTGACCTGTTTATTCAAGGATAAACACAAAATAGACAAAATTATACATGACAAACAGAAATGGCATCATTGAACTCGGGCTGGGCGATATGGCCTTTTTTTAATATCGCAATATTTTTAGGCCATGTCACGATACACAATATATATCTCGATATTTTGCCTTAGCCTTGAATGAACACTTGACTTTGAGACACTTGTGATTTAGGGCTGAGACACTTGTGATTTAGGGCTATATAAATAAACATTGATTGATTGATTGATTGATTGATGCATATAATCACAGCAGTATGATGATTCTATGTGTCTACATTAAAACATACTTCTCCATACTGCATTAATATATGCTACTTTTAAACTTTCATGCAGAGAAGGAAATCACAACAAAAAAAATCACTATTTTTTCATACGGTGTTGATGTGGAAATGTTTGCCTCGGCATTTTGATGGTGTGGGCGTGTGACACCAAATGGAGATAAGCGTCTCGACAGACATTACAATATTTGAACAATGATGACGAAAACTGTTTTCCCTGTCGTGTCCGTGTCGTGTCGAAAATTGTTAAGCGCTCATTTTTTTATTTGATTTTGTGCGTGGCATAGATTTGCCGTTCGCAGAGGACGCTTGAGCAGTGCACAATTGCACAGGCGCGCACCTTAGAGGGAGCGTTGCTCGCACGGCTGCGCTAGCATCACAGCTAACGTTAGCCATGCTGCTACCTCTCTGCTCGGGGAGGGCGTATACGTATGTGACGTATGACGTGACAGTATGTGACGTGTGTAAGAAGGTGCGCTTGCTGTCTGTGAGAGGGAGACACAGAAAAGAGTGAGAAGAGCCTGTCGTGTAATGCCAGCAGCTAAAAGCAACTGCGTGAGAATCCACAGACCTGTGGATGTGTTGAAGGTGTGGTGGAAAATGCGGAACGGAAATTAGGGAGCAGCAGAAAAGTGGAATGTATTATTTAAGTCGGTGCGTTGGAAAACACAGACCGGAGTTTTTTTTTAAACTGGATCTGGATCGGCATTTTCCCATGCCTTGCCGATACGCATTTTTTGGCAAATATCGGCGGCCGATCCGATCCAAATATCGGATCGGGACATCCCTAATATACATAATATGTGTACAGAATAATATATATACAGATATATTATATTATGTCAATAACATATATACAATATATACCAATGACCATGTACAATATTACAGTATATACAGTATATGTGACAGCAGCAGCATAAAATAGAGAGTAGATCCGGCAGAAAATAGACATTAAAAACAAAGAGAAGTAGCTAACATGTCCGATGTCAGGTAATAGGCAGATGTCACCTATTGCTGTATGGCGAGTGATTATACAGCTGGATGGAGTGTGGAATGAAGGAGTTCTTGAATCGCACAGTGCGGGAAGGAAGTTGAAGGAGCCTGTTGGAGTATGAGCTCCGCTGTCCCTTAATTGTCAGGTGGAGTGGGTGGGCAGGATTGTCCATGATGGCCAGCAGTTTGTCCAGTGTCCTCCTGTCCCTCACTGACACAAGTAGTTTGGCCGGCTTTCCGGATCAGTTTATCAATCCGGTTTCAGTCAATCAATCTGAGACGGGTCTCCTTGTCCCTTGCAAGTACACACATGAAGTCATGTGTCATCAATCACAACGTTCTTGTCCGTCTTTACAATATTAATGTTGTTGCAACAATGTTGTACTTGTGCCGGTAATAAATGAAGTCTTGTGTTAACACATTTTTTTCCGCAGATTTTTTTAAAGGTGCTACCTGACAGGTTTTTGTAAGCCAAGTTATAAATGATCCTGCCGAGCTGCAGGGTTGTTTAGCTAACCTTTAAATGGCTGACGGCCAAAAATACTTGCAGTCTATTTGTGACCAAGTCCAGCCATAGTCATATCCTGCAGCAGTGGTTGTTTGCAAAGTGCAGTAACGTGCTAACCCGTCCTCTCTGCGTTGTTCCCCAGAATGCCCTCTGACCCCAGATACCCCCAACAGTGAGACGCGACTATGGACAAGCAACAGCCGCCTAGCAGCCCTGAAAAGGCAGAACGACATCGAGCTGAAGGTTAAACAAGGGGCTGAAAACATGATTCAGATGTACTCGAATGGTCCATCCAAGGTAAGGTTTGGGTTGCCTACAAGGCCTCATAGATGCATGTTACCCAAAAACGTTAGCACATTTTACATCAAGGAGACTTTAGTAGAAATGGAAGACAACTTCCCCTCAGACTCCATCTAAATATGTGGATTAGCACTTGTTTGTTTCTTGTCAACTGTGGTACTTCCAGCAACAATATGAGAGCTCATGGTTGACTTATCCTTGCATTGCAGTCTTATAAATGTTGTTTCATCATGTCATTATTGGTTGACTATTTGTTTTTTGTCTGTTTGCACACAAGGACATGGTAATTTTATTTATCCTGCAATTAAGTACCTATGCCAGGAGATTATGTATTTCTGGGGTTTGTCTGTTTTTTTGTTGGTTAGCAATTTAGCTGAAAACATTATGGGCGGATTTTAATTTAACTTTCAGAAGTTGTCAGAAATAGAATAAGGATAAAGTGATTATCCTTTTTTTTCAGACTATAAGTCGCAGTTTTTTTCATAGTTTGGCCGGGCTCCAGTGCGACTTATATATGTTTTTTTCCTTTTTTATTATGCATTTTCAGCAGGTGCGACTTATACTCCGGTGCGACTTATACTCCGAAAAATACGGTACATTTTAAGGGTTGATCAGGATCGCTGTCTGAATTCAGGATTATTTTTGAAAGATTCTTTACTATTGGGAGATAGGGCCTGGCGGAGGTCTGCTCTTTCCCGGTGCTTTTCTAGTTAATATCCAGGGTTTCCCTTTTAATGTAATTGAATGTGGCGCACTGCCACGGCATTTTTGTTGCTGCATCACCTTGAAAATAAGGGTTTGTTTGTTTTACTTGAAAACAAATTAAAGTAATATAATGTATTGTAAGGCCTAGAAGAAGTCACACAAAGTCACACGCTATTTTTAACTTTTAATACCAATCTTATGATAACAAACAGCACAATTCCAACCAGTTTTTCCTCTTGTGCACACACTTCCATCTCCGTGCTTCCCGAGGCACACAACACTTCCTCATTCTCCGCCAATCACCTTTCAAGCAAGGACGATGTGTTTGCAAACATGGGAAAAAACTGATATCAAATCCAAACCACACGAACATAAAACATTACAGTATTACATTACAGTATTACGTTATAGTATGAATGTATATATACAAAACCCAAAGCCAGTGAAGTTGGCACGTTGTGTAAATCGTAAATAAAAACAATACAATAATTTGCAAATCCCTTTCAACTTATATTCAATTGAATAGACTGCAAAGACAAGATATTTAATGTTCGAACTGAGAACGTTTTTTTTGTGTGCAAATAATCATTAACTTATAATTTAATGGCAGCAACACATTGCAAAAAAGTTGGCACAGGGGCATTTTTACCACTGTGTTACATGGCCTTTCCTTTTAACAACACTCAGTAAACGTTTGGGAACTGGTGAGACCAATTTTTGAAGCTTTTCAGGTGGAATTCTTTCCCATTCTTGCTTGATGTACAGCTTAAGTTGTTCAACAGTCCGAGGTCTCAGTTGTCATATTTTACGCTTCATAATGCGCCACACATTTTCAATTGGAGACAGGTCTGGACTACAGGCAGGCCAGTCCAGTACCCGCACTCTTTTACTACGAAGCCACGCTGTTGTAACACATGCAGAATGTGACTTGGCATTGTCTTGCTGAAATAAGCAGGGGCGTCCATGAAAAAGACATTGCTTGGATGGCAGCATGTGTTGCTCCAAAACCTGTATGTACCTTTCAGCATTAATGGTGCCTTTACAGATGTGTAAGTTACCCATGCCTTGGGCACTAATACACCCCTATACCATCACAGATGCTGGCTTTTGAACTTTGCGCCTATAACAATCCGGATGGTTCTTTTCCTCTTTGGTCCGGAAGACACGACGTCCACAGTTTCCAAAAACAATTTGAAATGTGGACTCGTCAGACCACAGAACACTTTTCCACTTTGCATCAGTCCATCTTAGATGAGCTTGGGCCCTGCGAAACCGGCGGCGTTTCTGGGTGTTGTTGATAAATGGTGTTCGCTTTGCATAGTAGAGTTATAACTTGCAATTACAGATGTAGCAACTAACTGTAGTTACTGACAGTGGTTTTCTGAAGTGTTCCTGAGCCCATGTGGCAATATTCTTTACACACAAATGTCGGTTTTTGATGCAGTACCGCCTGAAGGATTGAAGGTCACAGGCATTTGTTGGTTTTCAGCCTTGCATGCAGTGGTTTCTCCAGATTCTCTGAACCTTTTGATGAAATTACGGACCGTAGATGGGGAAACCCCTAAATTCTTTGCAATAGCTCGTTGAGAAATGTTTTCGACAATTTGCTCATGCATTTGTTGACAAAGTGGTGACCCTCGCCCCATCCTTTGTTTGTGAATGACTGAGCATTTCATGGAAGCTGCTTTTATACCCAATCATGGCACCCACCTGTTCTCAATTAGCCTGTTCACCTGTGGGATGTTCCAAATAAGTGTTTGATGAGCATTTATCAACTTTCTCAGTCTTTTTTGCTACTTGTGCCAGCCTTTTTGAAACATGTTGCAGGCATCAAATTCCAAATGAGATAATATTTTCCAAAAATAACAAAGTTTACCAGTTCGAACGTTAAGTATCTTGTCTTTGCAGTCTATTCAATTAAATATAGGTTAAAAAGAATTTGCAAATCATTGTATTCTGTTTTTATTTGCGATTTACAAAATTGTGCCAACTTCACTGGTTTTGGGTTTTTATATACTGTATATATATATATATATATATATATATATATATATATATATATATATATATATATACTATTATTTGCGCACTATTGACAAGTAATTCACCGAAAAAAGACTTTGATTACCAAAACAAGACGCACGCCATTGTCTTGAGTGTAGTCAGCATGTCTGCAATGTGGACGTAACTTTAATGTACATATCCAAGCAGAGGAAAATTAATGTTAAAATCTTGTCTCGTTCTCGTACAATATTGTATATACCGTAATCTCGTCTCTTGTGGTAAGTGTATCATCACACCCCTAACTTGCATTGGCAGAATAAATATTTGTTGTTTTAACTTCTTACAGTAAGAGCCACATTATTGTTATTCGAGTGTTTAGTTATGTTTATCTACTTCCGTTTCAATATGTGAGGGTTTAAGAGTTTTTCTTAATGATAAAGGCCAAACAGGGGTTGCCCTTCACTTTCGGTATATGTGACGTCATTCGAGTGTACTTCTTGCTGTAGACACGCCCGTGCGTAGAACTTCACATCAACCTCTTTGATTTTAGTCTGTACGGTCAATGTGCACAACTGAACAGCTTAGTTTCTTAGACAGCAAGGCTAGCCATTAGGATAGGATAGACTTTTAATTATCCCACAATGGAGAAATTACGTTGTTGGAGTGTAGGTTTTTACATACAGTAAAAGACAAATCAAAACAAAATACCCTAATCCGTATTACACACTACGGGATTGGTCAGCAACCTTCTGTCAGCCACGTCCTTAATGCTGCTTAGAGGGCAGCCTAAAACGGAGTCAGCTCTCTTAATCAGTTTATTAAGTCTGTTCCTGTCACTGACTCGCTGCTTTTCTATGAAATTAACGGTATCACCGTGTTTTTTTTAAAAGTCTAGAATTTTTCCACTGTTTATCATTATACCAGTAATCGATACATTGTACCAGTAATCGATACACATACTTGCCAACCCTCCCGAATTTTCCGGGAGACTCCCGAAATTCAGCGCCTCTGCCGAAAACCTCCCGGGACAAATATTCTCCCGAAAATCTCCCGATTTTCAGCCGGAGCTGGAGGCCACGCCCCCTCCAGCTCCATGCGGACCTGAGTGAGGACAGCCTTTTTTTTATGACGGGAGGACAACAGAGTGACAAGAACTAAATTATCCAGACTAGAGATAAATTGTATTATCATGTTTATCTTACCTAAAAATAAATATATTTATTAATTAAAAAAAAAAAAAAAAAAAAATTTTACTATATTTTGCTAAAGACATCAAAATTAATTGTATTTTTATTTGTATTTTTTCTGCCATAGAATTATACATTAAAATAAATATATATGAAATAATTAATTTTAAATTATCATAATAATTCATTTGAAATTACCATATTTAATTATTAAAATAATTGCTTGTTTATCAACAACTTTAGCATTTTATTCATTACATTTTGAAGCTCTCAGAAGCCAAGTTAGGTTATATTCCTTAAGATTTATTTATGCAAGTTTGAAGTATCAATTATCTAAACACAGTTTTGTTTGCATATTTTCAGGATATATATATATATATATATATATATATATATATATATATATATATATATATATATATATATATATATGTATATGTATTAAATACTTGACTTGGTGAATTCTAGCTGTCAATATACACCCCCCCTCTTAACCACGCCCCCGCCCACAACCACGCCCCAGTCCCACCCCCCACCTCCCGAAATCAGAGGTCTCAAGGTTGGCAAGTATGTCGATACATCTCTAAGTGACACATTCTTTTGTTTTTGGGCTATAACTTGATAATTTCTCTGAATTGCAATGAATTTAGACTTCAACTTCCTGTAAATCCTACTCAACATCTTGTGGAGGCGAGCCAATGCACAATTCCATGTGTGATATTTTGCACATTACAGTTTTTGGTTTTGCACATTCAAACTGAACGTCGCCTACATTTTTATAAACATATATAAGCCAATGTACAAAAACAAGGGCCAGTGAAAGAATAAAAGTCTTGTATTGCAGAGGATTTTATGATCCCAAGCTACTGTATGGTGAACAGACCATAGCAGAATATAGCTTGCCGGTGATTTCCATGCTAAATGTGAGTATTTGAATGACACGATACCATGATCCCTGGAGTTTCCCAGATTAAAGACAAAGCACCACTTTCACTCTGCAGATGGCATGAAGTGAACATAGTGGCTTTGCTTTCACCTCCTTGTTGCCACAGGAGGCAAACGTAAGAATGTGCTGATACATGGTGTGTCACGTGCACTGCTGTTTGTTCAAACATTTCACAGACGTTCCTCCTTTCATGTGCAAAGTATGATGCGCTATAATTTGGCTGGCGTGTGCGTGGTTAAAGCACCAGGGACAGGGCATGCCACCTGCTCCTAACGAGGGCAATAATTACAGCTGTACACCAATGTTGCTTCAGCAAACTGTGAGGAGAAAGGTGGAAAGACCTCTGGAGCAAAACACATATAGGGCCTGATTTACTATGATCCAAATACCACACGCTAAACAGCGTGTGCAAAGTATAACGTTGGCGTGTTGCGTGTGATCTACAATGGATAACTGCTGGCGTTTTGCTATGTTTTCAAACATGCAGCAGACATGTACCACTTTTTCTGAGTTATTTTGGAAACAGTCCTGCAGTGCATCTGCAACAGAAGTGCACATTTCTTAGCGCGCTGAAAGTGCGCTCATGGACATTGCTGGCACTAACTGCGAGCGTGCGCTGGAATGGTCCAGATGCAAGAAAATGCATATTACGAGAGGTAAATGAAGCAACAAACATCATAAAAATTAAAAATAAACATCAGACACCAAAATGCAGCAATTGGATTTGTTTGAATCAACCCCTTAAGTCATCCAGCAGCTATAAAATTAGAAAATGATATTGCTGTATGTCTAGACCAGGGTGATTTTCACCCTTTCAACAATAATAAGGGCGTGCCATGATGGTACAGCATTTAGCGCCCTCTACAATCTGTATAAACAGCGTGCCAGCCCAGCCTCTTGTTATATGCATCTTCTGCTTGCACACGTAAGTGACAACAAGGCATACTTGGTCAACAGCCACGCAGGTTACACTGACGGTGGCCATATAAAACAACTTTAACACTCTTACTAATAATGCGCCACACTTTGAACCAAAACCAAACAAGAATGACAAACACATTTCGGGAGAACATCTGCACCTTAACACAACATAAACACAACAGAACAAATACCCAGAATCCCATGCAGCCCTGACTCTTCCGGGCTACATTATACACCCCTGCTACCACCAAACCCCCCCCCTGTGTGTCGGTTGAGGTGGGCGGGGGTGTATAATGTAGCCCGGAAGAGTCAGGGTTGCATGGGATTCTGGGTATTTGTTCTGTTGTGTTTATGTTGTGTTACGGTGCAGATGTTCTCCCGAAATGTGTTTGTCATTCTTGTTTGGTGTGGGTTCACAGTGTGGCGCATTATTGGTAAGAGTGTTAAAGTTTTTTATACCGCCACCGTCAGTGTAACCTGTGTGGTTGTTGACCAAGTATGCCTTGCTGTCACTTACGTGAGCAAGCAGGAACCTCATACAACGTGTGGCTGGGCCGGCAGCTGGTTGTAGTGGGCGCTAAATGCTGTACCATCACGGCACGTTCGAGACATCAGTTGCCTTGAAATTTGTAGTCTGCCGGAAAAATTCGGGAGGGTTGATAAGTATGACGCTGTCAAGCGCCATTCATATAAAACCCGCGGGCCGCACTAACATTCAATTTTCATATTTAGGTGTGGGCCGCGTGTCTGAGACCCTTGGTTTATACATAGCACAAAGCAAAAAAAAAACTTTGTATGCAGTTTTATTTCATTTTAAATTTCAAAAGATTTTTGTGGCTCCCATTGTTTTCTTTAATTTGTGAAACTGGTCAAAATGGCTCTTTGACTGGTAAAGGTTGCCGACCCCTGGTTTAGACAAATGTCTAATATTTTTATTTTTTACAGTCCATGTACTGTATGTTGACAGGCATACGTAGGACGGAGCTGCAGCGCGATTGCCTCTTTTTCAACTCAACTGCCAGTTTTTGTAAACGTGATAAATATAAATGCAAAACACCGGCCGCAGAACAGTTTCAGTTTTGATAAATCACACTGCGTGTCCTAAATAAATACAATTGCATTTTCTCCTCCCAGTGTTATGGGCGGTCTAATAATCAGCATACATTCTGCATATCCATGCAGACAAACCCACTAAATGGATTGCGTTTCTCATTTGGCTCACTGAAGACACAAGTTTCGTAGTTTAGCTTTGCATGTGTTATCAAGTTTGCACAATTTTTAAAACACGCAAACCTTTAGTAGGTCAGGCACATGGTACTCTGCAAGTGTGTAATTAGTAATGGTACTATTGACCTCATTGGTAGCTCCAATGTGACGCGGTCATGCCAATGGTGTCATTGGAAGTTGTTAGCTAACGTTAATGATTAAAAATGGAGATATGAACGTCAGCGGCTCTAACCAGTGTCCCTGTGAGGTCGTAATGTGTTGTAATCAGGTTGGAAATAGCACTGTCATGATGTCAGAAAGGAAGTTCCTGTTTGAGAAAAGCCTTTTCCTGTATTGATAAGTTCAGAACATTCTAACTGGCGTGTCTGTGTGCACGTGTAGTAAGAAAAAAGTCAGTTAACTGCACAATGATAGATTATTTGGGTTCGAATGAGGTACAAATGAGGTCTTCTGAGCCCCTATGAACCTATACCATCTAGAGTTGTCCCGATACTAATATTTTGGTACCGGTACCAAAATGTATTTCGATACTTTTCGATGCCTTTCGATACTTTTCTAAATAAAGGGGACCACAAGAAAATGGCATTATTGGCTTTATTTTAACAAAAAATCTTACGATACATTAAACATATGTTTCTTATTGCAATGGAAGAACAATTTTGTCCTTAAATAAAATAGTGAACATACTAGACAACATGTCTTTTAGTAGTAAGTAAGCAAACAAAGGCTCTTAATTAGTCTGCTGAAATATGCGGTAATATATTGTGTCATTTCTCATTCTATTATTTTGTCAATATTATGAGGGACAATCTGTAAAAATTTATTATTAATCCACTTGTTCATTTACTGTTAATTAGGGCTGCAACAACTAATCGATTAAATCGATTATAAAAATAGTTGACGATTAATTTAGTCATCGATTCGGCTGCGTTTTTTTTTTTTAACCTTTATTAATAAACTTATTATTACTATTAGCCTTTATTTAACCAGGTAAAATCCCATTGAGATCAAAGATCTCTTCCAAGGTAGACCTGGCCAAGAGGGCAGCAGCAAGGTTACATTAAAAACAGTAAACAAATACATAAAACATCACATTTACAACATTAAAACTTGCTCACATGACACATGTGCATACAGACAAGGTAGACTGCAGTCCTTTCACAGCAGCTTTAAACTCATTCAACGTAACTAGGTTTAATATTCGATTGTAGGTTATTCCAAGCCTTCGATGCTGAAAACCTAAATACTTTCTTGCCCAGTTCAGTTCTTACTTTGGGGATGACAAATTGCAGAACATTCATTGAAACTGCAACATTTACAAACAGCTGAGAAACTATAATCAAAATAATAGGGGTGTAACGGTACGTGTATTTGTATCGAACCGTTTCGGTACGGGGGTTTCGTTTCGGTGCGGAAGTGTACTGAACGAGTTTCCACACGGACATATTAAGTAGCGTACTGCACGTTGTGTAAACAATACTCAAAATGCCGGACATTTGAGGCTTTTAAGAAACTCCGCCCTGACAGCTCCGCAAAAGAGGACATGTCCGGTGAAAAGAGGACGTATGGTCAGTCTATCCTAGCCCGTTAGCTGCTAGCATGCTAGCGATCGGTTTCACCGGGCTAGGTCCTGACCATACGTCCTCTTTTCACCGGACATGTCCTCTTTTGCGGGGCTGTCGGGCGGTGTTTCTTAAATGCCTCAAATGTCCGGCATTTTGAGTTAGGGTTGCGTGTATTTTCAATGTACGTTCAGGGTTAAGAAGGTTAAAAACACAACAAATTGTGCGTGCAGCAGCATTGGTGAGGGAGGGGCAGAGACAGAGAGAGAGAGCGAGTTATGATAATCGCGCATGCGTCGCCAGGCTCTGCTTTTTATCCATAGATTTGTCAGATTTAATTTTTTATTATCTATAGCAGGGGTGTCAAAAGTGTGCATTTCTGTAACATTTTCCATGTTTTATTTGGCAAGTTGAAAGAACATGGCGCCAGTATGCTGTTTTTTTTTCTTCAATATAATACTGGAAAGGATAGAAATGTAGTTTGTCTCTTTTATCCGATTATTAATCGATTAATCGAAGTAATAATCGACAGATTAATCGATTGTCAAATTAATCGTTAGTTGCAGCCCTACTGTTAATATCTGGTTATTTTCCGTTTCAACATGTTCTATCTACACTTCTGTTAAACTGTAATAATCACTTATTCTTCTGTTGTTTGGATAATTTATATTAGTTTTGGATGATACTACAAATTTAGGTATCGATCCGATACCAAGTAGTTACAGGATTATACAATGGTTATATTCAAAGTCCTCATGTGTCCAGGGACGTATTTCCTGAGTTTATAAACATAATATGGATTTTTTTAAAAGAAAAAAAGATTTTGTGACTATAAAAGATATCGATGTAATCATAGTAGTATCGACTAGATACGCTATTGTACAAGGTATCATTACAGTTGATGCCAGGTGTAGATCCACCCATGGCATTTGTTTACATTCAGGCGCGCTGGCATTTGTTAGCGATGACGCCGGTGAGCGGTGGTATCCTCCTACGGTGTGTAGTTAAGCATGTTTAGCTATTCCTCGTCCTGCAGGGATGATACTTTTAAGAAACATACCGTATTTTTCGGAGTATAAGTCGCACCGGAGTATAAGTCGCACCTGCCGAAAATGCATTAAAAGAAGGAAAAAAGCATATATAAGTCGCACTGGAGTATAAGTCTCATTTTTGGGGGGAAATTTATTTGATAAAACCCAACACCAAGAATAGACATTTGAAAGGCAATTTAAAATAAATAAAGAATAGTGAATAACAGGCTGAATAAGTGTACGTTATATGACGCATAAATAACCAACTAAGAACGTGCCTGGTATGTTAACGTAACATATTATGGTAAGAGTCATTCAAATAACTATAACATATAGAACATGATATACGTTACCAAACAATCTGTGACTCCTAATCGCTAAATCCCATGAAATCTTATGCGTCTAGTCTCTTACGGGAATGAGCTAAATAATTTGATATTTTACAGTAATGTGTTAATAATTTCACACATAAGTCGCTCCTGAGTATAAGTCGCACCTCCGGCCAAACTATGAAAAAACTGCGACTTATAGTCCGAAAAATACGGTACTTTATTTGTCACCATGGAGGTGAGGATTAGTGATTTAGAAGTAGCTAAAACACTGCAGACTGCGGATGGACGTTCGCTGCTCGCTAACTAGCCATGTCTTAAAACACCTCTTCTTGAGGGCTTTTCAGTGTTTATCTTCACCTTTGTCGTCAGTTTTTAGGCCAAAATGCGTCCGTTTTCCCTTTTCTGTCTACACACTGTGTCTGCTTGTAATTATTACGTGATTGTGCGCTGCCGAACATGCTCCTCTGCTTGTAAAACCAGCAATGTCACGACGTGATGACTCACCGTCATGCCCGGGAACCGGTACTTTTCAAACAGAGTATAGTACCGTTTTTTGATTCATTAGTACCGCGCAGTGACGTGCGGTGAGGTTCATGACTGGTGAGGCACTGACTTCTTCACAGTCAGATTTACAAACATATGAACCCTAAAGAGGTTATGTTTAAAAGCTCATACCAGCATTCTTCCCTTCAGCATCAAGGGTTGGAATTGGGGGTTAAATCGCCAACAATTATTCCCGGGCGTGGCGCCGCTGCTGCCCACTGCTCCCCTCACATCTCAGGGGGTGAGCAAGGGGTGGGTCAAATGCAGAGGACAAATTTCACCACAGCTAGTGTGTGTGACAATCATTGGTACTTTAACTTAACTTTAACTTTACACATACAAACTGTAGCACACAAAAAAGCACATTTAATAAAAAAAACGTTATTATGGTCTTACCTTTACTTATAAGTGCGGGAACAGTGGTGTTCGTGTTGGAGGAGTTGTGAATGAATGAAATATGAAATCCGTGCTGCAGTCTGCAGGTGTACCTAATGTTGTGTCCCTGCAGTCGTTCACGGCTCCTCCGGCGCGAGCAATGTTGTTTTTGCACTTTTTGGCTTCTTAAGTGACTTTTTTGGGTGGATTCGGTCTTGCACGTGGAGGGTTTGGGTGTGGGCTTTGGTTGGTGTGGCGCTCCCGTCGGGGGGTGCAGTCTGCGGCGGAGGTGCAATAACCGGCACCAGGAGGCGGGATTACGCGAGCCTCACACAGTGCGTCTTCGCAGCCGTTTTATGATTGCTCAGCACAAGAAATACGTTAGACACATACAGTTGTTGACAAAATACACTGTACATTATATACCTCAGCTAACTAAACTATGGAAATGTATAATATAATTCATATAGCAATACGGTCTCACTGCACAGCAGGCCAGCAGTTAGCCGAGTCCGCAATCCATGGTGAGGCACAACTGAGTGACGTGCCTCAACTGGCTGCTGATCACCGCACCGTCTCTTCTCAGTATTTGAACGGCAAATGTGAAAATTCAGCGATTTTGAAAAAAAATAATCTAAAACTGGTGAAGTTATACGGAAAATAACTTTATAGTATAATCACTGGATACATATAACAATTTAATTAATTTTTTTTCTTTTTACTTTTTTTTTCTTTCCATGATGCCTCACCTGCCTCCAGTGACTGCACGTCACTGGTACCGCGGTACTATACTAGTACCGGTATACCGTACAACCCTAACACCATCTCAAAGAGTTTGTCCTCGCTGTAGTGATTTGGTCCCTCTGCCCGACCTAACTGGATTCATTTCCGCTCATAGGATCGTAAGTTGCTGGCGACAGCGCAGCAGATGCTCCAGGACAGCAAGATGAAGATCGAGTTCATCAGGATGCAGATCCTCAAAGCAAGCCAGGCCAATGAGCTGAGCTTCGAGAGCAATGACGTGATGGGTGAGAATGTTCTTTAGGTGAAACCATGGAGGTTGGACACAGAAATCACCATTGAGCATGTAAGGTATTTAGGTTCTTTCATTGTCATCCAGACAAGGCCATCATCAGTCCTCTGGACCTACGGGTGGAAGAGCTGTGTCACCATGCCAGAATAGAGTCTGCTGTAGCAGAGGGAGCCAAGAACGTCATGAAACTCCTGGGCACAGGAAAAGTCACCGAAAAAAGAGCACATTTAGAGGTATATCCTTCAATAAATCAAATAGACGATCCATAGCAGTCATAAACCACGATTCTGATCTTTTACTCCTCATGGAACAGTCTTGATTTCTGAACATTAAACATTAAACTGCAAAATATTCTCCACTTGCCAAGATTCATAATTTTATTTTTAGAGATTTCCCCAGATAAAAATGTTAAAATTGAGAAAATAACTATTGAAATAAGATATTTTGGTACTCCCCCCCCAAAGAAAATCTTGTTTAAATATTTTACAAAATTTCACATATTCATAATTTAAGGATAGCAAGTTCAATAATGCTTGTTTTCAGAAAAAAAAATACTTATATCTAGCTTAAAATTTCTGCTAATTTCTAAATGTACAAATCCTAACTTAGAATGTCTGTCAAAGGATCTGTCCATCCAGCGAGTTCATTTCACTAGTTTTTTGGATTGTTTCCTAAAATCTAGTCGTTGTATCTTATATTTTGACAGCTCTTTTTTGCAGTTTATTTTCTCTGGCAGATTTTGACAGACATCACCTTCTTCTCCACCCAATTCAGGCGCAGGCTCGCTTTAATGAGTCCAGCCAAAAGCTGGACCTTCTGCGCCATTCGTTGGAGCAGCGCCTCAGCGAGCTGCCTAAGAACCACGCACGCAGCAACAGCATCGTGGAGGAGCTGTCACTTCTTTCCGCGCCAGTTCTCAGCCCACGATCCAGCCTCATCTCCACGCAGAACCAGTACAGCACCGTCACCAAGCCCGCCGCACTCACAGGTATCGTCAGGACTTACATGTACCTCACCTCAAGAGGTCTTCTCTATTTTAGGCCTTGTTCACATTGCAGGTCAATTCCAATTTTTTTTCCCATATCTGACCTGTAACGGATTTTTTCAGGTCAGTAGCCCCGTATAACTTGCACACTAAATCTGATTTTGTCCTCAAGTGACACGGATCTGCCTGTCTAAACGCTCCAAAGTGCTTCAAATCTTTTGACATCCGATTCAGGCCACATCAGGAGGTAGTCCTGAATCCAATTGGAATCCGGTCTTTTCAAATTTGACTTGAATGTGACTTTTCCGCCATCTTTGGGCCCGAAAGACGCAGTCGCCAGCGGAAGTGGATATTTCATCACAACATCCTGTTTCTGTTTTTATTTAAGACGACCACATTTTCAGTGCATCACTTGTCAATAGTGCACAAATAATATTTTTTATGTAATATATGAATATATATTTTGATTCCGAAGAAATAACGATTTTTAAAAGACCGGAATTGACGCTGGCTTGCATGTGAGTTGAAAAAGAAAGCTAACATAGATCCACGCTGATGTCCGTGTTTTC
Organism: Nerophis lumbriciformis; assembly: GCF_033978685.3. NCBI lineage: Eukaryota > Metazoa > Chordata > Actinopteri > Syngnathiformes > Syngnathidae > Nerophis > Nerophis lumbriciformis. Next base: position 13,553,838 of record NC_084565.2, on the reverse strand, counting down.
TCTACTTAACAGCCGTAAAAAGATTACAACCCTCCCAAATATATTACACTATATACATCCATTCATATGTTCGATTACTTTACTGTACTTTCCCCTAAAAAAACGCTAATTTTTAAGGTGTGAAGAATTTTATTTTATTTTATAGTACTAGAGACTTCCTCCCACTCAACTTCCTTTGTTTTCACTTTATCAAAGGGCGCATGCAAGTGACGTCGGGGCCACATTGGGGCTGCATTGGGGACAGATTGAGGCCACAATGGGGCTGCATTGTGGCCACATTGGTGCCTGTGCACGTTTACACTGGAGTCTTAATAAAAATTACATTTGACTTGGAGTGTAAACAGTCAGCTGGAATACATTTGTGCCACTTTGGCGTGCAGTGTCCACTAGGGATGATGTTTGATAAGAAATTATCGAGTTCGAGCCTATTATCGAATCCTCTTATCGAACCGATTCCTTATCGATTCTCTTATCGAGTCCAGATAGGTTGTTGTATATGGAAAAAAACACACAATATTTGGTTTAACAAAAGCTTACTTTTATTATATAAGAAAACATTTTAATCTAATAAATAAATAAATATTGACTGTTACCCCCCTAAAAAAATAAAATAAAAAAATAAATATTGACTGTTGTTACCAAAAGTATATTAAGTGGGATTTTTCAGAAAAACAAATATATACAGTAACACAAAAACAACCTGTCTCTGTGATCACTATAGGTGTATAAATAATAATATAGTGTTAAATAAAATCAGTCCCTTGGGCACAAAACTGAAAATAATACAGCTCTCCAAAAAGTGCAATTCTGCTGCTATTTGACATAACTGTTTGTTATGATGCTTTGACATTTTTGCACTTTATTTCTTTATTGAAAAAAAATTCTATGAAGAGAAAAGTTGTTTGCAAATGTGGTTACAATGCTAAAAAATGAAAAGTTAAAGCTAAAAAAAGAAATACACTTTATTGAGTTAACATTATTTCTTTATAGGGGGAAAAATGTTATGAGCTAGGGCAGGGGTCGGCAACCCGCGGCTCCGGAGCCGCATGCGGCTCTTTGATCACTCTGAAGCGGCTCAGCAGCTTACTTGCTGAACCCCCCAATTTTCCCGTGAGACTTACGGATTTCAGTGCCTCTCGCAGAAAACTCCCGGGATTAATATTCACCGATTTTCACCCTTACAGCTATAATAAGGGCGTGCCATGATGGTACAACATTTGGCGCCCTCTACAATCTGTATTAACAACGTGCCAGCCCAACACTTGTTATACAATATACATCTTCTGCTTGCACATGTACGTGACAGCAAGGCATACTTGGTCAACAGCCACACAGGTTACACTGACGGTGACCATATAAAACAACTTTAACACTCTTACTAATAATGCGCCACACTTTGAACCAAAACCAAACAAGAATGACAAACACATTTCGGGAGAACATCTGCACCTTAACACAACATAAACACAACAGAACAAACACCCAGAATCCCATGCAGCCCTGACTCTTCCGGGCTACATTATACACCCCTGCTACCACCAAACCCCGCCCCCACCCCAAGCCTGCTCCCTCACACATCAACCCCCCCCCCCTCTCTGTGCGTCGGTTGAGGTGGGCGGGGTTTGGTAGCGGGGGTGTATAATGTAGCCCGGAAAAGTTAGGGCTGCATGGGATTCTGGGTATTTGTCCTGTTGTGTTTATGTTGTGTTACGGTGCAGATGTTCTCCCGAAATGTGTTTGTCATTCTTGTTTGGTGTGGGTTCACAGTGTGGCGCATTATTAGTAAGAGTGTTAAAGTTTTTTTTATACCGCCACCGTCAGTGTAACCTGTGTGGTTGTTGACCAAGTATGCTTTGCTGTCACCTACGTGAGCAAGCGGAAGCCCCATTCAACATGTGGCTGATCAGGCACGTTGATTGTAGTGGGCGCTATATGCTGTACCATCACGGCACGCATGACGCTGACAACCGCTATTCAGTTAAAACCCGCATGCCGCACCAGCTTAAAAATTCAACAAAAAGGTGTGGGCATCGTGTCTGAGACCCCTGGTTTATACATAGCACAAAGCAAAAAAAACAACTTTGTATGCAGTGTTATTTCATTTAAAATTTCAAAAATGTTTGCGGCTCCCATTGTTTTCTATAATTTGTGAAACTGGTCAAAATGGCTCTTTGACTGGTAAAGGTTGCCGACCCTTGAGCTAGGGAATATAACAACTACACTATCCAGCATGCAACGGGAGTGACGAGCATGCGTGGTAGCCCCAAAAAGTGTTGTTGCATGTCGCCACCTGGCAGCTAAGAATGAGGTTATGAGCACGCTGTGAAAGTAAACGTCAAGAACTCAGCCAACACGCCTCGTCTGCATTATTTATAATTAGACAGGCAACACATATACAGTGTGATTTTGTTTTGTTTACAAGGAAAGAAAAACAAAAGTTAAAAAAGGGAGATCATGTCATATAAGTTGTATATATATATGTATGTGCTGCGGTTGCTCTAAGAACGTTGCGACAGCTGCCATAAAGGAGATGCGTTGCTAGCCTGGTTGCTATGTTTCCGGTTGGTCGTAAAAGTGTTCGTCATGTGTTTGTACCCTGCTCAAATCTCTCAGTAAAGTTATTCATTGGATTATACCTTTTGTTTTGAACTTTATTACACCTTGGATTGCTTTTTCCGGTCCATTGTTTTCCTGCTTTCGCTATCTACGCCTAATGACTGAGCTACGTGACGTCATTTCTTGTGATGTCACACGGAGCATTTCTGGTCGGGACGGGATACGTTCCAAGGGATTCGAATAAATAACCAACTCCTTTTCTTTACTATAGTGGTCCAGATAACGGGTACCGGTTCTCAAAAAGGGATTCGAGTCCGAGGACTCGGTTCTTTTCTTATCGAACAACCGGGAAAATTGGTTTCGAGTATCATCCCTAGTGTCCACTGTTTGCGTTACCGCACTTTTTGTGTCTTTTTACGCTATTTATTTGAAATCAGAAAGGATGCGCATTTCCGGAAGTCCGCATGTCCACGGGACGCAGATTTTATTTTATTTTTTACCGACCCTGCCTTTTCCGGGTCAAAATTCCGGTTTGCTTGTTTTTTTATCGATTATTGCTTTCCGCCGGTGTTTTGTTTTGTTTATATTTGCCAGGTTACATTTCCGTCCCCACTTCTTGCATTTTTATTGGTCGACTTCAAAGTAATAAACTTTCTGGTACAATTTCTTAAATTTTGATTCGCGGAAAGTTTTATCAATCACAAATACTACATTTCCGGTATTAGGACTCCAGCGTGTTATTTTTTTCGTCATGGCGAGCAATAAACCCTAGAAGCGAAGCTTCAATGAAAAGTGGCTTTCGGAGCCACTTTTCAGCAAATGGCTCACTTATGAAGATGGAAAGATGTTTTGGACGCCATGTAAACAGGCTAAGAAAAAGAACACCTTCAGGACCGGGTGCACTGATTTTCAAAGATCCAGCCTCACCAGGCACCAAGAAACATCATGTTACACCTTTCCTGCTTGTCGGCTCCCAGACCGTGGTCAAGGAGCACAGGGGTCTCGTTCCCTCCAGGGCCGATGTATTGTCGGGGGTGACACCCTCCACTTTGCCCAACAGTTCCGCTCCTGGCTGGTAATAAAGTTACAACTCTTTATTTATGTTTTCCACAAAGCCAACCGGACATCCACTATGCTACTAACGCTCCTGCACACAAATTGCTACCGCTCTCTCTCCTCTCTTTCGCCCACTCACTTACACACTCACTCACCCCAGATCATACTTGCCAACCTTGAGACCTCCGATTTCGGGGGGGGTTAAGTAGGGAGGAGTATATTTACAGCTAGAATTCACCAAGTCAAGTATTTCATGTATATATATAAGAAATACTTGACTTTCAGTGAATTCTAGCTAAATATATATATACACATATATGTATACATATATATACATATAAATAAGAGAAACACTTGAATTACAGTGTTCATTTATTTACACATATACACACACATAACACTCATCTACTCATTGTTGAGTTAAGGGTTGAATTGTCCATCCTTGTTCTATTCTGTCACTATTTTTCTAACCATGCTGAACACCCTCTCTGATGATGCATTCTGCTTTGTCTCCTTGTTGTGTGCGCAGTTGTGCACTGCACTCTCTAAAAGCCCTAGATGTTAATGTCACATATGCATGTACAGTAGATGGCAGTATTGTCCTGTTTAAGAGTGTCACAACATTACTGTTTACGGCAGACGAACTGCTTTACGGTAGACGAAAACGTGACTGCTGTTGTTGTGTGTTGTTGCCTAGTTAATGAAACTGCCTAACAATAAACCCACATAAGAAACTAAGAACTCGCCCTCAATCATTCTACAGTTATAACGTCATTCGGCAGGCACGCTATTTATATTGTGGGAAAGCGGATGTGAAAACAGGCTGTCGACACGTCACTCAGGTCCGCCTGAATTATGGGAGATTTTCGGGAGAAAATTTGTCCCGGGAGGTTTTCGGGAGAAGCGCTGAATTTCGGGAGTCTCCCGGAAAATCTGGGAGGGTTGGCAAGTATGCCCCAGATACTGCCATTCTTAAAGGAGCACACACACACACATATGCTACTCTCACAAAAATCAGTTCACAAGTCGGCCGAAACAGCTGAGAAGCAGTCGACCAGCTTTTTTGGCGCTCTGAAAAGAGCAGAGGGGGCAAGTAAAGACAGTTATTAACCAGCTTCGGACTGTGTATTACTTGGCCAAAGTGAACCTCCCTTGTTGAAGTTCCCAAGCCTGATTGAGCTGCACAAGTCCAATGGTGCCAGCACACCGGCAGCTTATGGCCATCACAAAGCCAGAGATGAAATGCTAGAGGCATTGAGTGACACTGTATTAAATGACATTGAAACTAGCTTGCAAAATTCTAAGTTGGTTAGCATTATTTGCGATGAAAGTGTAGATGTGGCGGTTTTTAAACGACTGAGGATCTACATACAGGTGACAATAATCAATTGAATTTGTCTTATGCATTTATGCCCTGGCACACAATTATCATCATTTCATGACCGAAGCAAAAAACGTTTTACACTTTTATACTGAAATAAATACTCCTACAACTTATTAAATAAAAATGTAGAAAAAAATAGTTTATAACTGAATACATTTACGTACATATGCATAAAAATGTAGTTTTTTTTTTAATTATTTTTTTTATGAATTAGGTAACGTTTATGGGCAGTACAGTGGAACATGTGCCCCACAATACGAAGGTCCTGGGTTCAATCCCGAGCTCGGGGCCTTTCTGTGTGGAGTTTGCATGTTCTCCCTGTTACTGCGTGGGTGCCCTCCAGGTACTCCGGCTTCCTCCCACTTCCAAAGACATGCACCTGGTGATAGGCTGATTGGCAACACTAAATGTGAGTGTGAATGTGGTCTATTTGTGTTGGCCCTGGTGGCGACTTGTCCAGGGTGTACCCCGCCTTCCGCCCGAATGCAGCTGAGATGGGCTCCAGCACCCCTCGCAACCCCGAGAGGAACAAGCGGTAGAAAATTGATAAATGGAAGTAACGTTTACGACAACCTTTTTCCAAAACACAATATAGAATGTGAGATATAACAGGATAATGCATACATTTATCATTTGTTTTCCAAATGGTTACAAAAAAGTGGGACCCCAAAAATTTACTGCGGGACCCCATTTTGAAAATTCCTAGCACCAACACTGAGTGTAAAAGTAGTTTGTGTGAACAGTGCAATTCCGAATGTTTCATATTGGACCCAGGCCTCTTTTGTATGTGGATATAAATCGATATATATGCTCAGGTCGCATTCATCCGACCAGGACGTTATCAAAAAGGGAAAGTGTCATAATTATTCCCCAAAATAGACGGTTGCAAAATAAATAGTTGACAACGGAGCAGAAAACAGGTGAAAATTAAATGTTTTTGGAACTCAGGTGAAAGTTCCAGCACTCCTGTCTACGACTGCTCGCCCACAGACACGCTCTTCAAGCAAACATAAAAGCAAATTATCCTGTACAACTACCAGAGACAAAATACTTGTCTTCTTTCTTAATCTTCAACATGCAATAATTTTTGTTCAGAAAATGTAGACTTTTATCGCACAAAATCTTTGAAATTGCCACAGTTGTGCCAGAACTGAGGCCAACGAGAATGGAAGCCACGTTTACTTCCATAAACACTGCAGTGCGTGCGACGGCATGACGTCATGCAGGTCAGATTGCATTCACATTAGAAATCACATCTTTTTTCACTAAAAAGATCGTATTTGAAAAAAAAAAAACGATGGGACATGGGACCCTGCAGTGTGAACATAGCCTAGGTGTACAAATCCCGTTTCCATATGAGTTGGGAAATTGTGTTAGATGTAAATATAAACGGAATACAATGATTTACAAATCCTTTTCAACCCATATTCAATTGAATGCACTACAAAGACAACATATTTGATGTTCAAACACATAAACTTAATTTTTTTTTTTGCAAATAATAATTAACTTAGAATTTCATGGCTGCAACACGTGCCAAAGTAGTTGGGAAAGGGCATGTTCACCACTGTGTTACATGGCCTTTCCTTTTAACAACACTCAGTAAACGTTTGGGAACTGAGGAGACATATTTTTTAAGCTTCTCAGGTGGAATTATTTCCCATTCTTGCTTGATGTACAGCTTAAGTTGTTCAACAGTCTGGGGGTCTCCGTTGTGGTATTTTAGGCTTCATAATGCGCCACACATTTTCAATGGGAGACAGGTCTGGACTACAGGCAGGCCAGTCTAGTACCCGCACTCTTTTACTATGAAGCCACGTTGATGTAACACGTGGCTTGGCATTGTCTTGCTGAAATAATCAATCAATCAATCAATGTTTATTTATATAGCCCTAAATCACAAGTGTCTCAAAGGGCTGCACAAGCCACAACGACATCCTCGGTACAAAGCCCACATAAGGGCAAGGAAAAACTCACCCCAGTGGGATGTCGATGTGAATGACTATGAGAAACCTTGGAGAGGACCGCATATGTGGGTAACCCCCCGCCCCTCTAGGGGAGACCGAATGCAATGGATGTCGAGTGGGTCTGACATAATATTGTGAGAGTCCAGTCCATAGTGGATCCAACATAATAGTAAGAGTCCAAATAAGCAGGAGCGTCCATGGTAACGTTGCTTGGATGGCAACATATGTTGCTCCAAAACCTGTATGTACTTTTCAGCATTAATGGCGCCTTCACAGATGTGTAAGTTACCCATGTCTTGGGCACTAATACACCCCCATACCATCACAGATGCTGGATTTTCAACTTTGCGTCTATAACAATCCGGATGGTTCTTTTCCTCTTTGGTCCGGAGGACACGACGTCCACAGTTTCCAAAAACAATTTGAAATGTGGACTCGTCAGACCACAGAACACTTTTCCACTTTGTATCAGTCCGTCTTAGATGAGCTCAGGCCCAGCGAAGCCAACAGCGTTTCTGGGTGTTGTTGATAAACGGTTTTCGCCTTGCATAGGAGAGTTTTAACTTGCACTTACAGATGTAGCGACCAACTGTAGTTACTGACAGTGGGTTTCTGAAGTGTTCCTGAGCCCATGTGGTGATATCCTTTACACACTGATGTTGCTTGTTGATGCAGTACAGCCTGAGGGATCGAAGGTCACGAACATAGCTGCGTTCGTGCAGTGATTTCTCCAGATTCTCTGAACCCTTTGATGATATTACGGACCGAAATGGTGAAATCCCTAAATTCACGCATTTGTTGACAAAGTGGTGACCCTCGCCCCATCCTTGTTTGTGAATGACTGAGCATTTCATGGAATCTACTTTTATACCCAATCATGGCACCCACCTGTTCCCAATTTGCCTGTTCACCTGTGGGATGTTCCAAATAAGTGTTTGATGAGCATTCCTCAACTTTATCAGTATTTATTGCCACCTTTCCCAACTTCTTTGTCATGTGTTGCTGGCATCAAATTCTAAAGTTAATGATTATTTGCAAAAAAAAAAAAAAAATTTTATCAGTTTGAACATCAAATATGTTGTCTTTGTAGCATATTCAACTGAATATGGGTTGAAAATGATTTGCAAATCATTGTATTCCGTTTATATTTACATCTAACACAATTTCCCAACTCATATGGAAACGGGGTTTGTACAAGACTGTTTGACTTATTCAACATTTGTGTGATTATTTCTCCCACCGCCCCTCCAGGCACACTAGACGTCAGGCTCATGGGCTGTCAAGACCTTCTGGAAAATGTCCCCGGACGCTCCAAAGCGGCATCTGTCCCGCTGCCTGGCTGGAGCCCTAGCGAAACGCGTTCATCCTTCATTAGCCGAGCAAACCGAAACCGCAGTGTGAGCTCCCGAAACATGACAAAAAGCGAGGAGCTCTCCAGTAAGTCCATCATATCACATGTAGAAGAATAAATACTGATACAAGTTGGTTACATTCAGCAAGGCTCAATCTGTCTTTCATCAGACGAGATTAGTGCAGTTTTAAAGCTGGACAACACAGTCGTAGGTCAGACCAGCTGGAAGCCTGTCAGTAACCAGGCCTGGGACCAGAAGTTTACTTTGGAGCTGGACCGGGTAACAAACACACACACACTGGACCGCCTCTGGCTTGTAGGTCCAACATGGACACCCCAGCTCTCACACAAGTTCATCATCGTCCTTTCCTAGTCCCGTGAGCTGGAGATCTCCGTGTACTGGCGGGATTGGCGGTCACTCTGCGCGGTCAAGTTCCTGCGCCTTGAGGACTTCCTGGACAACCAGCGACACGGCATGTGTTTGTACCTGGAACCAGAGGGGATGCTGTTTGCCGAGGTTGGCGCACACATACTAATGTTGACATGCTAACAGTCCTTATACACTTTGCTGGACACCATCATGAAGTAGAGCTTGTCACCATTTTATTTAGGTGACATTTTTTAATCCTGTTATTGAGAGACGACCAAAGTTGCAAAGACAGAAGAAGATTTTCTCAAAGCAGCAGGGTGAGCCAACTTAGTTTTACCTTTAAAATAAATACTACCGGTAATCCTTTTCATCACATCCTGTTTGATTGTGTTGGTTTGTGTTTCTTCCCTTATGGGTCATAAGGTAAGACTTTCCTGCGAGCCCCTCAGATGAACATCAACATTGCCACCTGGGGCCGTCTGGTGAGAAGAGCCATTCCCACCGTCAGCACCAATTCCTTTAGTCCACAGACCGCTGAGACTGGTTCCAGCAGCATCCCGGGTTCACCCACACCCTGCAGGCAAGTGAAGGCACAATGTGCCAGTCTCGCACATGACCTGACGTGGTTCTTACTGTTGTGTCTAAAATCTGTCCTTTCCTGTACACAGTGACCCACTGGTTACCAAGCTGGACTTTGACAGAGAGCCAACCCCGGGCCCCAAATTCTACCCAGCACCCGAAAGCATCCGCGAACTCCCAGAGCAACACAACAAGCTGCCTGACAAGGAGGAAGTGCAGGTATTGAATCCTGCGTGTTATGGATGTCAAATAATCACAACCAACACTAAGGTACCTATAGAGCGCACCCATATTTCAGCCGCACCCACCAAATTTGAGAAGAAATACATATTTTTATATATATTCGCTACATCGGACTATAAGCGGCAGATCTAAAAAGAAAAATGTTTCCAATCGGTGTCTGTAAGACGGCAGTAAAACAGCTGATCAAACAAAACCGAAGTCATTGTCATGGACCCACTAGCTGCGCGAGCTAGCTCTCAAATCAGCTAAACAGACTCAAAAACTCCACGGTGACGTTTTGGAGAATTTACTGAGGAATTTGTGAAACTGAAACAATACAAAAATAATGTAAGTTAATAATACTAACACGTCTTGCATATTAGCTAATGCTAACGACGCTAGCTTCATTACATTACGACATACATGAAAACACTCCTACACACATCACACCTGGGATGCTTTAGTAAGTAAGAATTGTTTTAGTTATATTGTAAAACTTGCAAACGTTGCTTGGTGTGATGAATAAAGAATCCTTTCAAGCAGAAACGCTATGGACAAATAGTAGACGAAAGGGGACTTAAACTTCTGGTTCAAGGCATGAAACAGGAAGTACATTTTCAACCCGCAGCTCCTGCAGACGGTGCCATAGCACAAACAATAACACACCTTTTCAGTGTCTGTTATATCAAAACTATTAAATACAAAACATTATGGTTGTTAGTGAAAAAATATCCATAAATGAGCCGCACGGTTTTATAAGCAGCAGGGTGCAAAGCGTTGGAAACATGTAGCGGCTTATAGTCTGGAAAATACGGTACTTTTTTGGACAACTGAAAAACAACTGCACGACACATTTGAATGATTGATATACATGGAACCAGTCTTCTTGTGGTACCTCACTTTTTGCACGCCTCACTTTTTTGCGTGGCCTGATTTTGCCTCAGTTTTCGTATACTTTCCTGGTTATTATACAGCCAGACATTACACAAAACAAACTAGTCTGTTTGCTTGCATATCATTCCACAACATTTGGTGCCTAAACAAAGCCTTAGCGACTGTTTTATTGTTTGTATGCAAAATAAGTAACCCTGAGTAGAGGGCCAAAAAAAGTTGTGAGAACCAGCACTTCTCTAAAAAAAAAAAAAAAAAAAAAAAAAAAAAAAGGGGAAACTATCAAATTCAAGGAAGAGAGAATGTACTTCTTTCCTTTCCTCTCATCCTCTCATTGACACCTTGTCTTCTGACTTCCATCCCCTCTCTCCAGGATGCACTCGCCTCCTTCGACTTCCTGAACCAGAGAAACAGCCTTGCATTGAAACCAGATCTGGACTTGGTGGTAGAAACGGAGGTGCAACATCCAGACCTGGAGCTCACGGCCTTCCAGAAAGATGCTGAGATAAGGTAGACCTCCACTGTCAGGTGGCTTTGAAAACTATTCATGCTCTATCTAGGACAGGCTGATAAAGGATGTGGGGGCCATTTTTTGGTAGTTTTGATTGTCTTTTTTTTTTTTCCAAAGACGTAGAATATGCAATTTTGGTAGAAATGTTGTGTAAATGTTAAAGAGCCAAAGCCGAACTGAAATGCTAACAGTGAGCACGCTGGCCAGATAACGTCAAGTAACCAAAAATATGAGCACAATGAGCTAAAAAAGCTAGCATGCTCAGTGTTTCCCACAGGACAGGCATCTATTTGTGGTGGTGTGGTCGGAGGGTGGTGGGTGGCGGCGGCAGCGGCGATGACCAAGAAGAACGCGGAGTTGGAATATAATTACAACATTTTATGTACATATTTATATACATATTTGAACAATTAGTGATTCACTGAAATATATTTATTAATTGTGGTTCTTACAAAAAATATATCTTATAAAATATAAAAGCTAAAATGTCTCTTAAAGCTCTGCCCCTTTAATTAGTGAATACTAAATAATTTAACTTTAGCCTACTACTACAACCATATTATTTACCAGCAACATGAAGTGAAACAGAGGCAGAGGTGTCCTGCCACAGTCAGTCAACCTCCTCCTCCTCCTCCTCCTCCTGCTGTTGCTGAACAGGTCGCATCTGTGGTCCGGACTGTAGGCCTACCTCCTCTCCAAGTTGAGCCCTTTTCGGCCGTTGAAAATATTTTTCTATACTCATCTGTGTGAAGGAGTGAACATTCAACATTAGAATTTATTACTAACGAGCAGAACCGCTCTATGTACAGTGCCGTCTAACCTTAAGCGGCAGCAGCTCAACACATGCAGGGTTCAACGTTAAGGTTTTTTTCTACTTGCCCGACTTCTCAAATCTACTTGCCCCAATATTTTTACTTGTCCTGCCTAGGTTTTTTTCTGGCTGTGTAGTGCTCATGGCTTATATCTTACTAAAATCCTTCCTGTTGACTATTTACAACACTACACAGTATTTATTATTATTATTATTATTATCTATAATTACCGGTACATTTAAATGGCATTGCATACATGTAAAATTAAATGCTATTTCACATTATTTGACCAGTAGCAGTTACACCCATCTGAACAGGTCAGCCACCTGTTTAAAGCCCGATCACAGTTGAAATCTTGAAATGAAGGGCCTTTAATGGCCAAAACATTAACCTGGACAACATTTTAACAGCTGGTTGGCTCAGATTTTATTCTTTTCATTGCATTCACATGCTGCAGTGGACAGTGGACAATTTAGCTTCAGTCCATGTGTGTTTATCAGGGGCGCCGCTAGGGATTTTGGGCCCCATGAAAAGAATCTTTACAGGGCCCCCAACACAGCGGCAACATTTTTTGATGCTATTTTACATACAATTATGCATTTTAATGGTATTTTTGACTATCATTACTATATTTTTTAAAGAAGAACGGCATCACAGTTGACATGTACAGCAGGGGAAGAACTGAGCACTCTGAATACAATGGAATTCATTTTGAGTCATTTATTTGCTGCACCACTAATTCTTAAATTGGAAATAAACTCTTATTGAATAAGAACAGCTTGATAAATGTTTGACTGGATTGATTATTTAAATAATATAGCAGTAAAATGTAAAAATCCAGAGTTTTCTTGAGCTAGCTTATTACCACAGACAGGGACAAAGTTAATATGCATAACTTTCCACCACAACTAACAAACCCACCTTTTTTTTTGGAAATATTGGGTGACATATTGTCGACCCTTCAACTCCTTCTCCTCTCTTATTTTCTTTTCCTTTCTTTTTTGGCTGCCTGATTTTTGAGGCATACTGCTGTCTCCTCTGCTTTGCCCACTGTGGCGCTGTCTGTGACAAATCGCCGTGCGCTACCTGCAGCTGATCCAGTCGGACTGAACCATTTTACGTAAATAAAGGTATTGTTACCAGGACATGGAAAATAAAACATATGTGATTATATGTTAGTTAATAACTTAGTGTCATTATTTGTCTGTATTATAATTTCATCATCATTAGGGGCCTCTCTGGGCCCCCCTCCATCATGGGCCCCTAGAATCCGTCTCCTTTACCCCCCCTTTTCGGCGACCCTGCTGCTCACCCTGAGTAAAACGCTCGGTGAAATCGCGGATTAACGTTAAATATATGACGAGCCGCGAGCGATGCAGCTATAACCTATCTACTTATAACCTATATTACCCTCGTATTTTGATCCCGTCCGTTCGTCTGTCCGTCCCTCTTCTTCTTCTTCTTCTTCTTCTTCTTCTTGCCCACCAGGTGAATTAAGTGCTATTGGCGGAGTTACAATGCATAGTAGGCTACCGCCACCTACTGCACCGGAGTTGTAACTACAAGCAACATTCACAGACAGTCCCATTGCTTTTATGAGCGGTCGAGCGAGTAAAAAGCCGAAAAATCCATTTGTGGCGGACGTAATTCTTTCGTGGCGGGCCGCCACAAATAAATGAATGTGTGGGAAACACTGATGCTAATAGTGCTATGTTAAGAAAAGCATGCTTACTATTATCCATCCATCCATCCATCCATTTGCTACCGCTTGTCCCTTTCGGGGTCGCAGGGGGTGCTGGAGCCTATCTCAGCTGCACATGGGCGGAAGGCGGAGTACACCCTGGACAAGTCGCCACCTCATAGCAGGGCCAACACAGATATTAGCATTAGTGAAATACCAAACTATTAATGCCTGCTAAAATAGCTAAAAAAATCTAGAATACTAATGTTAGCATGGCAAAATGCTAACTGTAACATGTGTCAAGTACCAAGATATATAAGCATACTTGCCAAACTTGAGACCTCCAATTTCGTGTGGTGGTTGGGGGTGGGGGGCGTGGTTAAGAGGGGAGGATTATATTTACAGCTAGAATTCACCAAGTCAAGTGTTTCATTCTATATATATATATATATATATATATATATATATATATATATATATATATATATATATATATATATATAATAAATAAATAAATGATAAATGGGTTATACTTGTATAGCGCTTTTCTACCTTCAAGGTACTCAAAGCGCTTTGACAGTATTACCACATTCACCCATTCACACACACATTCACACACTGATGGCGGGAGCTGCCATGCAAGGTGCTAACCAGCAGCCATCAGGAGCAAGGGGTGAAGTGTCTTGCCCAAGGACACAACGGACGTGACTAGGATGGTAGAAGGTGGGGATTGAACCCCAGTAACCAGCAACACTCCGATTGCTGGCACGGATATATATATATATATATATATATATATATATATATATATGTATATATATATATATATATATCCCACTTCCAAAGACATGCACCTGGGGATAAGTTGATTGGCAACACTAAATTGGCCATAGTGTGTGGATGTGAGTGTGAATGTTGTGTGTCTATCTGTGTTGGCCCTGCGATGAGGTGGCGACTTGTCCAGGGTGTACCCCGCCTTCCGCCCGATTGTAGCTGAGATAGGCTCCAGCACCCCCCGCGACCCCAAAGGGAATAAGCGGTAGAAATGGATGGATATATATATATATATATATATATATATATATATATATATATATATATAAGAAATACTTGACGTTGCTACAAAAAGTAGCATTACTGCTAATTTGTAGCATCATTTAAAAAGTCACCCGCTAGAGAATGAGGAGTGCTTGAAACTCCGCATGTCAACATCTCCGGCCGGTGCCACACCAACAAAATGCCGAAGCAACAGTTTCCACATCAACACCGTATGAAACAAACAGAAGGAGATAACGTCCGCAGGAACCTACCACATAGTAAAGGACATACACTATTTGATTTCCTATTATGCAGCTCATTTTTTTTCGACAGTTATTGAAATATCTTGTGTGACATCATGCACAAAAGTGCACTTTATTTGTTTTAAAACATTGTAGTGGCATTCTGTACAAAAAGTGCACTTTAATTTAGTGTTGTTTTGACATCATGCACAAAAGTGCACTAATAGCTTGTTTGAAAATGTCTCTGACAATCTTGCACTTTCTGTTTTTGGAAATGACATGAATGTTTGTGCCACTGCTTAATGACTGTTTAATAAATACACTTTTGGTCAATTGACTTAGTTGTGATTTCCCTCTCTGCATGAAAGTTTAAAATGAGCATATATTAATGCAGTATGAAGAAGAATGTTTTAATGTAGACACATAGAATCATCATACTGGTGTGATTATATGCATCAAGTGTTCATTCAAGGCGAAGGCAAAATATCGAGATATATATTGTGTATCGTGACATGGCCTAAAAATATTGAGATATTAATAAAAGGCCATATCGCCCAGCCCTACATCTGCTAATAAAGACCTTGTTGTAGAAGCAGCACCCCCTGATGGTCCCTTCCCAAGTGTTTTTTACGTGACTTTGAGAGGAACGATGACAAACTACCAGTTTATGTTGGAAATGTTTTATTTTCAGGGAGGAAGAGCAGTTTCACTTCAGTATGAAAGACTTCAAATGTAATGCGGTCCTTGGAAGAGGCCATTTTGGAAAGGTGGGTTTCTTCGGATGTCTGAGAGGAACAATGGCTGTAGTTGGTTTTTGTCTGAGGCCGTTGTGTGTCGCAGGTGTTGTTGGCCGAGTATAAAAGCACAGGAGAGATGTTTGCCATCAAGGCTCTGAAGAAAGGTGACATTGTTGCTCGTGATGAGGTGGACAGGTAATTATTGAAGCTAACAAAACCATGTAGAGTATTAGGAAGTTCTTCACAAGATCTGCTGATTGTCTTCTCCCAGCCTGATGTGCGAGAAGAGGATCTTTGAAACCGTCAACAGCGTGCGCCACCCCTTCTTGGTCAACCTGTTTGCTTGCTTCCAGACGCAGGAGCATGTGTGTTTTGTCATGGAGTACGCCGCTGGAGGCGACTTGATGATGCACATCCACGCCGATGTCTTCTCCGAACCTCGAGCCGTGTGAGTGTCCACCATAGAAGTGTCGCACCCAAGCGTTCGAGCGGATTTATGAAGCGACCCTTTGTGTTCCTTCAGGTTTTACGCTGCCTGTGTCGTGTTGGGATTACAATTCCTGCACGACCACAAGATCGTGTACAGGTGAGGCCTTTGGAGGACATTTGCTTGATAAAGTTGTTCACAAGAAAGATCTCTTCTGTTGTTTGCAGAGACTTGAAGCTGGACAACCTGCTGCTGGACACGGAGGGTTACGTGAAGATTGCTGACTTTGGCCTTTGTAAAGAAGGTGATGGATACTTGCTTTAAAGAACACTATGCATTACTTAAGTCAGGGGTTCTTCACCTTTTTCACCTCGGGGCCCAACTTTTCCACTACAGAGGTTCCCGGTGCCTGCTCACATATTAACACTGAATCTTACTCTTGACTTTAATCGCATTCAATAATTATATCCAACCTACTTACAGTTTACAACCTTAAAAACTAATATGAAACCCTGTTTTAATCACAAAGATTATTTTATTATTTAACACATAGACCCTAAGCTTAGGTCAGCCTGATTATAAAATTAAGTTCTAACCAAATATACTGCAAAAAGGACTGAGGAAAAATTTATTGACATCTGTCAATAAATGAAAATTCAGTTTCACTACTTGTTTGGAGTGTCATTACTGCCACAAGTGGTGGAAAAGTGTATTACAATTGAGCCCGTACAGACCACAGCTGAGAAACAGATACTTCATTTACATTATAATGACAGCAATTTTCCTGACTTTTGTGCTTTATTTGTTGTTTTTTGTGTTGATCTGTTGCTTTTAGAACTATCGTCATGTCACGATAATGCATGTTGATGACACATTCTTGTGTATCCTAAAAGTTTGACAGCAACAAGAGAACAAACCCCTCAACCCCTTGTAGCATCCTCACCTCCACAGTGCAAAGCCACTTCAGCAATCCTCGCCTCTGTGCCAGCAAATTAACTAGTTTTCTTAAAACTAGAGGGCAAGGAATAGCTAAACATGCTACATGCCAAGTAGGATATGTTAACCGTTAACTGC
This sequence comes from Nerophis lumbriciformis, assembly GCF_033978685.3. Lineage (NCBI taxonomy): Eukaryota > Metazoa > Chordata > Actinopteri > Syngnathiformes > Syngnathidae > Nerophis > Nerophis lumbriciformis. The sequence goes on along the minus strand of NC_084565.2, from coordinate 13,536,940 downwards.
AAGCTAGAGCGCTTGATTGTAAACAAAGGTGGGCGATACAAATATTGACAGAACAATAAAAGTATAGTATCAGTACCGTATGTCCCGGACTATACAGCGCACCGCTATACAAGCTCCACCCATTCATTTTAGGAGAAAAAAATATCTTCCATAAATTATCAGATATATACGAGTAAAATTAGTTAATTACACATAATTATTTTATAAATGTTTATTTACATATCTTAATTGTTTCCAAACACTGTCTGTAACAAGGCAGTAAAACTGCTGATCAAACAAAACAGAAGTCATCGTCATGGACCCGTTAGCTGTCTAATCAGCTAAATAGACACAATAACTCCATGGTGAATTTACTGAGGAGTTTGTGAAAGTGAAACGATACAAAAAGAATGCCGTTGTAAGGTACTAATATGTAAGGAATTAAACATTAGTATGACGAGAAACCTTTTGCTTTCAGGAATGGGTTTCAGGGACAGAACCAGCACTTTCTGCGGAACGCCAGAGTTTTTGGCGCCTGAGGTCTTGACTGAAACGTCGTACACTCGTGCTGTGGACTGGTGGGGGCTTGGCGTGCTCATCTTTGAGATGCTGGTGGGGGAGGTGAGTGTATGTTTGTAGCTAACCACACACACACACACACACATAAACCAGGCACGTGATTTTTCCGTCTATAGTCGGAAATCCGTGTTTTTATCTTTGTAAAAATATAAAAAAATATTTTCAGTTTTTCTTCGTTTTTTCCGACCTAAAATGTGTGTTAAAATCTTGATCGTCTCTTTGCCATACCTGCCAACAATTACGGTTTTCCCGTAATCAGGACGGTTTTTGATAATCCAGTGGTAAAAACTGCGGTTTTCATTTTAAAATTATTACCGTATTTTCCGCATTATTAGCCGCACCTAAAAACCACAAATTTACTCAAAAGCTGACAGTGCGGCTTTTAACCCGGTGCGCTTTATATATGGATAAATATTAAGATTCATTTTCATAAAGTTTCGGTCTCGCAACTTCGGTAAACAGCCGCCATCTTTTTTCCCGGTAGAACAGGAAGCGCTTCTTCTTCTACGCAAGCAACCGCCAAGGTAAGCACCCGCCCCCATAGAACAGGAAGCGCTTCTTCTTCTACTGTAAGCAACCACCCGCCCGCGTAGAAGAAGAAAAAGCGCGCGGATATCACCGTACGTTTCATTTCCTTTGTGTGTTTACATCTGTAAAGACCACAAAATGGCTCCTACAAAGCGACAAGGATCCGGTTCATGAAAAGACGCAATCTCTCCATCCGCACACGGATTACTACCGTATTTCACAGCAACTGATATTCCTGTGAACCGCACTGTGGAACGGGAGCACGTACGGTGAATATTCGCACCACAGGGAATGAGAAGTCATCCTTCACTGTGGTTCTAGCTTGCCATGCTAATGAAACTTCCACCCATGGTGATATTCAAAAGGAAGACCTTGCCAAAAGAGACCTTTCCAGCCGGCGTCATCATAAAAGCTAACTCGAAGGGATGGATGAAGAAAAGATGAGCGAGTGGTTAAGGTAAGTTTAAGTTTACGCGAAGAGGCCGGGTGGCTTTTTTCACGCAGCTCTGTCCATGTTGATATACGTATGTTTGTGATTGCACATTTGCGTACATTTTGGGAGTGAACAGAGTTGTTAGAACACTGGTTTTTAATATATTATTAAAGTTTGACTGACCTATCTGACTGTTTTTTTGACATTCCTTTAGCGCAGTTAGATGCGGCTTACAACACCGGGCGGCTTATAGGTGGACAAAGTTTTGAAATATGCCGTTCATTGAAGGCGCGGCTTTTAACCCAGGGCGCCTTATGGTGCGGAAAATACGGTAACTTAAAAATCGAAGCTAGTGAAGCAACTCCACGGGCAGGGGACAAAACATACGGGGAACATCAACGATGATTGGTTGGTTTATGTATAAGAACATCCATGATTGGTTGGTTGGTTTACTATGATGAGTCACAATTGGTTAAGATGAGGGCAAAACATTAGAGACAGGCCAATCAGATGAAAGACAAGGCGGGTCATCGAACAAGGGAGGGAAATCACAACAAACATCCCAAATGACGAAGAGAGAGTCGGAGAACAGCAGAGGGAATATTCAAGCGGGTGATTTATATATTTAAAAAAACTAGTGGAAAATGGCAGAGGGATTCTCTTCCTTAGATTTTTCTTTTAACGATGCTGGACTCTAGAAAGAGGTTCCGCAGCCTCCGTACCAGAACCTCCAAGTTCTGTAACAGCTTCTTCCCTCAGGCCGTACGACTCTTGAACGCATTAAAATAATCCCCTCAATTCTCCCAAAAAATGGATTAACTCTCTGGAATATAAAGACAATATAACATACATACATAAACGTGGATGCATATGCAAAAGTGCAATATATTTATCTGTACAGTAATCTATTTATTTATATCTGCACCTTATTGCTCTTTTATCCTGCACTACCATGAGCTAATGCAACAAAATTTCGTTCTTATCTGTACTGCAAAGTTCAAATTTGAATGACAATAAAAGGAAGTCCAGGAAACCCACAATGTGTGTACTTGGCCACATTTGGACAAATGTATGCGTCTGGATAAAACAATGGCCAAATCATTAATTTGAGTTGTTTAACATGTAAGTCCAAATCTAAACTGCTCTTCACATGGAAGACGTGGAACACACATTTAAAAACACACATGATTGTGGCAGACATGTGATGACTTTTGCTACAGTATAGCCTGTCTAAATGCTACATTTCATTTTTATTGGTGTTTTACAACAAGACAGTAGCTGACATTTTGTTCATTATTTCTACTGTTTATATTTTGACATTGACTATTTTAATAATTTTGAAACATAAACAACATGACTGTAAGATATTTGTTATTTTATGCTGTAAATCACCATTGGCTATTCAGATAAAGGAAGTTAGCTACTAGAATAAACATTGTTTGTACTCTTTATGATTTTTGCATTTGGAGCAGTTCGAAGAGACACAAATTGGCTATAAAATCTAAGGCAGAATCCACTAAAGCAGAAACAAAAAGGAAAATGCAAGCTGCTCAGAAATTGCCAGGAAGGCTCATATCAGAGCCATCAAAGCAAAAATGCCAAGGTTACGTGTGAAAACTGTAAATAACTAGATGAACCATCTGTGGCTGTGAAGTCAACACAAGTAAGGTTGTAAATACTGTATAGAGTAGGCTAACCAATGTGGTTCCTGTGGATGTGAACACAAGTTGTAATTACTGTAGTGACTAAATAATACCCCCGGCTTGTTTTCAGTCTTTTTCTTCAAGTTCACATCACATGCCTGGTAAACACATACGCCTCTCTTTCTTTCAGTCACCCTTCCCCGGTGACGATGAAGAGGAGGTGTTTGACAGCATCGTCAACGATGAAGTCCGCTACCCAAAATTTGTCTCCACTGAAGCTATCTCCATCATGAGGAGGGTATGTCTTTCGCCTACATCGATCTACATTTAAGCAACATTTTAGCATCCTTCTATCTCCATCATGATGAGGGTGTGTCATTAGCCTACATTGATATACATTTTAGCATCCTTCTATCTCCATCGTGAGGAGGGTATGTCGTTAGCTTACATCGATCTACATTTTAGCATCCTTCTATCTCCATCAAGAGGAGGGTGTGTCGTTACCTTACATTGATTTACATTTAAGCATCCTTCTACATTTTAGCATCCTTCTATCTCCATCATGATGAGGGTGTGTCATTAGCCTACATTTATATACATTTTAGCATCCTTCTATCTCCATCGTGAGGAGGGTATGTCGTTACCCTACATTGATCTACATTTTAGCATCCTTCTACATTTTAGCATCCTTCTATCTCCATCATGAGGAGGGTATGTCATTAGCCTACATTGATCTTCATTTTAGCAGCCTTCTATTTCCATCATGAGGAGGGTATGTCGTTAGCTTAAATCGATCTACATTTTAGCATTCTTCTATCTCCATAATGAGGAGAGTATGTTGTTAGCCTACATTGATCTACATTTTAGCTTCCTTCTAAATTTTAGCAGCCTTCTATCTCCATCATGAGGAGGGTATGTCGTTAGCTTACATCGATCTACATTTTAGCATCCTTCTATCTCCATCATGAGGAGGGTATGTCGTTAGCCTACGTTGATCTACATTTTAGCATCCTTCTACATTTTAGCATCCTTCTATCTCCATCATGAGGAGGGTATGTCGTTAGCCTACATTGATCTACATTTTAGCATCCTTCTATCTCCATCATGAGGAGGGTATGTCGTTAGCCTACATTGATCTACATTTTAGCATCCTTCTACATTTTAGCATCCTTCTATCGCCATCATGAGGAGGGTATGTCGTTAGCCTACATTGATCTACATTTTAGCAGCCTTCTATCTCCATCATGAGGAGGGTATGTCGTTAGCTTACACCGATCTACATTTTAGCATCCTTCTATCGCCATCATGTGGAGGGTATGTCGTTAGCCTACATTGATCTACATTTTAGCATCCTTCTATCGCCATCATGAGGAGGGTATGTCGTTAGCCTACATTGATCTACATTTTAGCATCCTTCTACATTTTAGCATCCTATCTCCATCATGAGGAGGGTATGTCGTTAGCCTACATTGATCTACATTTTAGCATCCTTCTACATTTTAGCAGCCTTCTATCTCCATCATGAGGAGGGTATGTCCTTAGCTTACATCGATCTACATTTTAGCATCCTTCTATCTCCATAATGAGGAGAGTATGTCGTTAGCCTACATTGATCTACATTTTAGCTTCCTTCTAAATTTTAGCAGTCTTCTATCTCCATCATGAGGAGGGTATGTCATTAGCTTACATCGATCTACATTTTAGCATCCTTCTATCTCCATCATAAGGAGGGTATGTCGTTAGCTTACATCGATCTACATTTTAGCATCCTTCTATCGCCATCATGAGGAGGGTATGTCGTTAGCCTACGTTGATCTACATTTTAGCATCCTCCTACATTTTAGCATCCTTCTATCTCCATCATGAGGAGGGTATGTCGTTGGCTTACATCGATCTACATTTTAGCATCCTTCTTTCTCCATCATGAGAAGGGTATGTCGTTAGCCTACGTTGACTACATTTTAGCATCCTTCATGCACAAAATGAATTTAAGTGCTCCTCACATTGTTTCTGTAATTAAAGCTTGCCTTCTGATAGTGAATTGATTACACTTGAGGACAGGATTGTTAGCCCCCATGAAATGTTCATTCTTGTACAAGTATCTTCCAAATACTGTTAAAGAAAGCCAATAATGTTTCTACACAGTTCTTCCAAACATAATGCTTTTATTTTGTCGCTTCCATAATTTAGTTTTTCACACACAAACAAAGTTATTTAGCCAAAACCAAAGACTACAAGGGTCAAATGATTTGCTGCCATAATGCTAATAGGCAATGGTGTGTTCTTCTTGCTGGGTGTGGTGGGCGGGGTTGGGAGAGCGTAGGGGGTAGCGGGGGGGGTGTATTGTAGCGTCTTGGAAGAGTTAGTGCTGCAAGGGGTTCTGGGTATTTGTTCTGTTGTGTTTATGTTGTGTTACGGTGCGGATGTTCTCCCGAAATGTGTTTGTCATTCTTGTTTGGTGTGGGTTCACAGTGTGGCGCATATTTGTAACAGTGTTAAAGTTGTTTATACGGCCACCCTCAGTGTGACCTGTATGGCTGTTGACCAAGTATGCGTGCATTCACTTGTGTGTGTGAAAAACCGTAGGTATAATTTGATTGGGCCGGCGCGCAAAGGCAGTGCCTTTAAGGTTTATTGGCGCTCTGTGCTTCTCCCTACGTCCGTGTACCACTCCGTACAGCGGCGTTTTAAAAAGTCATAAATTTTACTTTTTGATACCGATAATTTACGATATTACATTTTAAAGTATTTATCGGCCGATAATGTCGGCAGCCCGATATTATCGGACATCTCTACAAATAAAGTGTACCTTATAATTATTCTGAGCATGCAAATAAAGTAAATAGTCCCATTTTGGCTGAATAAACATAAAGCACCTTCCATAAAATGTAAATTAACTTAAACAGCTTTTAGGCTCCTACAGCGACATTGTTGCATCATCTTTTGACACTAACTCCATTCAAACATAACCTCTGAAGATTAAATGATGACATTGCAGTTTCGTGTCCAAGTACACTTAACCCTTGTGCACACTTCAAGGGACTGTCTGCAACATTTACACAGACGCCTATAGAGCGCTAACCTTCCACTGTTTTTTAAACCTTCTGTCCCGCCCTCTTACAGCTCCTCCTATGTAATGATGTCATTATGTATAATTATTAGCTTTAGGCGTGAACCACATCTTGTGCGTACGTGTTGCTGAGACAGCGTGAGTCACTGCCAATCATTTTATTCGGGCCGGTAAAGTTTTTATTTCATAAACTTTGTAATTGTCAAAAATATAGACAAACATGGATCTTTCTGTGTGGAGTTTGCATGTTCTCCCCGTGACTGCGTGGGTTCTCTCCGGGTACTCCGGCTTCCTCCCACTTCCAAAGACATGCACCTGGGGATAAGTTGATTGGCAACACTAAATTGGCCCTAGCGTGTGAATGTTGTCTGTCTATCTGTGTTGGCCCTGCGATGAGGTGGCGACTTGTCCAGGGTGTATACCGCCTTCCGCCCGTATGTAGCTGAGATAGGCTCCAGCGCCCCCCGCGACCCCAAAGGGAATAAGCGGTAGAAAATGGATCGATGGATGTTCACTTAAAGCACTAATGCTTACATAAGCTAGCTGGTGCTGTAACTGTGAGTGTTATGCCCATTTGATTGTAGACTCTTACTGACACCTTGTGGCGATAGGAAAATACTACGCTAGATTTGTTTGTGCACTTCCGGGTTGATGATGTCAGTTCAGTTCATGAGACAATTGAGAAGTAGACAAGTTGTGTTAGCTCTT
>NC_084565.2:13472500-13525000 GCF_033978685.3 Nerophis lumbriciformis | reverse complement strand
TATACCCAATCATGGCACCCACCTCTTCCCAATTAGCCTGCACACCCGTGGGATGTTCCAAATAAGTGTTTGATGAGCATTCCTCAACTTTATCAGTATTTATTGCCAACTTTCCCAACTTCTTTGTCACGTGTTGCTGGCATCAAATTCTAAAGTTAGTGATTATTTGCAACAACAAAAAAACGTTTATCAGTTTGAACATCAAATATGTTGTCTTTGTAGCATATTCAACTGAATATGGGTTGAAAAGGATTTGCACATCATTGTATTCCGTTTATATTTACATCCAACACAATTTCCCAACTCATATGGAAACGGGGTTTGTATATATATATATATATATATATATATATATATATATATATATGTGTGTATATGTTTATAAATGTGTATATGTATGTACTGTATATATGTATATACTGTATTTGTGTGTATATATGTATATACAGTATATATGTATGTATTTGTGTGTACATATTTATATACAGTATATATTAAATATGTATATGTATATATGTATGTACTGTATATATGTATACGTTTGTGTGTATATATGTATATACAGTATATATTAAATGTGTGTATATGTATATATATATATATATATATATATATATATATATATATATATATATACATATATGTATGTGTGGGGAAAAAAATCACAAGACTACTTCATCTCTGAGATGAAGTAGTCTTGTGATTTTTTTTCCCACACATACATATATTGCGCTCTACTACGGTATCGAGCACTATTTTTTGGATAACCTTATTAAGACATATATACATATACATATGTATTTATGTATAAACAGTATATATATTTATATACTATATTTGTGTGTGTATATATGTATATACAGTATATATTAAATATGTATATATATATATATGTATGTGTGTATTTGTATATGTGTATATGTATGTATATATGTATGTGCTGTATATATGTATATATTTGTGTGTATATATGCATATACAGTATATATTAAATATGTGTTTGTGTATATATGTATATATGTATAAACAGTATATATTTTTTATATATGTGTATATATACATATGTGTGTTTATATATATTTATATACCGTATATATGTTTGTGTGTGTGTATGTATATATATATATATATATATATAAAACTTATTATAGTTCTTCTATCTAATTAATGCGAGGCGAACCGGCCAACGAACCCCCACATATGTTATACCGTCACAAAGGTCTCGCTCTCGCAGAAAGCCGCATTTATAGTTGAAATCGTTTCATGTTGCTATGGCGACGCTAAAAATGAGCCCGTTGAATGGGTATGCAACCTTTATAACGGAGGATTTTGCCTGCAGCACGTTTAAAAAAAGACAAGATTACCTCGTCTTGTAGCTCAGCCATACTTTCACATAGCTCTGTGAATTTTTGAGCTAATTTTACACTTTTTTTCCTCTAATTCCACAGCCGTACACCTCAGTCATATAACTTGGTATGTGACACATGCTAACATTAAACTGCTTTTTTTGTGCTAATTTTAAACTTTTTTCCCTTGTTCTTCAACCATACACCTTAGTCATATAACTTGGTATGTGACACATGCTAACTGTTAATATGTTAATATTAGCATACTAACTTTTTGAACTAATTTAAAAAAAAAAAAAAAAAAAATCTCTGATTCCACATCTATACACCTTAGTCATATAACTTGGTATGTGACACATGCTAACTGTTAGCATGCTATTGTTAGCTTGCTAGCATGCTAAAATTAGCATGCTAACTTTTTGAGCTCATTTTACAACTGTTTACCCCAGAGTCATATAACTTGGCATGTGACACTTTGTAACTGTTAGCATGCTAGCATTAACATGCTAACTTTTTCCAGCTAATTCTAGACTTTTTTTTCTCTCATTACGCAGCCATACACCTTAATCATATAACTTGGTATGTGACACATGCTGTTAGCAAGTAAACGTTAGCGTGCTAGCAAGCTAATATCATGCTAACTTTTTACACTTTTTTTTTAAACTCTCACAGGCATACATCTTACAGCCATATTAGTATGTGACACATGCTAACTGTTAGCATTGCTAACATTAAAGTGCTTTTTTTTGTGCTCATTTTAAACTTTTTTTCTCTTGTTCCTCAACCATACACCTTAGTCATGTAACTTGGTATGTGACACATGCTAACTGTTAATATGTTAATATTAGCATGCTAACTTTTTGAGCTAATTTAAAAAATAAAAATAAAAATATCTAATTCCACAGCCATACACCTCAGTCATATAACTTGGTATGTGACACTTGCTGTTAGCATGTAAACGTTAGCGTGCTAGCAAGCTAATATTATCATGCTAACTTTTTACACTTTTTTTTTTACTCTCACAGGCATACATCTTACTTGGTATGTGAGAAATGCTAACTGTTAGCATTGCTAACATTAAAGTGTTTTCTTTTGTGCTAATTTTAAACTTCATTTCTCTTGTTCCTCAACCATACACCTTAGTCATATAACTTGGTATGTGACACATGCTAACTGTTAATATTAGCATGCTAACTTTTTGAGCTAATTTTTTTTTTTAATTCTCTAATTAATTCCTTAGTCATATAACTTGGTAGGTGACACATTCTAACTGTTAGCATGTCATTGTTAGCTTGCTAGCATGCTAAAATTAGCATGCTAACTTTTTGAGCTCATTTTACAACTGTTTACCCCAGAGTCATAAAACTTGGCATGTGACACTTTGTAACTGTTAGCATGCTAGCATTAACATGCTAACTTTTTCCAGCTAATTCTAGACTTTTTTTCTCTCATTACACAGCCATACACCTTAGTCATATAACTTGGTATGTGACACATGCTGTTAGCAAGTAAATGTTAGCGTGCTTGCAAGCTAATATTATCACGCTAACTTTTTACACTTTTTTTTTTTTTACTCTCACAGGCATACATCTTACAGCCATATTACTTGGTATGTGACACATGCTAACTGTTAGCATTGCTAACATTAAAGTGCTTTTTTTTGTGCTAATTTTAAACTTTTTTTCTCTTGTTCCTCAACCATACACCTTAGTCATATAACTTGGTATGTGACACATGCTAACTGTTAATATTAGCATGCTAACTTTTTGAGCTACTTAAAAAAAAAAAATTAAGTTATCTAATTCCACAGCCATACACCTCAGTCATATAACTTGGTATGTGACACATGCTGTTAGCATGTAAACGTTAGCGTGCTATTAAGCTAATATTATCATGCTAACTTTTTACACTTTTTTTTTTTTACTCTCACAGGCATACATCTTACTTGGTATGTGAGACATGCTAACTGTTAGCATTGCTAACATTAAAGTGTTTTTTTTGGTGCTATTTTTAAACTTAATTTCTCTTGTTCCTCAACCATACACCTTAGTCATATAACTTGGTATGTGACACATGCTAACTGTTAATATTAGCATGCTAACTTTTTGAGCTTTTTTTTTTTTTTTTTAATTCTCTAATTAATTCCTTAGTCATATAACTTGGTATGTGACACATGCTAACTGTTAGCATGTCATTGTTAGCTTGCTAGCATGCTAAAATTAGCATGCTAACTTTTTGAGCTCATTTTACAACTGTTTACCTCAGAGTCCTATAACTTGGCATGTAACTTTGTAACTGTTAGCAGGCTAGTCTTAACATGCTAACTTTTTCCAGCTAATTTTTTTCCTCTCATTACGCAGCTATACACCTTAGGGTCATATAACTTGGTATGTGACACATGCTGTTAGCATGTAAACGTTAGCGTGCTAGCAAGCTAATATTATCACGCTAACTTTTTACACTTTTTTTTTTTTTTTACTCTCACAGGCATACATCTTACAGCCATATTACTCGGTATGTGAGACATGCTAACTGTTAGCATGCCAACGTTAGCACACATGCTAATTGTTAGCATTTTAATGTTAGCATGCAAATGTTTTAGGCTAGCAGTTTAGCTCATTTTGCACGGTTGCAACTAAAACTCGGCAGCTTTCGGCCAGAGGTCCAAGGCGCAGATAGCAGGCCCATAAAAATGTATAGTTTATAATTATTAGGGATGTCCGATAATGGCTTTTTGCCGATATTCCGATATTGTCCAACTCTTTAATTACCGATACCGATATCAACCGATATATACTGTCGTGGAATTAACACATTAGTATGCCTAATTCGGACAACCAGGTATGGTGAAGATAAGGTACTTTTAAAAAAAATTAATAAAATAAAATAAGATAAATAAATTCATACTTACATACCCTCCAGAATTTTCCGGGAGACTCCCGAAATTCAGCGCAACTCCCGAAAACCTCCCGGGACAAATATTCTCCCGAAAATCTCCCGATTTTCAGCCAGAGCTGGAGGCCACGCCCCCTCCAGCTCCATGTGGACCTAAGTGAGGACAGCCTTTTTTTACGACGGGAGGACAACAGGGTGACAAGAACTAAATCATCCAGACTATAGATAAATTGTATTATTATGTTTATCTTACCTAAAAATAAATATATTTATTAATTTTAAAAAAAAGAAAAACTAAATACATTTTTACTATATTTTGCTAAAAACATCAAAATTAATTGTATTTTTATTTGTATTTTTTCTGACTCCTTATTACATCCAGGCATTAGAATTATACATTAAAATAAACATATTTGAAATAATTAATTTTAAATTATCATAATAATTCATTTAAAATGACCATATTTAATTATTAAAATAATTACTTGTTTATCAACAACTTTAGCATTTTATTCATTACATTTTGAAGCTCTCAGAAGCCAAGTTATGTTATATTCCTTACGATTTATTTATGCAAGTTTGAAGTATCAATTATCTAAACACAGTTTTGTTTGCATATTTTCAGGATATATATATATATATATATATATATATATATATATATATATATATATATATATATATATATATATATATATATATGTGTATGAAATACTTGACTTGGTGAATTCTAGCTGTCAATATACTCCTCCCCTCTTAACCACGCCCCCAACCACTCCCTGCCCCACCCCCCACCTCCCGAAATCGGAGGTCTCAAGGTTGGCAAGTATGAATAAATTTAAAATAAATTCTTGAATAAAAAATAAAGTAAAACAATATAAAAACAGTTACATTGAAACTAGTAATTAATGAAAATGAGTAAAATTAACTGTTAAAGGTTAGTACTATTAGTGGACCAGCAGCACGCACAATCATGTGTGCTTACGGACTGTACCTGCAGACTGTATTGATATATATTGATATATAATATAGGAACCAGAATATTAATAACAGAAAGAAACAACCCTTTTGTGTGAATGAGTGTTTTTTGGGTTGGTGCACTAATTGTGAGTTTATCTTGTGTTTTTTTCTGTTGATTTATTAATTTTTTTTAAATTAATCAATTTAAAAAAACGATACCGATAATAAAAAAAAAAGATACCGATAATTTCCGATATAACATTTTAACGCAATTATCGGACATCTCTAATAATTATCACACCAAATAATACATTGTGAGAATCGGTTTGAATCAAGACTCGATTCTGAATCGTCAGGAGCCCAAAGATTGACAGCCCTGACATGTAATACCAGTTTTGGGCCCTAAGGGCGCACACGGGTTAAATGACTGCCAATTCTTGCCCTCAGCTTTTAAGAAGAAGCCCCGAACGTCGCCTGGGAGCGGGAGAACGTGACGCCGAGGAGGTGAAGAAGCATTTATTCTTCCGGGTGAGCGACACACTCCACATTGCAAAGTTGTCCCGAGAAGCACTGGCTGATGTCCCTGTGGTGTGGCCTGCAGAACACGGACTGGGAAGGCCTGATGGCCAAGAAGGTCAAGCCGCCGTTCGTGCCGACCATCCAGGGCGCCAACGACGTCAGCAACTTCGACAACGAATTCACCTCGGAGGCGCCCATCCTGACGCCGCCCAGGGAGCCTCGGATGCTGAACTCTGGGGAGCAGAACCTGTTCACGGACTTTGATTACATCGCAGACTGGTGCTAGCTGCGCAAACCTCTTTTTAAATCAACATGAAGAATTGTCCTTTTTTTTTTTTTAAGGAGAAAAACACAAACTCTTGTTGGAGGAACTGAAGGAGGAGGAATTGTGGCTCCTCCTGAACGCTGTCTGACCACTGAGAATGTTCTTGACAGGAAGCAACATCTTCTTTTACTTCGTCTCTGTGCAGACCTCCTTTTTACGGCTTTCCCTTTTCATCCGGTTCCTCCCTGAAAGTGCTCAAACCACACATCAACTCCTCCCCCTTTCTGTAACAAAGTGTCCACCTGAACGTTTCCATCCAGCGTTAGGAGCCACATCACCTGTCAAAAGCATTCATTTGACCCCACAATGACATGATTTCATTCAACAATAAATCCAACAGTTTATTTCGTCGTGTTACCTCAGTGGACGCCGCTCCAAAGACACGCCACAAAGATGATCGGCGGCGAATGAAAGGAAAATGTGATCGAGCAGAAAATCCCGGAGACCCGAGCTGAATTGTTGGGAATCTTCTCTGAATGTCAATTTGCATGATTGATGTCAACTGATGAATCACTGCAGGGTATATTAAAAATATAAATATCATGTATGAACACTAATTTCATCAATGCATTTACAAACCCCGTTTCCATATGAGTTGGGAAATTGTGTTAGATGTAAATATAAACGGAATACAATGATTTGCAAATCCTTTTCAACCCATATTCATACCCATATTTATTTATTTTTTGCAAATAATAATTAACTTAGAATTTCATGGCTGCAACACGTGCCAAAGTAGTTGGGAAAGGGCATGTTCACCACTGTGTTACATGGCCTTTCCTTTTAACAACACTCAGTAAACGTTTGGGAACTGAGGAGACACATTTTTGAGGCTTCTCAGGTGGAATTCTTTCCCATTCTTGCTTGATGAACAGCTTAAGTTGTTCAACAGTCCGGGGGTCTCCGTTGTGGTATTTTAGGCTTCATAATGCGCCACATATTTTCAATGGGAGACAGGTCTGGACTACAGGCAGGCCAGTCTAGTACCCGCACTTTTTTACTATGAAGCCACGTTGATGTAACACATGGCTTGGCATTGTCTTGCTGAAATAAGCAGGGGCGTCCATGGTAACGTTGCTTGGATGGCAACATATGTTGCTCCAAAACCTGTATGTACCTTTCAGGATTAATGGTGCCTTCACAGATGTGTAAGTTACCCATGTCTTGGGCACTAATACACCCCCATACCATCACAGATGCTGGCTTTTCAACTTTGTGCCTATAACAATTTGGATGGTTCTTTTCCTCTTTGGTCCGGAGGACACGACGTCCACAGTTTCCAAAAACAATTTGAAATGTGGACCCGTCAGACCACAGAACACTTTTCCGCTTTGCATGAGTTCATCTTAGATGAGCTCAGGCCCAGCAAAGCTGACGGCGTTTCTGGGTGTTGTTGATAAACGGTTTTCGCCTTGCATAGGAGAGTTTTAACTTGCACTTACAGATGTAGCGACCAACTGTAGTTACTGACAGTGGGTTTCTGAAGTGTTCCTGAGCCCATGTGGTGATATCCTTTACACACTGATGTCACTTGTTGATGCAGTACAGCCTGAGGGATCGAAGGTCACAGGCTTAGCTGCTTACGTGCAGTGATTTCTCCAGATTCTCTGAACCCTTTGATGATATTACGGACCGTAGATGGTGAAATCCCTAAATTCCTTGCAATAGCTGGTTGAGAAAGGTTTTTCTTAAACTGTTCAACAATTTGCTCACGCATTTGTTGACAAAGTGGTGACCCTCGCCCCATCCTTGTTTGTGAATGACTGAGCATTTCATGGAATCTACTTTTATACCCAATTATGGCACCCACCTGTTCCCAATTTGCCTGTTCACCTGTGGGATGTTCCAAATAAGTGTTTGATGAGCATTCCTCAACTTTATCAGTATTTATTGCCACCTTTCCCAAATTCTTTGTCACGTGTTGCTGGCATCAAATCCTAAAGTTAATGATTAGTTGCAAAAAAAAATGTTTATGAGTTTGAACATCAAATATGTTGTCTTTGTAGCATATTCAACTGAATATGGGTTGAAAATGATTTGCAAATCATTGTATTCCGTTTATATTTACCTCTAACACAATTTCCCAACTCATATGGAAACAGGGTTTGTCGATCATTATCGACATTTCTCTTTGGAACTAGATTGTACAAAGTTGTTTTTCTACGCCTCGTTACCAGGACACAAACTTTCGAGATGGTACATCAACGATTCAAGTCACGACTGATGCTCTTCAAAGAAAAACTTATTTTTGCAGTCTTTGTTTGTTGCCTATCTTCAATGCACACATTAAACATGTCATAGTGGAATGTTATTGGACCCCTGACGTTCTATCATCTTGGTTATTAGTTTGGGGGGGGCCGCTGTGGCCGTGCCAGCAACTTGGGGGGGATCCAGATTCGATTCCCGCTGCCGTCATCGCCGTTGTGTCCTTGGGCAAGACACTTGACCCACCTGCTGCCACACTGCTTTAAATGGAACCTAATGGCTTTCACTATGTAAAGGGCTATATAAATATAATTCACTTCACTAGTTTGCCTTGAAATGCGTGTGACAAACTACAAACGTTCATGTTTTTCTGACAAAGGCTGAAAAACACCCCAGGGGTGTCCAAACTATAACATCATGAGTACAATATCTGGTTTACGGGTGGTGCTTCCAGATTAATTAGAAATATTTAACATTCTGATTGCTGCAAATCTGTCACCATCTTAAAGTTAAGTTAGAGTACCAATGATTGTCACACACACACTAGGTGTGGTGAAATTTGACCCATCCCCTTGTTCACCCCCTGGGAGGTGAGGGGAGCAGTGAGCAGCAGCGGTGGCCGCACCCGGGAATCATTTTGGTGATTTAACCCCCAATTCCAACCCTTGATGCTGAACGGGTCCCATTTTTATAGTCTTTTGTATGACTCGGCCGGGGTTCGAACTCATAACCTACCAATCTCAGGCACTAAGTAAATCAGGCGAATGACCACACAATGTTGTTTGAAGTTTGAACAATTTGGCCCATTTACAAACAACCTTTGCCACTCATGGTGCAAAAAAAAATCCAGTCAACACACATGGTCACATAACGCAACCTGCTCACTAAACTTTGTGGATCTTATAAAAAAAAAAAACATCCAATCGCCATTTAAAAAATGTAAATGACATCCAGTTACAATGCATGATGGGAAAATGCAAAACTCTTTACACTTATCCATGTTTTAGCTGCTTGATATTTCTGATTGATTACAAAACTTTAAGGATGTCGTCACGGAAGTAACCAACTTTCACATACTCTTAATATCCAATGACATTAATTACCGTATTTTTCGGAGTATAAGTCGCACCGGCCGAAAATGCTTAATAAAGAAGGGAAAAAACATATATAAGTCGCATTTTTGGGGGACATTTATTTGATAAAAACCAACACCAAGAATAGACATTTGAAAGGCAATTTAAAATAAATAAAGAATAGTGAACAGGCTGAATAAGTGTACGTTATATGACGCATAAATAACCAACTGAGAACGTGCCTGGTATGTTAACGTAACATATTATGGTAAGAGTCATTCAAATAACTATAACATATTGAACATGCTATACGTTTAGCAAACAATCTGTCACTCCTAATCGCTAAATCCCATGAAATCTTATACGTCTAGTCTCTTACGTGAATGAGATAAATAATATTATTTGATATTTTACGGTAATGTGTTAATAATTTCACACATAAGTCGCTCCTGAGTATAAGTCGCACTATGAAAAAAAATGCGACTTATAGTCCGAAAAATACGGTATATATACATGTATGTACAGGCTGTATAGTAGTGATGGGTCCGGTGTTGTACCGAAATCTGTTACCCATCGGAATTTGTAACTCCAGGGGGCGATGTTCCCATGGCGTTTGTTTGATGGTTAAACGGTAAGCCCAAAGAGGAGGAGAAGAAGAACGCTTGCGTAAATGGCGTAAACTATCCTTAATGCTGAAACGTCAGTTGTCAGAATTTCAGCATTAATAAATTACACATATTCTGGAAATCAATGACTTACTTTCATTATAGTATGAGTCCATTGTTATTGTTAATGCTGAAATTCTGACAACTAACGTTTCAGCATTAAGGATAGTTTACGCCATTTACGCAAGCATTCGATGCATCGGCGCATGCGTCGAGCTCATAGAGCAAAACCCTGCGTCGGTGCGCGTACCGCTTTTAGAAAGTCACGTGACCGATCATGAGCTGTTACGGTCACGTGACCGATACGCGAACTGTGTCGCACTGACGCCTTCTCTGTGCCCTGTGACAAGTCTTTTCTACAGCCGGAGAAATAATAATTAAGAAGAGAAATCGTCTAAAATTGAATACGTTGGGAAAAACTGTTTTTTTTTTAAATAAAAATTTGTAAAAAAAAAATAAAAAAAATCCCAGTCCACAAGCATCCTCATTCACAACACGTTCTCTTAGATTTCCATGTTATGAAACATCCATCCATCCATCCATTTTCTACCGCTTATTCCCTTTGGGGTCACATTATTTATTGACTGTAACTAAAAATACTAAAATATATTTTTATTTAAATGAAGATATTAAATAATCCTAAATTAAATACAATGACTTGGTTTATATTATTGTATATACTAGGTCATGCGGCTCTTTAGTGCCGTCCTAGTGGCTCCCTGGAGCTTTTTCAAAAATGTATGAAAAATGGAAAACGATGAGGGGAAAAAAAAATATTTCTTTGTTTTAATATGGTTTCTGTAGGAGGACAAACATGACACAAACCTCCCTGATTGTTATAAAGCACACTGTTTATATTAAACATGCTTCACTGATTCGAGTATTTGGCGAGCACTGTTTTGTCCTACTAATTTTGGCGGTCCTTGAACTCACCGTACTTTGTTTACATGTATAACTTTCTCCGACTTTCTAGGACGTGTTTTATGCCACTTCTTTTTCTGTCTCATTTTGTCCACCAGACTTTTTACGTTGTGCATAAATGCACGAAGGTGAGTTTTGTTGATGTTATTGACTTGTGTGGAGTGCTAATCAGCATACTTGCCAACCTTGAGACCTCCGATTTCGGGAGGTGGGGGGTGGGGGCGTGGTCGGGGGCGTGGTTTAGATATATATAAGAAATACTTGACTTTCAGTGAATTCTAGCTATATATATATATATATATATATATATATATATATATATATATATATATATATATATATATATATTTTATATATATATAAATAAATAAAAGAAATACTTGAATTTCAGTGTTCATTTATTTACACATATACACACACATAACACTCATCTACTCATTGTTGAGTTAAGGGTTGAATTGTCCATCCTTGTTCTATTCTCTGTCACTATTTCAGAACACACACATTATACAAATATACATTATAAAATCAATGAGAAAACGGGAGCTCTAATTTGGGAGTCTGACTTAGGATCAGAAGTTCCTATATAAACATTGCGCACTCACGTCGCCTTTTTGTATTGATTACTGCAGCTGTGCACTGGATTCATTCACAAATACAAACTACAACTCACAAACACTTTAGAGTTAGGCTCCACCATCAGAATGTGTACTTAAACTTATAAAGATCACATGGATATTATTCAGTGAGTTGATTCACCAAAACTGACCTGTTATACAGGAGGAAAAAGCACACAGGACGTTTCAATTGTTCACAGACTGGTCGCGCTCATCAGTATGACAAGACACTTCCGGTCTGCAGGTGATAGCATTCAATTGGGAAGAAACGCCCTACTGCCCCCTACTGACCAATGTGAATACTGATAAATGTGTAATGACAGCTCCAAAAACGAATTCAAACCACAAAATAAAATAAATAAATCAACACAAAAATGTGACACATTATGGGTGGGTCACATATGCATGTACAGTAGATGGCAGTATTGTCCTGTTTAAAAGTGTCACAACATTGCTGTTTACGGCAGACGAACTGCTTTACGGTAGACGAAAACTTGACTGCTGTTGTTGTGTGTTGCTACCGCGCTGGGAGGACGTTAATGAAACTGCCTAACAATAAACCCACATAAGAAACCAAGAACTCGCCCTCGATCATTAGCTGTTTATATTGTGGGAAAGCGGACGTGTGAACAGGCTGTCAACACGTCACTCAGGTCCGCATGGAGCTGGAAGGGGCGTGGCCTCCAGCTCCGCCTGAATTTCGGGAGATTTTCGGGAGAAAATTTGTCCCAGGAGGTTTTCGGGAGAGGCGCTGAATTTCGGGAGCCTCCCGGAAAATCCGGGAGGGTTGGCAAGTATGCCTTAGGGAGAAGATCCGATCATCTAAAGTGCAGTAATGGCGTGGGCATACTTGCCAACCCTCCCGAAAACCTCCCGGGACAAATTTTCTCCCGAAAATCTCCCGAAATTCAGGCGGACCTGGGTGACGTGTTGACAGCCTGTTCTCACGTCCGCTTTCCCACAATATAAACAGCGTGCCTGCCCAATCACGTTATAACTGTGGAATGATGGAGGGCGAGTTCTTGGTTTCTTATGTGGGTTTATTGTTAGGCAGTTTTATTAACGTCCTCCCAGCGCGGTAACAACACACAACAACAGCAGTCAAGTTTTCGTCTACCGTAAAGCAGTTCGTCTGCCGTAAACAGCAATGTTGTGACACTTTTAAACAGGACAATACTGCCATCTACTGTACATGCATATGTGACCCACCCATAATGTGTCACATTTTTGTGTTGATTTATTTATTTTATTTTGTGGTTTGAATTCGTTTTTGGAGCTGTCATTACACATTTATCAGTATTCACATTGGTCAGTAGGGGGCAGTAGGGCGTTTCTTCCCAATTGAATGCTATCACCTGCAGACCGGAAGTGTCTTGTCATTCTGATGAGCGCGACCAGTCTGTGAACAATTGAATCGTCCTGTGTGCTTTTTCCTCCTGTATAACAGGTTAGTTTTGGTGAATCAACTCACTGAATAATATCTATGTGATCTTTATAAGTTTAAGTACACTTTCTGATGGTGCAGCCTAACTCTAAAGTGTTTGTGAGTTGTAGTTTGTATTTGTGAATGAATCCAGTGCACAGCTGCAGTAATCAATACAAAAAGGCGACGTGAGTGCGCAATGTTTATATAGGAACTTCTGATCCTAATTCAGACTCCCAAATTAGAGCTCCCGTTTTCTTATTGATTTTATAATGTATATATTTGTAGAATGTGTGTGTTCTAAAATAGTGACAGAGAATAGAACAAAGATAGACAATTCAACCCTTAACTCAACAATGAGTAGATGAGTGTTATGTGTGTGTATATGTGTAAATAAATGAACACTGAAATTCAAGTATTTCTTTTATTTATATATATATGTACATATATATATAATAATATATATATATATAGCTAGAATTCACTGAAAGTCAAGTATTTCTTTTATATATATATATATATATATATATATATATATATCTTAACCACGCCCCCAAACACGCCCCACCCCCGACCACGCCCCCGCCCCCACCCCCCACCTCCCGAAATCGGAGGTCTCAAGGTTGGCAAGTATGGGCGTGGAGCAGATTTCGCTGCCAGGCTCCGCCCACTTTGGATGGCCATGAACAGGTACCCATCAGGGACTTCAGGGCATCATCAACATCATTTCTAAAAAAAATTATCTAAATCTGAACGTGTGGAGCTGAGTTAGTAACAGTTCGGGTTTTGTGGCGAATCATCAGAGCGATGCTTGGCGGCATGCCACGCCCACATCTTATGGCGTAGGCAACATTTGTGTGCAATTTATTATCACCTCTATGTCTAGTATCTGCAATTTTTCCCGCGACACATTCGGTCAAAGCCCCTCGGAAGAGTTCGAACCCGTTTTTTCACCAAAAAAATGATAACCGAAAACCAAGATGCCAAGATCCAAGATCCTTTTCTTTTTTAGGTATGGGTTTTTGAAACTTTTATGTGCGTCCCGTCATGATTGACTTCTCCTGATTTCCGTGTGGATACGTGAAACAGGTAGGAGGGGCAAATGTTTTCTCATTTTAAAAGGTGGCGCTAAAGAGCCAATTTTGGAAATTTCGTTTTCAGGACCCCTAAAATATACATTTTTCACCTCAAAAATACGATGACTTTTCGTGCATGTTAAGGGCCTGAAAAAGGCGTCCAAACGTACGGAAGACAAAAGAGCAATTTCTGTAGGGCCCTTGCTCCGCTGGGGGCCCTAAAAAGTATTTGGTGTGAAGCAAAGAGGTGAACATAAAAAATATCAAGTAAAATCTGGAATGCATTCTTTACCAGTGACAAATCATGTGATTAGATTCTGCAGGTGGTCTCTAGTTAGGGACCCCAGCAACAAAAGCTGCACATGCCCGAATGAAATCGCTTCGTTTATTTTTAATCTCCCTGTAGAAATTGCTTCCTAGCGGTACCACTGACATATACTTCCGAGTTGAACAAAGTTTTAATGTACAAACGTTTGTACATATATTTATCAAAGTCTTTCTCCAGCAGAATGTGACTTTTCAGTCACGTCCGTATCCTCTCTCTCCTCTTGCTCCCGGCCGCTTACTGTTAAAGACAACAGATGATTAGATTAACACGTACCACCTGTGAAATCTAATCCCCTGCCAGCTGTGTCTCGCCGTCAGCACTGCCACGCCCCCGTCTGATGGTGCTCTGTCCACCATGAACAGAGGCGGTGACCTTTGCTCCTGCAGGCAGCGCTGGCAACATCTCCCTCCACACACCCATTCCATCGCGTTCCCGAGGCACTTAAGCGTTAAAACTCATCCGTTTTTGGGAGCGCGTCCGGTATGTAGATACAAAATTAACCCCCCTTGAAAATAAAAATAAAAATAGCCCCAGCCACCAGGGTCTCGTATCGTCTGGCGATGTCCATGATGACAGGACGCAGGTAAAAGTCCCGAGAATCCATATTTGAAAACAAACAGGAAGTCGGCCACCTTGGTTTCCGTCGACCATTTTGAGGCCAAAAACAGGGGTCGTACTTTAACGACCTTGACCAAATGAGGGTCAAAATGAGACGTGCTGGACTGATAGGCCACCATAAATTGTGAAGGGGTTTTGGCCAGGTGGTTGGATGTGGACGTCGCCTTGTACAAACCCTGTTTCCATATGAGTTGGGAAATTGTGTTAGATGTAAATATAAACGGAATGCAATGATTTGCAAATCCTTTTCAACCCATATTCAATTGAATGCACTACAAAGACAACATATTTGATGTTCAAACTCGTACTCTTTATTTTTTTTTTTGCAAATAATAATAAAATAACAACACACATTTGTTGACAAAGTGGTGACCCTCGCCACATCCTTGTTTGTGAATGACTGAGCATTTCATGGAATCTACTTTTATACCCAATCATGGCACCCACCTGTTCCCAATTTGCCTGTTCACCTGTGGGATGTTCCAAATAAGTGTTTGATGAGCATTCCTCAACTTTATCAGTATTTATTGCCACCTTTCCCAACTTCTTTGTCACGTGTTGCTGGCATCAAATTCTAAAGTTAATGATTATTTGCAAAAAAAAAAAAAGTTCATCAGTTTGAACATCAAATATGTTGTCTTTGTAGCATATTCAACTGAATATGGGTTGAAAATGATTTGCAAATCATTGTATTCCGTTTATATTTACATCTAACACAATTTCCCAACTCATATGGAAACGGGGTTTGTATATCCATCCATCCATTTTCTACCGCTTATACACACACACACACACACACACACACACGCACTCACACACACTTTTATTTTATACGTTGTGTGTATATTATTGACCACCTTATCACTGCATTTATTGGTTGTGGGTTGCACTGTGGGTGTGGTGTATATATATATATATATATATATATATATATATATATATATATATATATATATACACACACACACACACACACACATATTTATATATATGTATATACATATATATAGAGTATAATAGAGTATATATACATATACACATATATATATATATATATATATATATATATATATATATATATATATATATATATATATATATATATATATATATATATATAGAGTATATATACATATACACATATATTCATATATATAGAGTGTATATATATATATATATACATTAGAGATGCGCGGTTTGCGGACACTACCGCGGAGTCCGCGGATTATCCGCGGGTCGGGCGGTTGAAATATAAAAAAAATTAGATTTTATCCGTGGGTCGGGTCGGGCGGTTGAAATAAAAAAAAATTAGATTTTAAATAGATTCAGGCGGGTGGCAGTTAAACCAATTCAGAAATATATATACATAGTTAAATGTTGTTACCCACATACGAAAAACGAGCAGGCACCTGCAGCACGCCACAACAGAAGAAGAAAAAAAAAAGAGATGGCAACGCCGGCAGCAAACGTGGTACGCGACAAACTAAAAAAGGGAATACTAAAGACCAAGGGAAAAAAAGGCCAGAAAAGTTCAGCGTGGACTCGTTTTTATGAGGTTGTAAATCAGGATGATAGTAATGCTGGCTACGTGATTTGCAAGAGCTGCGACGCTGTTTATGTCTACGACAGTCACAAAACCGGGACATCTAACATGGTGCATCACATTTGTGCAAAACCCCGAAGCTCCACAAACACCCTGAGCATGAGCAGTTTCGTCCGCCGTGATCCCAGAAGAGTGCCACAGGATGTTAAAACAAGATAGAACGCAGC
Source organism: Nerophis lumbriciformis (assembly GCF_033978685.3). Classification (NCBI taxonomy): domain Eukaryota; kingdom Metazoa; phylum Chordata; class Actinopteri; order Syngnathiformes; family Syngnathidae; genus Nerophis; species Nerophis lumbriciformis. The sequence continues at coordinate 13,508,259 of NC_084565.2, read as the reverse complement.
TGCCTGCAGCAGTTTGAGTGGCGCGAGCGCGCTTGGAGGTGCGCTCAGCGCGGCTCCCAGATGATTGCGCACTGGTGTGCGTCTGGGCCGTGACAGCGTGGCACGCATTGAATGTCTCTGCTGCATTGGATCAGTCTCCTTTCTTTAACAGGCAAAAGCTTTATAACCTCACTAATGCCTTGCATCGTCTATATTAGATATATAACAACGGCCGGGTGGCGGATGGCGGGCGGGTGCGGTTTTAATTAAATGTTAGTTCGGGTGGATGGCGGATGGTACGACTTTTGTGATGCGGTTGCGGATGAAATAATTGCCTATCCGCACATCTCTAATATACATATATATATAGAGTATATATACATATACACATATATACATATATATCGAGTATATATACATATACACATATATACACATATAAAAAAGGCAATATTCCCCCCAAAATGCAGTTCCTCTTAAGTAATTAATAAAGCTGTAGATAATAATAATCTGTTTGATTACAAAAAAATGGGGACACTTATTTGAAATAATTTGCAACTTTAAATCAGCACAGTATTTCATATATTAATACTGTATGGTAGCATGTCATGTACCATATTAAAAATGACAACTTTAGACAATGGCATACGTCATTAATTATACATTGGGTATGATAATCAATTTAAGAGCAGTAGTAGCGTCTTGTCCACATATTTGAAACATTCTCTTCAGTGTGATATAATATAAGTACTAAGTATTATTTACTATTCGCGGAAACAGTGTGTGGACTTATTTGGGCTGTCTGTTTTGCCGTACTGGACCAACCACGTGATCATAAATCTATAAATAGGGGTTCCTCGCTTCGCAGTCGTTTGTTTCTTTGACAGTCAGAGTCGGTTGTGCAATGGCGTCGACAAGCCGGTGAGTACGGGATTCTTTATTTGTCGTACATAGATTAACGCCACTAGTTTCTTTCTTTGTGACACACGAATGCGTTTCAGTGGCCGAAGTCGACTTAACAGACGAGAGAAGTGTTTAGTGCCTTGCGCCTCTCTCTGCCGCAGAAGTAGCATCTTGTGGTTAGCATATTTAGCTCACCGGTTGCTCGGCTTCTTTAATGTCGGCTCTTCATATCTCATAAACCTCATTCAAACGTCGCTTGTCACTGATGTTTGACATGTTTTTATTTTGTAAACACACTTTCGGTTCGCGAACAGTTTAGCTAGCTCCCGGTGTCGTTTGCGTTGGCAGGTATTGCGCAGCGTCATCACGTTCTAAAATGTCCTGCTTGTATTAAGGCGTAACCCGAATTAAAAATAATTCGCGAAATCAACCAAAGTTCATTTATGTCGTGAACTGCTATTGTTTCTTACGAAATAAACGGGCCCAACGGTTGTATGCTTTTAATTGTTCTGTTTTAACGTTATTATTATTTTTTAGTTTTAACCTTACATACTCCATCCATTCTTTTTTTTTTACCGCTTGTCCCTCTCGGGGTCGCGTGGGGTGCTGGAGCCTATCCCAGCTGCATTCGGGCGGAAGGTGGCGTACACCCTGGACAAGTCGCCACCTCATCGCAGGGCCAACACAGATAGACAACATTCACACTCACATTCACACACTAGGGACCATTTAGTGTTGCCAATCAACCTATCCCCAGGTGCATGTCTTTGGAGGAAGCCGGAGTGCTTCAAAGACCTTCCGTGCTGTCCCCTCACACACTCAATAAACGATATTTAACGATTCGTTTTAACTCCCATTCGATATTAAAGTTTAAGTACCCATGATCCATACTTGCCAACCCTCCCGGATTTTCCGGGAGACTCCCGAAATTCAGCGCCTCTCCCGAAAACCTCCCGGGACAAATTTTCTCCCGAAAATCTCCCGAAATTCAGGCGGACTCAGGTCCTCCACAATATAAAAAAGCGTACCTGCCCAATCACGTTATAACTATAGAATGATGGAGGGCGAGTTCTTGGTTTCTTATGTGGGTTTATTGTTAGGCAGTTTCATTAACGTCCTCCCAGCGTGGCAACAACACACAACAACAGCAGTCACTTTTTTGTATACCGTAAAGCAGTTGGTCTGCCGTAAACAGCAATGTTGTGACACTCTTAAACAGGACAATACTGCCATCTAGTGCATTTCATGAAAGCACTTTTGTGCGTGCCACACAGCAATGCATATCAGAGAGGGTAGGGTGTTCAGCATGGTTCGAAAAATAGTGACAGAGAATAGAACAAGGATGGACAATTCAACCCTTAACTCAACAATGAGTAGATGAGTGTTATGTGTGTGTATATGTGTAAATAAATGAACACTGAAATTCAAGTCCCCCCGCGACCCCAAAGGGAATAAGCGGTAGAAAATGGATGGATGGATGGATGAAATTCAAGTATTTATTTTATATATATATATATATATATATATATATATATATATATATATATATATATATATATATATATATATATATATATATAGCTAGAATTCACTGAACGTCAAGTATATATATATATATATATATATATATATATATATATATATGAAATATTTGACTTGGTGAATTCTAGCTGTAAATATACTCCTCCCCCTTTAGCCACGCCCCTGTCCCACCACGCCCACCCCCAACCCCCTCCCCCCACCTCCCGAAATCGGAGGTCTCAAGGTTGGCAAGTATGCCATGATCATACTTGACAACCCTCCCGATTTTCCCGGGAGACTCCCGAATTTCAGTGCCCCTCCCGAAAATCTCCCGGGCCATCCATTCTCCTGAATTTCTCCCGATTTCTACCCGGACAACAATATTGGGGGCGTGCCTTAAAGGGGAACATTATCACCAGACCTATGTAAGCGTCAATATATACCTTGATGTTGCAGAAAAAAGACCATATATTTTTTTAACCGATTTCCGAACTCTAAATGGGTGAATTTTGACGAATTAAACGCCTTTCTATTATTCGCTCTCGGAGCGTGACGTCACATCGGGAAGCAATCCGCCATTTTCTCACTTTCGTCGGTGTGTTGTCGGAGGGTGTAACAACACGAACAGGGACGGATTCAAGTTGCACCAGTGGCCCAAAGATGCGAAAGTGGCAAGAAATTGGACGAAATTTGTTCAAAATACGAGGCTGTGGGGAAAGCCGACGAAATGGTCAGTCGTTTGTTCCGCACACTTTACCGACGAAAGCTATGCTACGACAGAGATGGCAAGAATGTGTGGATATCCTGCGACACTCAAAGCAGATGCTGACATCAACTCCAAAACTGGACAGATCAGCTTTCAGGAAAAGAGAGCGGATGAGGGTATGTCTACAGAATATATTAATTGATGAAAACTTTATTCATTACTCGCGGTTTTACGTAAATTATTATACATAAACTGTGTTTACCAATAATTTAGCTTAAAAACATTTTTTTTTTTTTCAATCATTCGAGTACATTCGGGTAGTCTTGTGTAATGCAGTATTTTGTGTCTATTTAGGTATGGTTAACCTGAGTGCTGAAATCGTGGAAAAATATATGTTCTTAGCGCGCCTGAAATGGGCTGTCTGCACTCTCAAAGTGCATGTTGTTGCCAAATGTATTTCATATGCTGTAAACCTAGTTCATAGTTGTTAGTTTCCTTTAATGCCAAACAAACACATACCAATCGTTGGTTAGAAGGCGATCGCCGAATTCGTCCTCGCTTTCTCCCGTGTCGCTGGCTGTCGTGTCGTTTTCGTCGGTTTCGCTTGCATACGGTTCAAACCGATATGGCTCAATAGCTTCAGTTTCTTCTTCAATTTCGTTTTCGCTACCTGCCTCCCCACTACAACCATCCGTTTCAATACATGCGTAATCTGTTGAATCGCTTAAGCCGCTGAAATCCGAGCTAATGTCGCTATAAACTTGCTGTTCTATCCGCCATGTTTGTTTGTATTGGCATCACTGTGTGACGTCACAAGAAAATGGACGGGTGTATATAATGATGGTTAAAATCAGGCACTTTGAAGCTTTTTTTATGGGTAAAATTTTGAAAAAAACTTCGAAAAATAAAATAAGCCACTGGGAACTGATTTTTAATGGTTTTAACCCTTCTGAAATTGTGATAATGTTCCCCTTTAAAGGCACTGTCTTTCGCGTCCTCTCTCACCTGAAAAGGAGACTATTATATATATATATATATATATATATATATATATATATATATATATATATATATATATATATATATATATATATATCCATAGGTTTATCTATAACCCATAAAGTAGGCAGGCACGCAGCTATTTCTCAGCGTGTGTTTATTCCAGATGGCACGTTAATACACTGACACACAACACCCAGATTCCCATCATGCATTGCTTCAAAACTACGGCAAGTAGTAATGTCCAAAAACATAAGAGATGAAGCAGAAGAACGAAGAAGAGACATGGCGACGACGAGTAAGAAGAAGTACGCTTGCAAGTTCCAAAATAATTGGAAACAATTATTTCAGTTCATCCAGGACAGCTCGAAGGAGAAGGGGTATTTTTGTATGCTGCCTGCAAATTTTGTAGATCAGACTTCTCCATTGAACACGGTGGCCGAACGGATATACTCGTTCATGAACGGATTATTTATATATATAAGAAATACTTGAAAATATATTCACCCCCCGCTACTCCCCACCCACCCACCCACCATCTCCCGAATTCGGAGGTCTCAAGGTTGGCAAGTATGCCCATGATTGTCACACACACACTAGGTGTGGCGAAATTATTCTCTGCATTTGACCCATCACCCTTGATCACCCCCTGTTAGGTGAGGGGAGCAGTGAGCAGCAGCAGTGGCCGCGCCCGGGAATCGTTTTTGGTGATTTAACCCCTAATTCCAACCCTTGAATACTGAGTGTCAAGCAGGGAGGTAATGGGTCCCATTTTTATAGTCTTTGGTATGACTCGGCCGGGGTCTGAACTCACGACCTACCGACCTCAGGGCGGACACTCTAACCCAGGGGTCACCAACCTTTTTGAAACCAAGAGCTACTTCTTGGGTACTGATTAATGCGAAGGGCTACCAGTTTCCATCCATCCATTTTCTACTGCTTATTCCCTTAGGGGTCGCGGGGGGCGCTGGAGCCTATCTCAGCTACAATCGGGCGGAAGGCGGGGTACACCCTGGACAAGTCGCCACCTCATCGCAGGGGCTACCAGTTTGATACACACTTAAATAAATTTCCAATTTGCTCAATTTACCTTTAACTCTGTTATTATTAATAATTAATGATATTTATCTTTGTGGAAACACATCATCTTAATGATTTCTCACAATAAAGTTATATAGAAACAGATAAATATCAATATGCAACACTTTATTTTTATATTTTCTCTAAGTGCACATTTTTCAAATTGAACATTTTCAAATGATCACTTCTAAGACAGTCTTGTGAAATCACAATATCCCATTTTAACTAGCTAGCCACTAACATTTTTTAACAAATCATGAATTACTTTGCACCATGTTTGTACAAATAATAACTCATGTAAAATACAAAAGTCAACTCTCAAATTTTTAAATAAATCATGTCACACTTTGAACTGGACACCAAATCTGTTATCTGTTTCTTTGTCAGTTAGTGAAGACCAAGTCTTTAAAATATTTTCTTGGATTTTCAAATTCTATTTTAGTTTTTTCTCTCTTAGAATTAAAAATGTCGAGCAAAGCGAGACCAGCTTGCTAGTAAATAAATACAATTTAAAAAATAGAGGCAGCTCACTGGTAAGTGCTGCTATTTGAGCTATTTTTAGAACAGGCCACCGGGCGACTCATCTGGTCCTTACGGACTACCTGGTGCCCGCGGGCACCGAGTTGGTGACCCCTGCTCTAACCGCTATATGTGGTTGCCGGTACAATTCAGGAACTATCAATTTTTTTTTTTTAACCGATTCGATCCTAAACGATTCAATGACTTAAACATCCATTCAGTAACTTTTTAGCAAAACATATCAAGCAGTGTGAAATAAATACTAGATACTTAATGTGAAGTTTCCTATATTCCGGTTATTTCTTGTTAGCGTATAATTTATAAATGAATTATGGATACAAACTAGCAAGTAAACAACAATTAATGGCCAATTCAGTGACATCTTGTTTGAATAAAGTGCAACCAACACTTTAGGTTGAATTAACAAATTTCAATAAAATACACTAACCAACATTTTAACAGTAAATTTACCTGCTTAAAAAATGTCATACAGTAACTGTTCTCTGCCCTGTGGTCGCTGTTCACGGACAACGTGCCAGGTGTGCAGACGCATGTATGCCCCCTCATCCCGGTTGATGGTCTTGGTTCCTCGTTGTCATGTCTGTGTGATCATGTTTTGTTTTAGTCATGTTCGGTTTTGTTTTTGGACTCTTTGTGTACTTTTGTTTGTTTTGTCACCATAGCAACCCATTAGTTTTCACCTGTCATGTCACGGACCTGTTTCACGTTTTGAGTCGCGCAACTGTTTTCACTGATCATGTCACTGCTATTTAAGCCGGTCTGTTTCTGTTGTTCGTCCTGGTGACATTATCTATCCATCTATACCTCTGCTACTCTTGATATTCCTGTTTACCATAGTTCATGCTTCATGCCATGCCACAGTAAGTGTTTTTGTTTCGTGTTCATAGTTAATTGCCTTTGTGCTAGTCTTTTGTTTTCATTAGTCAAGTTTGTTCTCCGCTATTGTGCGCGCCTTTTGTTTGCTTCCTTTTTTGTAGTTTGTTAGTATAATAATAAATATGTACTCACCTTCAAACCATGTCCGATCCAGCTTTACTTGCATCTCGGGAAAACAAAACCCTCACAGTCCAGGTATTGACACTCGTGTCTTAGTTTCCATAGCCTCTTTTGTATTTATTTGTTTCTCATGAAATGACTTTACCTTGTGTTTTTAAAGTCGGTGCGTCACCGCACTTTCGCCTTATCGGTCGCGTCTTCTGTAGTTTAAAGTTGTGCTTAATCATTTTGTTGTGTCGTTTGTCTTTGTTGTGGCTTTTGCAATAGTGCTGTAGCTGAACTTTATGATATTGTAATGTCTTGCAGTAGAGAAGTAGAGACACAGTTGGAGAGACACTCTCAGATGCTCTATTAACAAGCGGTAGCAAACTCAGGGAGTCAAAACTAGGGATGTCCCGATCCAGGTTTTTGCACTTCCGATCCGATACCGATGTTGTTTTTGCACTTCCGATCCGATACTGACCGATACTGGCCTATCCGAGCATGTATTAAAGTGTAAAGTTATTTAGCCTACTTAGTTGTCAGAATCATGTTGAAAAGGGTTTTAGTACTCTTGATGACAACTAGCCAGCTGAATTAGGGGAGTTTGAATAATACACAATGGTTGGTAACAAGAAACTGACCTGTTTATTCAAGGATAAACACAAAATAGACAAAATTATACATGACAAACAGAAATGGCATCATTGAACTAGGGCTGGGTGATATGGCCTTTTTTTAATATTGCGATATTTTAAGGCCATATTGCGATACACGATATATATCTCGATATTTTGCCTTAGCCTTGAATGAACACTTGATGCATATAATCACAGCAGTATGATGATTCTATGTGTCTACATTAAAACATTCTTCTTCATACTGCATTAATATATGCTACTTTTAAACTTTCATGCAGAGAAGGAAATCACAACTAAAAAAATCACTATTTTTTTTCATACGGTGTTGATCTGGAAATGTTTGCCTCGGCATTTGGTGGCGGACGTGTGGCACCGAATGGAGATAAGCGTCTCGACAGACGTTACAATATTTGAACGATGATGACGAAAACTGTTTTCTCTGTCGTGTGTCGAAAATTCTTATGCGCTTATTTTTTTATTTGATGTTGTGCGTGGCATAGATTTGCCGTGCGCAGAGGACGCTTGAGCAGTGCGCAATTGCACAGGCGCGCACCTTAGAGGGAACGTTGCTCGCACGGCTGCGCTAGCATCACAGCTAACGTTAGCCATGCTGCTACCTCTCTGCTCGGGGAGGGCGTATACGTATGTGACGTATGATGTGACAGTATGTGACGTGTGTAAGAAGGTGCGCTTGCCGTCTTGTGAGAGGGAGACACAGGAAAGAGTGAGAAGAGCCTGTCGTGTAATGCCAGCAGCTAAAAGCAACTGCGTGAGAATCCACAGACCTGTGGATGTGTTGAAGGTGTGCTGGAAAATGCGGAACGGAAATTAGGGAGCTGCAGAAAAGTGGAATGTATTATTTAAATCGGTGCGTTGGAAAACACGGACCGGAATTTTTGTTTTTAAACTGGATCTGGATCGACATTTTCCCATGCCTTGCCGATACGCATTTTTTTGCAAATATCGGCGGCCGATCCGATCCAAATATTGGATCTGGACATCTCTAGTCAAAACACACGTAAACAAAAGGCCACAAATCATGTGTAGACACTTCCTTGCTCACTCTGTCGCACTCGCTCACGTCACACACAAGAGCACCACCTCTTAAAGACATACAGACATATCAAAGATATTACACTCTTGTCTTGTGGTATTTGTGTTCATGACTTTTCTCGACCACCATAGTTATCCGCCATTTTTGTTTTCTGGTATCGATAAAATCGATCAATTCCCCTTTAAAACAATCTTGGGTCGATACCTATCTTTTTGAAGGCGAACTTGCCGAAATTTAGGAATATACATCGATGTATCAATCAATTGTTACAACCCTAATATTTAACGTAAAATTGCTCTTTTTTTAGATTAAGTGTAATTCTTGAAACTGATTTGTGAACAAAAGCACCCTTAACACTATATAACTCTTCAGATGCTGCTGTATGAGGTCACGTTATAGATCCATCCAGCAAACAGCAGAAAGGAAACAAGTCTGTGGCGATGTCATCTATCCGTTTTCAATACCACTTGTCCTCAACGAGCAAGTTTAGTCTATTCCAGCGGACTTTGGGTTTGAGGTGGGGTACGCCATCGACCTCACGATACGATCCGGGATGCACTACATGGCTCGCGGTCATCTAGTGATGCTGCAATGGGAGTGAAACATAAACAAAAATAGTGTAGATAATAATGACACTTGTAGCACTTATTTATTTTACAATTACACTATTTTCTACACATTGAGAAAACACAACATCCATTTTCACTCAAGTAATTGTAAACAAATATTTATAGTTTGAATAGGAAAAAAAAATCACATTTGTGTTACTCTGTTTGAGTCTGCCAAATTGGCACACTATATGCAGCGATTAGCCCCGGTGGATAACAAATGTAGGTCCGTAATGTTAGTGCTTAATAAAACGATATCGCTAATACTGTAGGATGATTATTTATTGGGTTTTATGTTCGGATTAGACGCAATGACATCATGACTCCCATTCACGCCATTATAAGCAAACTTTTATTTACGTTTATCTACGAGTTTGAATGCATTAAAACATGTGTTCTTGTCCCTCATAAGTACTATGTATTGTAGGCAAAATTCCCCCCAAAATACAGCTCCTCTTTAATCACTAAATTATGTTATGTAATTATAATAATAATAATGCAAGTGCCATATTTTTCGGAGTATAAGTCGCACCGGAGTATAAGTCGCACCTGCCGAAAATGCATAATAAAGAAGGAAAAAAACATATATGAGTTGCACTGGAGCCCGGCCAAACTATGAAAAAAACGGCGACTTATAGTCCGAAAAATACGGTATTCCTTTAAAACACAAACTAAACAAGATTTCTCATTAGTATTGTTTGCCATTGTAATAAGGTCAATATTTTTTTTTATTATTTTAAGTAAATAATATCAAACGATAAAAATAAAGTTGACTCTCTGTTAGCAAAAAGTGTACTTTAATAAATATTGAAACATTTTTAAGTGCAGTGTTTTACCAGTTGGGAAAAGCAAATTGGGCATACTTGAGGTTCCCCCAGCTTGCCAATATAGTTGCAGTGGTGGGGGCGTGGCTGTGGGTGTGGTCAACGTGACATCACTGTATAATTGGCATAATCATGGATGATGCCTATATTTTCTTTAAAATAAAAAAATTAAAAGTTGTGCATACATTTAAAAACAAATCTTTATCAGTAAATTGTATTAACTTATATATTTGTTATGCCTCTATGGACCTTCCCTTGCAGTCTCAGAGCAAACGGCATTTCCTTACAGCGTATAGCCATATCCACAGCAGGTCTCCAAGGTGAAAGGCCTCAGGCATGTTAGAACAAGGCTAGTAAGAGAAGTCGGCAAGTCAGATCCGTAACTTTGGGTCAAGGATTGGCTTCGATGGCCAAATAGTCAGCTTTTTCGGACCATAAGTCACAGTTTTTTTCATAGTTTGGGAGGGGGTGCGACTTATACTCAGGAGCGACTTATGTGTGGAATTATTAACACATTACCGTAAAACAGGGGTGCTCATTACGTCGATCGCGAGCTACCGGTCAATCTCGGAGGGTGTGTCAGTCGATCACCAGCCAGGCATTAAAAAAATAGTCCTAAAAATGAGCGATCATAAATCTTCACTATGACGTCACTTTCGTCACTTGATTGACATTCACGGCACCCGAGGGTCTTCTGAGATGACACTGGCTGCTGCCAGCTCATTAAAATTACCGACTGGAAGGCGAGAAACACTTTATTTCAACAGACTCTGGCGCCGTACCTGTCGTCAAAACTCCAAAGACCGACTGCACAGTTGCGCTAACAAAACAAGAGTCTCAGAAAGCTGGCGTGCACAAGCTAGCAAGCTACGGAGTTTGCCGACAATGTATTTCCTGTAAAGTGTATACAAAGGAGTACGGAAGCTGGACAAATAAGATGCCAAAAACCAACCACTTTCATGTGGTATTGGACAGAAAGGAGGACTTTTTTCTCCTCCATTCGAAAATGCGGACGTTTTTAGCACCACTGTCTGATTCCAATCAATGCAAGTCATCAGAATGAGGTAATACCGTATTTTCCGCACTATAAGGCGCACCGGATTATTAGCCGCACCTTCAATGAATGGCATATTCCATAACTTTGTCCACCAATAAGCCGCCCCGGACTATAAGCCGCGCCTACGCTGCGCTAAAGGGAATGTCAAAAAAACAGTCAGATAGGTCAGTCAAACTTTAATAATATATTAAAAACCAGCGTTCTAACAACTCTGTTCACTCCCAAAATGTACGCAAATGTGCAATCACAAACATAGTAAAATTCAAAATAGTGCAGAGCAATAGCAACATAATGTTGCTCGAACGTTAATGTCACAACACACAAAATAAACATAGCGCTCACTTTCTGAAGTTATTCTTCATTCGTAAATCCTTCGTCTTCGGTGTCCGAAGTGAAAAGTTGGGCAAATTTACGATCCACTGGCAGATGTTGGCGTCGTCTGGCGCTGCCTCCTCGTCTTAGTGAAGGTGTGTTCGCCTTCTGTCTTCCATTGTTCCCACGCAGTTAGCAGTCTAGCTTCGAATGCCCTGTTGACACCAATATCTAGCGGCTGGAGGTCTTTTGTCAATCCACCCGGAATGACGGCGAGTATTGAATTAAGCGCGTAAGCGTGTCTCTCAATGTGCTGTTATGAGCTAGCAAATATAACAACTACACTACCCAGCATGCAACGATAGTTACGAGCATGCGCGGTAGCCCTGAGAAATTCCCACGCAGTTAGCAGTCTAGCTTCGAATGCCCTGTTGACACCAATATCTAGCGGCTGGAGGTCTTTTGTCAATCCACCCGGAATGACGGCGAGTATTGAATTAAGCGCGTAAGCGTGTCTCTCAATGTGCTGTTATGAGCTAGCAAATATAACAACTACACTACCCAGCATGCAACGATAGTTACGAGCATGCGCGGTAGCCCTGAGAAGTTCCCACGCAGTTAGCAGTCTAGCTTCGAATGCCCTGTTGACACCAATATCTAGCGGCTGGAGGTCTTTTGTCAATCCACCCGGAATGACGGCGAGTATTGAATTAAGCGCGTAAGCGTGTCTCTCAATGTGCTGTTATGAGCTAGCAAATATAACAACTACACTACCCAGCATGCAACGATAGTTACGAGCATGCGCGGTAGCCCTGAGAAGCGTTGTTGTATGCTGGGAGTTCGAATGTGGTTATGAGCACGCTGTGAGAAAACGTTGAGAACTCAGTTAACACGCCTCGTCTGCATTATTTATAATTAGACAGACAACACACTTAATAGGAGCCATTTTGGGGTCTTTACATAAACACACAAATGGAAATGAAACGTCACATATCCCAGCATGCACCGCGCGCTTCTTCTACGGGGAAAAAAGATGGCGGCTGTTTACCGTAGTTGCGAGACCTAAACTTTATGAAAATGAATCTTAATATTTATCCATATATAAAGCGCACCGGGTTATAAGGCGCACTGTCAGCTTTTGAGAAAATTTGTGGTTTTTAGGTGCGCCTTATAGTGCGGAAAATACGGTACACCAACTTATATTCTTGTCTTCATGAAAGAAAGGAATCTATATGTGTTAAACATGCCTGTATTATCTTTAAACACCTTAACTTGTTAACAATTGTTGTGTCTGGGCAAAAATGAGGACTCAGATGCAGAAGAGAGACAATTGACTCAGACTTTATTTAATTATTTTTCTTTGCTATCTCTTGGACAGAGTGATTAAACAAAGTGGTTTCAAAATCTATCTATGATATACTTGAGTAACTAGAGGATGTGTAGCATAGGACATAAGGCAATAAACAGAAAATCACTCCATAAGGAGGAAAAGGGCAATAGCAAAATTTCTATACAAGTCTAATAACAAAAAACCAACAATCTATGATAATCTACAAAAAGATAATTTCACTCATGAAAAGAAGTCGAGAAGCTTGCAAACTAAAAGCGCTCCAGAAGGAGGGAAAAAAGAAGACAAGGCACTATGAAAATTGATACAAAAAGACTAGGCCGAAAAAACTTTAGCAAAAGAAAATCACTCTCTCAGAGGAAACAAAGAAATCAATAAATAAAGCGAGACAATACTTATCAAGGCTGTGGACAAGGCTGGAGGTACGTAGCGAGACGATATACTCTGGCAACAAGACAGGGGAAGACGAGGACTATAAACACATGAGGGAGGGTGACACAGGTGGACACAATCAGGCAATCAGGAGAGACATCAGACCAGTGACACAGGAGGAAGGGCAAGTGGCCTGAAACGAGAGGAGGATTAGAATTTTCAAAATAAAACAGGAAGTTTGCCAGACAACCCCAAAACAGGACTTCCCTCACCACGATGTGACAACAATATTAACTATATGTGTTAAACATGCTTGCATTATCTTTAAACACCTTTAACTTATTAACAATATTAACTATATGTATTAAACATGCTTGCATTATCTTTAAACACCTTTAACTTGTTAACAATATTAACTATATGTATTAAACATACTTGTATTATCATTAAACACCTTTAATTTATTAACAATATTAACTATGTGTTAAACATGATTGCATTATCATTAAACACCTTTAACTTGTTAACAATATTAACTATATGTGTTAAACATGCTTGCATTATCATTAAACACCTTTAACTTATTAACAAAAACGTATATTTCATAAATAAGTAAATATAAATTATATATATGAATGAGGTAGATCCCCACGACTTGATCAATTGAAAAGTAGCTCGCCTGCAGAAAAAGTGTGAGCACCCCTGCCGTAAAATATCAAATAATATTATTGAGCTCATTCACGTAAGAGACTAGACGTATAAGATTTCATGGGATTTAGCGATTAGTAGTGACAGATTATTTGGTAAACGTATAGCATGTTCTATATGTTATAGTTATTTGAATGACTCTTACCATAATATGTTACGTTAACATACCAGGCACGTTCTCAGTTGTTATTTATGCGTCATATAACGTACACTTATTCAGCCTGTTCACTATTCTTTATTTATCTTAAATTGCCTTTCAAATGTCTATTCTTGGTGTTGGGTTTTATCAAATAAATTTCCCCAAAAAATGCGACTTATACTCCAGTGCGACTTATATATGTTTATTTCCTTCTTTATTATGCATTTTCGGCATGTGCGACTTATACTCCGGTGCGACTTATACTCCGAAAAATACGGTACTTAAAATCAGTGGATTTTGGTGGCCGAATTTTTGGTGCATGGCTCATCCACAGTGCGTAAATTACAGGATACTAATATATCCATTCATGCAATGTATGACTTTATTGTGTTGTCACGTAAAAAGACACACATTTGTGGCGGTTTTTATTTTGCCGTGGCTCAGCGACACAATCAATTAAATGTCGGGGAACCCCTGATACTTACTCCTTGTCCATGTTGATGGACTCATCTTGCTCCCTCGTGATGATATTCCCACTTTGGCTTTACAGACATCTTTTTTCCTCCTACTTTTTGTAATCTGCGGTGCTTCTCACTAGTGAGTAGCAACCAGCTAGGCTCTGTCCATGCATTATGTCTGCGTAAGATAGCAGTCCCGCCTCTGCCCACAGAAACCAATAGTGTGTATGACTCAAAAGAGAGTTCATTTATTGTTTGATTAATGTATTGATTATCAGCATAGGCCTAATGACGATAGCATAATGATAACTGTGTCATAAGGTTAAATATTGCGATAGTTCACCATATCGATAGTTTATACCACTCATATTCACACTTATGGACAATTTAGAGCCCCGATTAGCATAACATGCATGTTTTTGGGGATGTGGGAGGAAAAAATCCACACAAGGTCAGCGGGAGAGAACATGCAAACTCCACATGAGATGTTCCCACGGAGATTCAAACACAGATATCCTGACTGTGAACCTTGCAGCTCACCAAGATGTCAACATTATATTTGTAATCTCTCCCAAGTTACAAAGCATAATTGTGGTTTGTTATTTTGAGTTCTTTTAAAAAGGATGAGGAGCTCATCCAAGCACGTTTACCTCACTTAGTACCTTTTGTTTTTGTAGTGGAGATGGGTTGACTCTGCCCCGAGTTCAGTGTCCCAACCACCCCGATGCCATCTTGGTGGAGGACTACCGTGCAGGGGACATGATCTGCCCTGAATGTGGCCTTGTAGTAGGTGAGTGAGTATACTTTGCAACATGTCTCCTACTCTCAGTAGTTGATTGGCATCTCAAAAAGAAGAGACGTGTTTCTTTGGTGTCCAATTCCTGGACAGGAAGAACTGTTGGTTTGAGGGAGGCGTGAAAGAAGACATCTCTGTCAAACAAGCAATCATCTTATTAAACAGAGAAATGGGTTTGAACTTTCACCTCTCAGCGTCTTGGCTTGGAGGAGGGCTTCAGCACGAGTAGCTTTTGTGTTCACGTTCACTTCTACGGGAAATCTTCCTTTTCATACAAGCTCACATCTGTAAAACCTTTCTACAAATTTTGGATATGTGGTTTGGGAGCGATTCTGTTCATAACCTTTATGGACAGAATTTCTAGGCGCAGTCAAGGCGTTGAGGGTATATGATTTGGTGGCTGCAGGATTAGGTCTCTGCTATTTGCAGATGATGTGGTCCTGATGGCTTCATCTGGCCAAGATCTTCAGCTCTCACTGGATCGGTCCGCAGCAGAGTGTGAAGCGACTGGGATGGGAATCAGCACCTCCAAGTCCGAGTCCATGGTTCTCGCCCGGAAGAGGGTGGAGTGCCATCTCCAGGTTGGGGAGGAGATCTTGCCCCAAGTGGAGGAGTTCAAGTACCTCGGAGTCTTGTTCAAGAGTAAGGGAAGAGTGGATCGTGAGATCGACAGGCGGATCGGTGTGGCGTCTTCAGTAATGTGGACGCTGTATCAATCCGTTGTGGTGAAGAAGGAGCTGAGCCGGAAGGCAAAGCTCTCGATTTACCGGTCGATCTACATTCCCATCCTCACCTATGGTCATGAGCTTTGGGTCATGACCGAAAGGACAAGATCACGGGTACAAGCGGCCGAAATGTGTTTCTTCCGCCGGGTGGCTGGGCTCTCCCTTAGAGATAGGGTGAGAAGCTCTGTCATCCGGGAGGAGCTCAAAGTAAAACCGCTGCTCCTCCACATCGAGAGGAGCCAGATGAGGTGGTTCGGGCATCTGGTCAGGATGCCACCCGAACGCCTCCCTAGGGAGGTGTTTAGGGCACGTCCGACCGGTAGGAGGCCACGGGGAAGACCCAGGACACGTTGGGAAGACTATCTCTCCCGGCTGGCCTGGGAACGCCTCGGATCCCCCGGGAGGAGCTGGAAGAAGTGGCTGGGGAGAGGGAAGTCTAGGCTGCCCCCGCGACCCGACCTCGGATAAGCGGAAGTGGATGGATGGATGGTTTGGGAGCGACATGGTCATAATTGGTCTCCTGTTACCTGTCCAGGTGATCGAGTGATTGACGTTGGCTCCGAGTGGAGGACGTTCTCCAACGAGAAAGCCCTCAAAGACCCGTCCAGGGTGGGAGACGCTCAGAACACGCTGCTGAATGGAGGAGACCTCACCACCATGATCAGCAAGGTGAGTTGACATCTCTCCTCGTGTTCTACTTAATCAGAAGTGACCTCCACCACAGGGCACAGGTGCTGCTAGTTTCGATGAGTTTGGCAACTCCAAGTACCAGAACCGTCGCACCATGAGCAGCTCCGACCGGGCCATGCTGAACGCCTTCAAGGAAATCACCACCATGGCGGACCGCATCAACCTGCCCAGGAACATCATCGTACGTGTCCACCGCCCACAGCGCCAGAAGGACGCCTGACCATCTCACTTTGTGTTCTTGTCTTTGCCTCGCAGGATAGAACCAATAACCTTTTCAAGCAAGTTTATGAACAGAAAAGCCTGAAAGGGCGAGCAAATGACGCCATCGCATCGGCTTGTCTCTACATCGCCTGCAGACAGGAGGGTGTCCCGAGGACCTTTAAAGGTCAGCACCTGTTTTGTAACACTGATCTCCCAATACACACTGATATGATTATTGCTCTGTACAACATCAGGCTACTCCACTCTAAAATGCATTATCATTGGCGACACGCTTCGTTAAGGCTGATTAGTAGAGATGTCCGATAATGGCTTTTTTGCCGATATTCCGATATTGTCCAACTCTTAATTACCGATTCCGTTATCAACCGATACCGATACATACAGTCGTGGAATTAACACATTATTATGCCTAATTTTGTTGTGATGCCCCGCTGGATGCATTAAACAATGTAACAAGGTTTTCCAAAATAAATCAACTCAAGTTATGGAAAAAAAATGCCAACATGGCACTGCCATATTTATTATTGAAGTCACAAAGTGCATTATTTCTTTTAACGTGCCTCAAAACAGCAGATTGGAATTTGGGACATGCTCTCCCTGAGAGAGCATGAGGAGGTTGAGTTGGGGGAGGGTAGGAGGTAGCGGGGAGTGTATATAGTAGCGTCCCGGAAGAGTTAGTGCTGCAAGGGGTTCTGGGTATTTGTTCTGTTGTGTTACGGTGCAGATGTTCTCCCGAAATGTGTTTGTCATTCTTGTTTGGTGTGGGGCATATTTGTAACAGTGTTAAAGTTGTTTATATGGCCACCCTCAGTGTGACCTGTATGGCTGTTGACCAAGTATGATTTGCATTCACTTGTGTGTGTGAAAAGCCGTAGATATTATGTGATTATGCCGGCACGCAAAGGCAGTGCCTTTAAGGCACACCCACAATATTGTTGTCTGGGTGGAAATCGGGAGAAATTCGGGAGAATGGTCGCCCCGGGAGATTTTCGGGAGGGGCACTGAAATTCGTGAGTCTCCCGGGAAAATCGGGAGGGTTGGCAAGTATGACTGGGAGACGCAACTGCTCTGTACTTCTCCCTACGTCCGTGTACCACTCTGTATAGCGGCGTTTTAAAAAGTCATACATTTTACTTTTTGAAACTGATACCGATAATTTCCGATATTACATTTTAAAGCATTTATCGGCCGATAACAAAGTTAAAGTTAAAGTACCAATGATTGTCACACACACACTAGGTGTGGTGAAATTTGTCCTCTGCATTTGACCCATCCCCTTGTTCACCCCCTGGGAAGTGAGGGGAGCAGTGGGCAGCAGCGGTACGGAATCATTTTTGGTGATTTAATCCCCAATTCCAACCCTTGATGCTGAGTGCCAAGCAGGGAGGTAATGGGTCCCATTTTTATAGTCTTTGGTATGACTCAGCCGGGATTTGAACTCACAACCTACTGATCTCAGGGTGGACACTCCAACCACTTGGCCACTGAGTAGGTTATAATAATATCGGCAGTCTAATATTATCAGACATCTCTAATAAAAAATTTAATAAATATTGAACATCTTAAAGTGCTATTTTTCCAAGTTGAAAAAACGTGGTCGGACGTTTTTTTTGTTGCCATCACTTGATCACCGCATTGATGGGCGTATATTGCCCATCCAACTTGAATATTACTACAACGGGACATTTAGCTTTGGAATCATATTTTCCTCCTTCCTGAGGTGATACCTTGCGTGGTGGTCCCAATGATCTAAGGAGCTATGTTGTCCAGGGCTTCTATGCCCCTGGTAGGGTCTGCCATGACAAACAGGTCCTCGGTGAGGGACCAGACAAAGAGCAGCTCAAAGACTTCTATGAATACAAACAATCGAGGACCAAGGTTTCCCTCGCCCGGACGCAAATCCCCGGGGCCCCCCTCTGGAGGCGGGGATCCTTCCCCCAATGGGCTCACCACCCATAGAAGGGGGCATAGAAGTCGGGTGCCCTGTGAGTTGGGCGGCAGTGGAAGGCAGTCCGATCCTTGGCTGCAGAAGCTAAATATTGTGACGTGGACGTCACCTCGCTGGGAGCGAAAGGAGCCTGAGCTGGTGCACTAGGTAGAGAAGTTCCATTTGGATCTAGTCGGTCTTACTTCCACGCACAGCAAGGGCTCTGGAACCAGTCTTCTCGATAGGGGCTGGACTCTCTTCCACTCTGGCATTGCCAGCAGTGAGAGGTGACGGGCGGGGGTGGCTATACTTGTTGTCCCGCGACTCAGAGCCTGCAGAGACTTAAACCCGGTGGACGAAAGAGTAGCTTCCCTCCGCCTCCAGGTGCTTGTGCACAAAACATCAGTTCAGAGTACCCGCCCTTTTTGGAGTCCCAAGAGGGAGTACTGGAGAGTGCTCCTTCTAGTGATTCCCTTGTTCTACTGGAGACTTCCACACTCACTTTGGCAACGAAACATTCACACAAAATGTAAACATATGAACAACTAAAATGTAAACTTGTAAAAACATATTACAACTAGAGATGTCCGATAATATCAGCCTGCCGATATTATCGGCCGATAAATGCTTTAAAATGTAATATCGGAAATTGTCGGTATCAGTTTTTTTATTATCTGTATCAGTTTTTTTATTTTATTTTATTTTATTTTTTTTAATTAAATCAACATAAAAAACACAAGATACACTTACAATTAGTGCACCAAACCAAAAAACCTCCCTCCTCCACAAAAGGGTTGTTTCTTTGTTATTAATATTCTGGTTCCTACATTATGTATCAATATATATCAATACAGTCTGCAAGGGATACAGTCCGTAGGCACACATGATTGTGCGTGCTGCTGGTCCACTAATAGTACTAACCTTTAACTGTTAATTTTACTCATGTTCATTAATTACTAGTTTCTATGTAGCTGTTTTTATATTGTTTTACTTTCTTTTTTATTCAATAATTTTTGTTTAATTTATTTGTTATTTAATTTTTTTTAAAAAGGACCTTATCTTCACCATACCTGGTTGTCCAAATTAGGCATAATAATGTGTTAATTCCACGACTATATACATCAGTATCGGTTGATATCGGTATCGGTAATTAAGGGTTTGGTCAATATCGGATATCGGCAAAAAGCCATTATCGGACATCCCTAATTACAAATAAAATGTAAACTTGTATAAACACATGAACAACTAAAATGTAAACTTGCAAAAACATTAACTAAAATGTAAACTTGTATAAACACATGAACAACTACAATATAAACTTGTATAAACACATTAACTACAATATAAACTTGTATAAACACATTAACAACTACAATATAAACTTGTATAAACACATTAACTACAATATAAACTTGTATAAACACATTAACAACTACAATATAAACTTGTATAAACACATGAACAACTACAATATAAACTTGTATAAACACATGAACAACTACATATAAACTTGTAAAAATAATAACTAAAATGTAAACTTGTATAAACACATGAACAACTACAATATAAACTTGTATAAACACATTAACAACTACAATATAAACTTGTATAAACACATGAACAACAACAATATAAACTTGTATAAACACATGAACAACTAAAATGTAAACTTGTATAAACACATGAACAACTACAATATAAACTTGTATAAACACATGAACAACTACAATATAAACTTGTATAAACACATGAACAACTACAATATAAACTTGTACAAACACATGAACAACTACAATGTAAACTTGTATAAACACATGAACAACTAAAATGTAAACTTGTATAAACACATTAACTAAATTGTAAACTTGTAAAAACATATTTACATCTAAAATGTAAACTTGTTTAAATACATTAACTACAATATAAACTTGTATAAACACATTAACTACAATATAAACTTGTATAAACACATGAACAACTACAATATAAACGTGTATAAACACATTAACTACAATATAAACTTGTACAAACACATTAACTACAATATAAACTTGTATAAACACATGAACAACTACAATATAAACTTGTATAAACACATTAACTAAATTGTAAACTTGTAAAAACATATTTACATCTAAAATGTAAACTTGTTTAAATACATTAACAACTACAATATAAACTTGTATAAACACATTAACTACAATATAAACTTGTATAAACACATGAACAACTACAATATAAACTTGTATAACACATTAACTACAATATAAACTTATATAAACACATTAACTACAATATAAACTTGTATAAACACATGAACAACTACAATATAAACTTGTATAAACACATGAACAACTACAATATAAACTTGTATAAACACATTAACTACAATATAAACTTGTATAAAAACACTAACAACTACAATATAAACTTGTATAAACACATGAACAACTACAATATAAACTTGTATAAACACATGAACAACTACAATATAAACTTGTATAAACACATGAACAACTACAATATAAACTTGTATAAACACATTAACTACAATATAAACTTGTATAAACACATTAACTACAATATAAACTTGTATAAACACATGAACAACTACAATATAAACTTGTATAAACACATTAACTACAATATAAACTTGTATAAACACATGAACAACTACAATATAAACTTGTATAAACACACTAACAACTACAATATAAACTTGTATAAACACATGAACAACTACAATATAAACTTGTATAAACACATTAAAGCTACAAGCTGTGTTCTCTTAGCACAGACTCCTTCTATATTAGAATGAGGGTTTTTCCGGTGCATTCAAGGACCGCTGAACAGAGTAGGACGTCATATCACCCGCCAGAAATATTAAGAGACACTATTTAATTTGTTACGCACTTGAAATAACTACCTGTGAACGTGCTGCAGTACAAAGTAATATTTAAAACAATAAAATACTAAAACACAAAATAGTGTTTATTAGCTTCGTAAAAACAAGAACTTGGTGAAAAGATTTGAGCACGTCAACAACCACGAGTGACACGACGTGTTCACTGACATCACCAGTAAAGTCGCCATGCTCACGTGTCCGCAGAGATCTGTGCCGTGTCCCGCATCTCCAAGAAGGAGATCGGCAGGTGCTTCAAGCTGATCCTCAAGGCCCTGGAGACCAGCGTGGACCTCATCACCACAGGAGACTTCATGTCCCGCTTCTGCTCCAACCTGGGCTTGCCAAAGCAGGTGCAGATGGCCGCCACCTACATCGCCATGAAGGCCGTGGAGCTGGACCTGGTGCCCGGGAGGAGCCCCATCTCTGTGGCCGCCGCCGCCATCTACATGGCCTCCCAGGCCTCGGCAGACAAGAAGACCCAGAAGGGTGAGTGAGCACACCCTTTCCTTTCCGTTAACCAGTCAACTTGTCAACACTCTTGGCGCCTTCACAGAAATCGGCGACATCGCCGGCGTCGCCGACGTTACAATCCGACAGTCATATCGACTCATCTACCCTCGTGCCGCCGAACTTTTCCCTCCAGACTTCAAATTCGACACACCTGTGGACAAACTTCCACTCCTGTGAAAACTCAGCAGCACTTCTGCTGTTCTTTGGAATTTTTTTTCATCTTTTTGTTGGTTTTGGAAGATTTTTCCTGTCCCTAAGATTTCAAGCCTTTGACAGGCACCCCCCCCCACACTCAAGAAAGATGGACACACATTCCAGTCATCATGAATGGACCCTCACCTACTCTATGTATGTGCGTGCGTGTGTGTGTTTGTATACACACACACACACACAGAACTGATGCTTGCAATTTTAGGCTGCTTTCATATTTGTATACATAAAACATTCTTTTGTAGAAAAAGGAGCTGTTCTATTTTGTTAGTTTGTTTGAACTGTATTAAGTAATTTAAAAATAAAACTTTTCATTGGAAACAAACGGTCGCTTTTCTATCTTCTTGGGCCGGTGTCTTCACACACCCATACTTGCCAACCCTCCCGGATTTTCCGGGAGACTCCCGAAATTCAGCGCCTCTCCCGAAAACCTTCCGGGACAAATTTTCTCCCGAAATTCAGGCGGACCTGGAGGCCACGCCCCCTCCAGCAATGTTGTAATATATTGAGTTGGAGGCAATAACCAGGCGAGGTGATGAAGTACGTCCCTTTACTGTAGACTTCAGAACAGACTCACACACTTGACGTCAGGTGCGCAACACCACGTAAATCGATGGCCAACCAAAAAGTAACCCCAGTACGCTATAGCCAACATTCACCAGGAGATGGCAACAGACAAACATAGATCACTCTATTACATTCCTCCCCTTTTAGAAATGTAGCAGTTACTCAAAAGAAATAAACAACCCAACCAAGAAATGCAGCAGCTCAATTAAAAAACTGTACTTAAACCACATTCTTTTTTTTTTTAGTACTGAACTCTTAACCCTCATTTGTAAACAATAACATGCTTATTATACAAACAGTATTTGTACATCTTTAACACAGATTTTTATACTGTCTTCAGAGATTCCGTTTTTTTGGTGGTACTCAAAACCTTTCTGGGTACCTGCGGATCACTGGTGGGGTTTTTGTTGTGGATGATCTGGGTTCTGATGATGGCAACTCAGCAGCCCTTGAATCTGGTTCGATGATGAGACTAGTTTGTGTCTGACTCACTGATGGTCCTGGTGATGGAACTGAAACAGCACTGTCCAGTTGTACTGATGGCACATTTTCTGCAACTGGTGGAGACTAGATAACTGGCAGTCTCTCCATGTTTTCTCGCCATGGTAACATGTGATCCACATGCACTGTGCGCTGTCTCTGTCCCTCTTGATAGATAGAGATATTGATATTGATATATATATATATAATATATATATATATATATATATATAAAGTATTTCTTATATATATATATATATATGAAATACTTGACTTAGTGAATTCTAGTTGTATATATACTCCTCCCCTCTTAGCCACGCCCCCAACCACGACCACGCCCCCCCACCTCCCGAAATCGGAGGTCTCAAGGTTGGCAAGTATGCCCTAAGGTCTGATCATGCCTACACGACAATTTCCACACTACCATTGCCCCCTTGTGGTAAAAAAAATATAACCTACATAACTGTCTTCCATATGCTCAGATCTTCCTGAAATGATGGTGGATTATTATTATTATTATTATAGAGGTTTATTTGAAATAGGGACAGATACAAAAACATAGACATCTGAAACAGTTATCCAATGTATGCATCATAATGTTTGTAGCCAAAGCTAATTTACAACACTTGTCCCCAACAACAACAACACAGATCCAACATCATTAAAATAGGAAAATAAAAAATAGAATGAGTCGATAATAATGATAATAGTAATAATATAGACAAAGTGCAAACTATATAAAAGCCAATAATAATAATAATAACACAGACAAAGTGCAGACTAGATAAAAACCAAATAGTAAAAATGAGTAAAAACTAAACATGGGAACACGATTGTTGCTCAACTAGCCATAATTTTGTTTGTTTTTTGTGCAGGTATACTTTTCAAAGTGTCCGGTAAAGAGTTCCATAGTTGTGGTCCTTTTATTGAAAAGGCAGTCTGGGCAAAAGATTTTCCTACAAAATGGAACACAACAGTTGCCTTTTGACATTGCTCGGGT
Organism: Nerophis lumbriciformis; assembly: GCF_033978685.3. Classification (NCBI taxonomy): domain Eukaryota; kingdom Metazoa; phylum Chordata; class Actinopteri; order Syngnathiformes; family Syngnathidae; genus Nerophis; species Nerophis lumbriciformis. The sequence goes on along the minus strand of NC_084565.2, from coordinate 13,484,003 downwards.
GGTAGATCTGCTACCACTTTGCAGTCTTGTAATTGCCTTGCAGAGCAATTGGGGAACAGAGTTATCCAAGCATTTAAAGGTCGAACATTATCACCAGACCTATGTAAGCGTCAATATATACAGTGATGTTGCAGAAAAAATACCTTTTTTTTTTTTAACCGATTTCCGAACTCTAAATGGGTGAATTTTGGCGAATTAAACGCCTTTCTATTATTCGCTCTCGGAGCGATGACGTCACGACATCGGGAAGCAATCCGCCATTTTCTCAAACACATTAAAAATAAATAAATTTGTTCCGCACACTTTACCGACGAAAGCTATGCTACGACAGAGATGGTAAGAATGTGTGGATATCCTGCGACACTCAAAGCAGATGCATTTCCAACGATAAAGTCAAAGAAATCTGCCGCCAGACCCCCATTGAATCTGCCGGAGTGTGTGAGCAATTCAGGGACAAAGAACCTCGGTAGCCCGGCAAGCAATGGCGGCAGTTTGTTCTTGGCGCCTTTATCACCCCCTTGTGGTGAAAAACTACAACAGTAATAACTTCCTTACATGTGTTCCAACCTTCCTGACATTTTTAATGGTGGGTGGGGTGTTGGATGGGTCACAACTGCATGACTATTGCTGCACCTTTATCACCCCTGTAAGAGTAATAACTTATTTCCACATGCACCGAGCTTCCTGAATTTTTTGATGGTGGGTCGGGGTGTTGGGTGGGACGCAACTGTATGCCTACTGCAGGGCTTTTATTTCCCCTCAGTGGTAAAAAAAAACTTTAACAGTAATAACTTCCTTACACCTGCTCCGATCTTTTCTGACATTTTTGATTTTGGGTCGGGGTGTTGGGTGGGACGCAACGGCATGACTGCAGTGGCACCATTATCGCCCCCTTGTGGTGAAAATGTATAACTGTCCTAACTTCCTTCCATTTGCTCCAATCTTCCTGAAATTTTTGGTGGTGGGTCAGAGCACTGGGAAGGACGTGACGGCATGCGTCATGCGTGACCATCGATTCGCGTTAACCCCCCGGTGCAAGGAGGCGTTTTTTAAGGTATTTTAGGCTTCATAATGCGCCACACATTTTCAATGGGAGACAAGTCTGGACTACAGGCAGGCCAGTCTAGTACCCACACTCTTTTACTATGAAGCCACGTTGAGGTAACACATCACTTGGCATTGTCTTGCTGAAATAAGCAGGGGCGTCCATGGTAACGTTGCTTGGATGGCAACATATGTTGCTCCAAAACCTGTATGTACCTTTCAGCATTAATGGCGCCTTCACAGATGTGTAAGTTACCCATGTCTTGGGCACTAATACACCCCCATACCATCACAGATGCTGGCTTTTCAACTTTGCACCTATAGCAACCCAAATGGTTATTTTCCTCTTTGGTCCGGAGGACACAACGTCCACAGTTTCCAAAAACAATTTGAAATGTGGACTCGTCAGACCACAGAACACTTTTCCACTTTGTATCAGTCCATCTTAGATGAGCTCAGGCCCAGCGAAGCCGACGGCGTTTCTGGGTGTTGTTGATAAACGGTTTTCGCCTTGCATAGGAGAGTTTTAACTTGCACTTACAGATGTAGCGACCAACTGTAGTTACTGACAGTGGGTTTCTGAAGTGTTCCTGAGCCCATGTGGTGATATCCTTTACACACTGATGTCGCTTGTTGATGCAGACAGCCTGAGGGATCGAAGGTGATTTCTCCAGATTCTCTGAACTCTTTGATGGTATTACCGACCGTAGATGGTGAAATCCCTAAATTCCTTGCATTAGCTGGTTGAGAAAGGTTTTTCTTAAACTGTTCAACAATTTGCTCACGCATTTGTTGACAAAGTGGTGACCCTCGCCCCATCCTTGTTTGTGAATGACTGAGCATTTCATGGAATCTACTTTTATACCCAATCATGGCACCCACCTGTTCCCAATTTGCCTGTTCACCTGTGGGATGTTCCAAATAAGTGTTTGATGAGCATTCCTCAACTTTATCAGTATTTATTGCCACCTTTCCCAACTTCTTTGTCACGTGTTGCTGGCATCAAATTCTAAAGTAAATGGTTATTTGCACAAGTTTATCAGTTTGAACATCAAATATGTTGTCTTTGTAGCATATTCAACTGAATATGGGTTGAAAATGATTTGCAAATCCTTGTATTCCGTTTATATTTACATCTAACACAATTTCCCAACTCATATGGAAACGGGGTTTGTATATCAAACATGTGACGCGGACAGTCACATAATACGATCCAATGCTTGCTTTCTTTTCCCCCCTTCAAAGTACTTGAGTACCGTGAGAACAGAGTGCCAGCAGCCAGCAGCCCAAGACCGGTTCAAACCTGTACGGGTAAGACACTTCCTCGGGCAGGTGCATCATCAACCCAAATCCAGAAAAATCTGGAAACCATATCTTGGGTCCTACTGACTGTTGAGTAGCCTTTAAGACTTACATAGAGGGAAGGAAACAAGGGCAACCTGGTGTTGCGTTCACAGTCCTAAAGAATAATCATCAAATTGCATTCCACAGTCTGGTGTAACATTAGCAAGGAAGTATGTTTGTAACATTAGTTTTATTTTCCAATGAGGTGGAAGACACACAGCTGTCCACACATGTGCCTGTCAAAAGCAGTATACTGTAGAGCTAACAATTATGCTGCATAATCAGTATTCATAATTTTCATCTATTTTCTATATAACTGAGCTGGAACCTATCCCAGCTCCATATAGGACACGTTGGCCCAGGGGCGTCACTAGCTTTTAAGGACAGAGGGTGGCTTAGCCCCCAGGAGATGCACAGGATGCGAGCGAATGTTACGCACGAGCACAAAACTTCACAAACGGCTAACAAAGACTTAGAAATTATTAATTGTTATTATTATTTTTTTTTTTTAAATGCACGGGATGAAATGAAATGCTCGCCGGGACGATGGCTTTTAACCATATATTTTCTTTTTCTTTTTATGTATTTATTCATTTTACATGTTATCAGAATCAGAATCAGCTTTATTGTCATTACGCAAGGTAACGAGATTGAGGCCATTCCATACAGTGCGATGTGTGCATGCTAGAAAAACAATGTGCAAATATATAAAAATTTAAAAAATGTAGAAGTGCAATGAATATGGTGTGAAATGAATATATACATGAAAAAAAAAAAAACAAAAAAAAAAAAAACAGGGTTGTTGGTGGAATGGGTTATTGCACCGAAGAGAAGGCAGTTATGAGGGACAATGGGGCAGTCCGTTCAGGATGGTTATGGCCCTGGGGAAGAAGCTGTTCTTTAGCCTGTTTGTTTTGGTTTTAATGCACCTGTAGCGCTTCCCAGAGGGCAGCAGGTGGAACAGGTCAGAGCCAGGGTGGGTGCTGTCTTTGATGATGGCACTGGCTCTGTTGAGGCAGCGGGAGGTGTAGATGTCCGTCAGAGAGGGGAGAGGGCGGCCGATGATCTTCTGAGCCGTCTTGACCACTCTTTGCAGCCTCTCCCTGTCTGCTGCAGTGCAGCTGCCGTACCATACCGTAATACAGTAGGTCAGCAGGCTCTCGATGGACGAGCGGTAGAAGGTCAGCAGCAGGTCAGGCTTCAGGTTGTACTTCCCGAGGACTCTAAGGAAGTGTAGCCGCTGCTGAGCCTTCTTGATGATTGATGTGGTGTTGACTGTCCAGGAGAAGTCATTAGAGATGTGGACTCCAAGGTACCTGAAGGTGTGGACCCTCTCTACACGCTCGCCGTCGATGTAGAGGGGGGCAGGGTCGGTGCTGCTCCTCCTGAAGTCGACGATGATCTCTCTGGTCTTGCTGGTGTTGAGAGCGAGGTTGTTCTCCGAAGACCAGGCCGTCAGCTTCAGGACCTCCTCTCTGTAGGCAGCCTCGTCACCCCTGGAGATGAGCCCGACCACTGTGGTATCGTCGGCAAACTTGACGGTAAGGTTGTCACTGTGGGCCGGACTGCAGTCATGGGTGTAAAGGCAGTAGAGGAGGGGGCTCAGCACACAGCCCTGTGGGGAGCCGATGCTCAGCGTGCGGGAGGATGAGAGGTGCGGGCCAAGTCTCACATTCTGGGGTCGGTCCGTTAGGAAGTCCCTTATCCAGGCGTTTATGAGAGGGGGGAGGCCAAGAGTGTCCAGTTTATTGCAGAGTCTGTCCGGGATTATTGTATTGAAGGCAGAGCTATAGTCCACAGAGAGCATCCGGACGTAGCTCTGCTGCTGCTCCAGGTGGTTCAGAGCAGAGTGGAGAGCAACAGCGATGGCGTCCTCTGTGGACCTGTTCGCCCGGTATGCGAACTGGTGGGGGTCGAAGTCTGGAGGGATATGGTCCTTGATGTGCTGGAGAACAAGTCGCTCGAAGCACTTCATGATTACCGGAGTGAGGGCCACTGGTCGGTAATCATTCAGGCTGGTGATGGGAGACTTCTTCGGCACCGGGATTATTGTAGATGACTTCAGGCAGGATGGGATGACTGCCTGAGCCAGGGAGAGGTAGAAGATCCTGGTGAGGGGGGGAGCGAGCTGGTGGGCGCACGTCCTGAGCACCTTTCCAGGTACTCCGTCTGGTCCGGTAGCCTTCCTGGGGTTCACAGCCAGGAGCACTCGTCTGACACTGTGCTCCTGTACAGTGAGTGGAGTGGCGCCGGAGCCCGGTGGGGGCGGGGGGCAGGGCTGGAGCAGATGAGTGTCGCTGGGGGGTTTCGAAACGGGCAAAGAAACAGTTAAGCTCCTCTGCCAGTGTCGCACTCTGATCCGCAGTTGTCATATTGCAGCCTCTGAAGTTCGTGATGTCATGAATGCCCCGCCACACCTCCCGTGAGTTTTTGCTGGACAGATGGGACTCTATGCACCTCCTGTGGTCCGCCTTTGCTTTTTTAATCCCTCTCTTCAGGTCGGCTCTAGCAACACTGTACAGTGCCCTGTCCCCTGACCTGAAGGCTGCGTCGCGGGCCCTGAGGAGTGTGCGGACCTGGCTGGTCATCCAGGGTTTCTTGTTGGGGTAAACCCGGATGGTTTTTTCCACAGTCACATTCCCGATGCAGAACTTTATGTAGTCCAGCAACGTTCCTGTGGCTGTCTCCAGCTCCTGTTGTTGGAAGAGGTCCCAGTCTGTGTGTTGGAAGCAGTCCTGAAGTTTGGGGAGTGCATCGTCAGGCCAGGTCATAACAGTCTTTGTGATAGGCCTGGCCTGGCGTCTGATGGGGGTGTAGGTAGGAGAGAGCAGGAGGGAAAGATGGTCTGACTGTCCAAGCTGGGGGAGGGGTGTAGCTCTGTACGCGTGCTTTATGTTGGTATACACGTGGTCCAGGGTGTTCTTGCCCCTTGTAGAACACTTCACGTGCTGGTAGAACTTAGGGAGTACAGTCTTCAGATTGGCCTTATTAAAATCCCCTGCTATGATATGAACACCGTCAGGGTGGGCCCGCTGCTGTTCGTTGACGGTGTTCAGCAGAAGAGAGAGCGCTGTGTTTACTTTGGCGTCCGGTGGAATATACACAGCCGTGATGATAACAACAGACAGCTCTCTCGGGAGAAAAAAAGGCCGACATCTAACAGACATGTACTCCACGTCCGGGCAACAGTGCTGTTCAGTGATTGTCCCGTTGTTGCACCAGTTCTCATGCACGTAGATACAGAGCCCCCCTCCTCTGCTCTTACCGGAGTCCTTAGTTCTGTCCCGGCGGAGCAGAGTGCGTCCGGCTAGCTGCATGCTAGCATCGGGTATTTCCGGGGGAAGCCAGGTTTCGGTGATAATCATAGCACAACAGTCCCGAACATAGCGGTTTCCAGCAAGTTGTAACTCCAGGTCGTCCATCTTCTGTACAAGGGATCTGGCATTAGAGAGGAACAGGCTCGGTAGAGGTGGCTTGTGGGGTTGTTTCCTAAGCCTGAGCAAGACGCCGGACCTGCGGCCACGCTTCTGCTTCCTCTCCCTCCTCCGTCTGCGCCGTCTCCCAGACCCGACAACAAACCACGGAGAGCCCTGTGCTCTCGCTATGTCATCTGGGATGTTGTGCTCGTGGTGAAAGTCGCTCGAAACAGATATCTGGTGCGAGTTACCGATATCCAAGAGTGACTGGCGGGTGTACCGGGTGTTTGCAGTACAGGTGGTGCACAAAAGGAAAAAAAACATGAAGAAAAGAAGGAAGAAAGAGCACTGAAATGGAGAGCCGTAAGCCGCTGCGTCTGTGCGCGCCGCCATCTTGGTTTTTCCTCCCTCAAAATCCTATTAAATGTTTAACAAGCCATCCTATAATAATAAAACAGCTATTAATGTAACAATACAATAAAACAAATGTATTTAATGATGTTTTTTTTTCATTATTTTAATAATAGGCTTATGTATATTACTTTATATAGATTCTACAAGAAACACAAAACTTAAAAAATAAATGATTTACAATTGCACACACAAGGTTTTGTGCAGCTTCACTCATTGTAAAGGAAGATAATGTGCTTCGTACACCTGCAGGACCGCAAGCAAGGTCGCAGAGAAAATGCGGGCTGGAATTTGAGTGATGTGGGCATTTTCTATATGAACAAGTGGAATGGATTGGATACCGACGCACGAAAGGGGCTCTCTACCTTACGCTACGAAGTGAGGGGAAACTGAGTGAATAATAACAGGTTATATGATTATTTATTTAAACTCATATTTGGGCTACTTTATAATGAATATGTCGGCATTTATTTGTAAAAAAAACACCAAATTATTTAGGGGGGCTTAAGAATATTTTAGGGGGGCTTGAGCCCCCCTAAAATAGGCCTAACAACGCCAATGCGTTGGCCTAAGAAAGGTTTTTGGGATGTGTAAGGAAGCTGGGCTACTGTGGAGAAAAACCATGCAAGAATGCATTATCAGTATCATGTTTCAAACCCCACTTTGAAAAGCTGTGGACTACAAAATGTGCTCATTGTAGCCACTAATCTTGTCTTCCTCATATTGTTAAAAAAAATCAGCACAAATATATTATTTATTTTTGTTTTGTCCGTTACATTTTTTAATGTATTGTGCTCCCGTGTTAAATTTGTGATCAATATGAATTTATTATATTTATTGAGTTTATTTATTTAGTTTTTCGGTATCAAATGGTTCAAGTCGGCTACAGAACGTTTACAGTTTAAATAAGGATTTTATTTTTGGGCAAATCTTTTCTGTAAGAGTCTAAAAACAATGTGAACAAAAGTATTCTTTGTTGTATAGGTTGACTTTTTTTTTTGCCTTTTTTTAATAGTAATGAGGATACAATGTTATGCAGAGGTGTACTTATAACAATTTTATAAACAACTAATACTATTTATAAATTCGGTGAGGTGTGGGGGGAGGTCGCAAAATGTTTTCTTCTTTATACATACTTGCCAACCTTGAGACCTCCGATTTAGGGAGGTGGGAGGGGGGGCGTGGTCGGGGTGGGGCGGGGGCGTGGTTTAGAGGGGAGGAGTATATTTACAGCTAGAATTCACCAAGTCAAGTATTTCATATATATATATATAAGAAATACTTGACTTTCAGTGAATTCTAGCTACATATATATTTATTTTATTATATATATATATATATATATATATATATATATATATATATATATATATAAATAAAAGAAATACTTGAATTTCAGTGTTCATTTATTTACACATATACACACACATAACACTCATCTACTCATTGTTGAGTTAAGGGTTGAATTGTCCATCCTTGTTCTATTCTCTGTCACTATTTTTCTAACCATGCTGAACACCCTTTCGCGGGTACCCAGAAAGGTTTCGAGTACCACCAAAAAAACTGAATCTCTGAAGACAGTATAAAAATCTGTGTTAAAGGTGTACAAATACTGTTTGTATAATAAGCATGTTATTGTTTACAAATGAGGGTTAAGAGTTCAGTACTAAAAAAAAAAAAAAAGAATGTGGCTTAAGTACAGTTTTTTAATTGAGCTGCTGCATTGTTTGGTTGGGTTGTTTATTTATTTTGAGTAACTTCTAGATTTCTAAAAGGGGAGGAATGTAATAGAGTGACCTATGTTTGTCTGTTGCCATCTCCTGGTGAATGTTGGCTATAGCGTACTGGGGTTACTTTTTGGTTGGCCAACGATTTAAGGTGGTGTTGCGCACCTGACGTCAAGTGTGTGAGTCTGTTCTGAAGTCTACAGTAAAGAGACGTACTTCATCACCTCGCCTGGTTATTGCCTCCAACTCAATATATTACAACAACATTGCTGTTTACGGCAGACGAACTGCTTTACGGTAGAATAAAACATGACTGCTGTTGTTGTGTGTTGTTGCCGCGCTGGGAGGACGTTAATGAAACTGCCTAACAATAAACCCACATAAGAAACCAAGAACTCGCCCTCGATCATTCTACAGTTATAACGTGTTTGGGCATGCACGCTGTTTATATTGTGGGAAAGCGGACGTGAATACAGGCTGTTGACACGTCACTCAGGTCCGCATGTAGCTGGAGGGGGCGTGGCTTCCAGCTCCGCCTGAATTTCGGGAGATTTTCTGGAGAAAATTTGTCCCGGGAGGTTTTCGGGAGAGGCGCTGAATTTCGGGAGTCTCCCGGAAAATCCGGTAGGGTTGGCAAGTATGTCTTTATATGATGGCGAATAGCAGTTTTTACTGCCAGTCTCCGCCCACTATGAATGGGTACAAAAAATTAAGGGAGTCATCATCATTTTCGGGAACCAATTCTGATTAAGATCTGAATTTGTCAAGACAAATTATTCAAGTTTTGTGTTGACATTTTGTGGCGAACCATTCGATCAAAGTTTGGCTCCAGGCCACGCCCACATCCTAGGACGTACGCAAATTTCCTTCACAGTCCTTCCTATCATCGCCCATCTGTTTCATATCTTTCATTGCGGCTCATTTGGTCAAAGTCCCTTGAAGAAGTTTGTTCAAATACGACCTGTTTTTAGCCTGAAATTGCCTGACAGAAACCTAGATGGGCCTGACTTCCTGTTTACTTCCAAACATGGCTCCTTGGGACTTTTATGATAGACGTCTTCAGCGATTTTCGTGACGACACGTGAATCTGGTAACAGGGTGTAATTTTTTCACATTTTTAAAGAGGCGCTACTGAGTTAAATTTAAAATATAAAGACTGGACTTTTTGCTGCTCGGGCCTTAAAAAGCTTCCAATTGTTATCAATTAAACATCCAATAATGTTACATTGGTGGGTTTAGAGCAGTGGTTCTTAAAGGGGAACATTATCACCAGACCTATGTAAGCGTCAATATATACCTTGATGTTGCAGAAAAAAGACCATATATTTTTTTAACCGATTTCCGAACTCTAAATGGGTGAATTTTGGCGAATTAAACGCCTTTCTAATATTCGCTCTCGGAGCGATGACGTCACAACGTGACGTCACATCGGGAAGCAATCCGCCATTTTCTCAAACACAGAGTCAAATCAGCTCTGTTATTTTCCGTTTTTTCGACTGTTTTCCGTACCTTGGAGACATCATGCCTCGTCGGTGTGTTGTCGGAGGGTGTAACAACACGAACAGGGACGGATTCAAGTTGCACCAGTGGCCCAAAGATGCGAAAGTGGCAAGAAATTGGACGTTTGTTTACCGACAAAAGCTATGCTACGACAGAGATGGCAAGAATGTGTGGATATCCTGCGACACTCAAAGCAGATGCATTTCCAACCATAAAGTCAAAGAAATCTGCCGCCAGACCCACATTGAATCTGCCGGAGTGTGTGAGCAATTCAGGGACAAAGGCCCTCAGTAGCACGGCAAGCAATGGCGGCAGTTTGTTCCCGCAGACGAGCGAGCTAAACCCCCTATCGACCCTAGCTTCCCTGGCCTGCTGACATCAACTCCAAAACTGGATCAGCTTTCAGGAAAATAGCGCGGATGAGGGTATGTCTACAGAATAAATTAATTGATGAAAATTGGGCTGTCTGCACTCTCAAAGTGCATGTTGTTGCCAAATGTATTTCATATGCTGTAAACCTAGTTCATAGTTGTTAGTTTCCTTTAATGCCAAACAAACACATACCAATCGTTGATTAGAAGGTGATCGCCGAATTCGTCCTCGCTTTCTCCCGTGTCGCTGGCTGTCGTGTCGTTTTCGTCGGTTTCGCTTGCATACGGTTCAAACCGATATGGCTCAATAGCTTCAGTTTCTTCTTCAATTTCGTTTTCGCTACCTGCCTCCACACTACAACCATCCGTTTCAATACATGCGTAATCTGTTGAATCGTTTAAGCCCCTGAAATCCGAGTCTGAATCCGAGCTAATGTCGCTATAGCTTGCTGTTCTATGCGCCATGTTTGTTTGTGTTGGCATCACTGTGTGACGTCACAGGAAAATGGACGGGTGTATATAACGATGGTTAAAATCAGGCACTTTGAAGCTTTTTTTAGGGATATTGCGTGACGGGTAACATTTTGAAAAAAACTTCGAAAAATAAAATAAGCCACTGGGAACTGATTTTTAATGGTTTTAACCCTTCTGAAATTGTGATAATGTTCCCCTTTAATCTGGGTTCGATCGAACCCTAGGTGTTCGGTGAGTCGGTCTCAGGGGTTTGACGAAGGTCAAGACTCATTGTGTGAATAAAAACTTCTCCCTACCGGCGTATTATGGAAACCCCCAAACAATGTTCCCTTTAATTTTCCATCTGATTTGCAGGTGTGTAAAAAAAGAATAATTATGTATAAGTTATCACACAACTCTTATGCTTAAAGGCCGTTGCTATAGTTATAACAAATCAAATCAAATCAACTTTATTTATAGAATAGTGCTGAAGTTGTACTTTTCTATCTGTGCAAAGGCACAACTTGTAATCTTGCTTTGCGAGTTGTCCAGACCCTGCCTGCTGACTGCCAAGGACGGACATCGAGTACCTCAACGCAGACAAAACAGAGACAGGGCGAAATCACGAGTGTCAGCACATTTCCATTCTGAATAATCATGTATTGTGTCTACTGGGGCTGCTTGCATTACCCCTCCCTTCAGAAGCAGTCTTTGTGATGTTAACTAGGGACCTCCCGAATAAATAGAGGAGCACGTGGGACTGTACCTTAGAGCGTAGGGGGAAACTCTAACTGAGTGTACAGCCCAATACGTCTCTCCTCATTAGTAAAATTCAACTCTGTCTCTGCTTGATTCCTTGCTTCTTGTCTTGTGTAATAGATAGTTTGGTGTTTGAACCTGGCAGTGATTTGTTGTGAGTTCATGCACTGTGTTGGTTTTGTTCTTTGAACAAGGTGATGTTCATGCACGGTTCATTTTGTGTACCAGTAAAAAAAACATACAACTTTGTCTTGAATTTAAAAAATATATATATAATAATATTTTTCATTAAAGAAGGGTTCGGTAAATGCACATTTGAAACAGGTGGGGTTCGGTACCTCCAACAAGGTGAAGAACCACTGGTTTAGAGTTTATAAATGTAGGAAAATAGAAATTCCATTTCTTACCCAGTTATATTTCATGCGTACATGTACAAAAATCCTACCAATAAATAAACAATTTTGTTGCGTATGAGGTG
>NC_084565.2:13465000-13467500 GCF_033978685.3 Nerophis lumbriciformis | reverse complement strand
TTGATGGTGGTGCTGTGTATTTGTGTGGAGCTGATGTTGACATATTGTGTATTGCATTTCAGTGTGTTGATTGAATCATGTAGCTTATACATTGTCATTGTGTGTATTTCAGTTTTACAAAAAAAAAAAAAAAAAAGTCCAGTGCAAGACAAAGCAAGATCAACAACAATAAAGAGCCTAAATTGATTCATCTGCTTTGGAACTTTATTAGAACGTCCTGGATTGGTTGTTAGCTGTCTGCCAAGCTGTATAACCTCAGCACATATAGTGAGGGCACAACACTTTTCTAAACTGGACTTTCAATCCAAGCAGGAGGTCATAATTAAAGGAAGATTTCCATCAAGACTTTTAAAACTGAAGAAAGATTAGGAAGACTTCTATAAACAAGTTATCGATGCTTTTGTTCCGAAAGAGCGGCGCATGGACTTCATTTATAAGTAAAGGTAAAACCATAATAAAGTTTTTTTTATTAAATGTGCTTTTTTTATTAAAGTTAAAGTTAAGTTAAAGTCCCAATGATTGTCACACACACACTAGGTGTAATGAAATTTGTCCTCTGCATTTGACCCATCCCCTTGATCACCCCCTGGGAGGTGAGGGGAGCAGTGGGCAGCAGCGGCGCCGCGCCTGGGAATAATTTTTGGTGATTTAACCCCCAATTCCAAGCCTTGATGCTGAGTGCCAAGCAGGGAAGAATGCTGGTATGAGCTTTTAAACATAACCCGTTAACTGCTGCCAATCAAATGGTGAATAAGATACTCTTTAGGGTTCATATGTTTGTAAATCTGACTGTGATGAAGTCAGTGCCTCACCAGCCATCAACCTCACCGCACGTCACTGATATATATATGTTTATATATATATATATATATTTGTGTGTACATATTACAATGGATATATAATTAATAGCTACTGTAATTGGATATTAAGATTATGTGAAAGTTCGACTCCTACCTTGTTTACCTTTGTGACGGCTTCCTTAAAGTTTTGTGATCAATCAGTATAATCAAGCAGCTAAAATGCGCCTCAAATGAATACGTGTGGAGATCTTTTTTTTTGCATTTTCCCATCATGCTTTGGAATGGATTTAAATGGGTGTAGTTTTAAATTTGTTATGGTGGTTGGCTGTTTTTTTTTTTAAATAATATCCACAAACTTGAGTGACCAAGTTGTGTTATGTGTGACATGTTTGTTGACTTTCTGTGCTGGTAGAGTGTTTTTTTCTGGTTGTTTGGATTGGGTCATATAAGTGAATGCTGTGCACTTAGGTTCTAGTATGTACACTCCATGGTCACTAGCCTGAGTCACTCACGTTGTCCGCAAAATGGCGAAAAATAAGCACCAATCTACAAACCCCGTTTCCATATGAGTTGGGAAATTGTGTTAGATGTAAATATAAATTGAATACAATGATTTGCAAATCCTTTTCAACCCATATTCAATAGAATGCGCTACAAAGACAACATATTTGATTTTCAAACTCATAAACGTTATTTTTTTTTGCAAATAATAATTAACTTAGAATTTCATGGCTGCAACACGTGCCAAAGTAGTTGGGAAAGGGCATGTTCACCACTGTGTTACATGGCCTTTCCTTTTAACAACACTCAGTAAACATTTGGGAACTGAGGAGACACATTTTTGAAGCTTCTCAGGTGGAATTCTTTCCCATTCTTGCTTGATGTACAGCTTAAATTGTTCAACAGTCCGGGGGTCTCCGTTGTGCTATTTTAGGCTTCATAATGCGCCACACATTTTCAATGGGAGACAGGTCTGGACTACAGGCAGGCCAGTCTAGTACCCACACTCTTTTACTATGAAGCCATGTTGATGTAACACGTGGCTTGGCATTGTCTTGCTGAAATAAGCAGGGGCGTCCATGATAACGTTGCTTGGATGGCAACATATGTTGCTCCAAAAGCTGTATGTACCTTTCAGCTTTAATGGTGCCTTCACAGATGTGTAAGTTACCCATGTCTTGGGCACTAATACACCCCCATACCATCACACATGCTGGCTTTTACACTTTGCGCCTATAACAATCCGGATGGTTCTTTTCCTCTTTGGTCCGGAGGACACGACGTCCACAGTTTCCAAAAACAATTTGAAATGTGGACTCGTCAGACCACAGAACACTTTTTCACTTTGTATCAGTCCATCTTAGATGAGCTCAGGCCTAGCGAAGCCGTCGGCGTTTCTGGGTGTTGTTGATCAACGGTTTTCGCCTTGCATAGGAGAGTTTTAACTTGCACTTACAGTTGTAGCGACCAACTGTAGTTACTGACAGTGGGTTTCTGAAGTGTTCCATGTGGTGATATCCTTTACACACCGATGTCGCTTGTTGATGCAGTACAGCCTGAGGGATCGAAGGTCACGGGCTTAGCTGCTTACGTGCAGTGATTTCTCCAGATTCTCTGAACCCTTTGATGATATTACGGACCGTAGATGGTGAAATCCCTAAATTCCTTGCAATAGGTGCTTGAGAAAGGTTTTTCTTAAA
>NC_084565.2:13327500-13460000 GCF_033978685.3 Nerophis lumbriciformis | reverse complement strand
GAAATTCAGCACCACAGTTCGCTCACAATAGACAATAAACACTTAGGTATTTTTTACATGTGAATAATATAAATACAGTCCATCATACAGCATTATTCACATGTGAATAATATAAATACAGTCTATTATACAGCATTATTCACAAGTGAATAATATAAATACAGTCTATTATACAGCATTATTCACATGTGAATAATATAAATACAGTCTATTATACAGCATTATTCACATGTGAATAATATAAATACAGTCTACTATACAGCATTATTCACATGTGAATAATATAAATACAGTCTATTATACAGCATTATTCACATGTGAATAACATAAATACAGTCTATTATACATCATTATTCACATGTGAATAATATAAATACAGTCTATTATACAGCATTATTTACATGTGAATAATATAGTCTATTATACAGCATTATTCACATGTGAATAAGATAAATACAGTCTATTATACAGCATTATTCACATGTGAATAATATAAATACAGTCTATTATATAGCATTATTCACATGTGAATAATATAAACACAGTCTATTATACAGCATTATTCACATGTGAATAATATAGTCTATTATACAGCATTATTCACATGTGAATAATATAAATACAGTCTATTATACAGCATTATTCACATGTGAATAATATAAATACAGTCTATTATACAGCATTATTCACATGTGAATAACATAAATAGGGTCTATTATACTGCATTATTCACATGTGAATAATATAAATACAGTCTTATACAGCATTATTCACTTGTGAATAACATAGATACAGTCTATTATGCAGCATTATTCACAAGTGAATAATATAAATACAGTCTATTATACAGCATTATTCACAAGTGAATAATATAAATACAGTCTATTATACAGCATTATTCACATGTGAATAATATAAATACAGTCTATTATACAGCATTATTCACATGTGAATAATATAAATACAGTCTACTATACAGCATTATTCACATGTGAATAATATAAATACAGTCTATTATACAGCATTATTCACATGTGAATAACATAAATACAGTCTATTATACATCATTATTCACATGTGAATAATATAAATACAGTCTATTATACAGCATTATTTACATGTGAATAATATAGTCTATTATACAGCATTATTCACATGTGAATAAGATAAATACAGTCTATTATACAGCATTATTCACATGTGAATAATATAAATACAGTCTATTATATAGCATTATTCACATGTGAATAATATAAACACAGTCTATTATACAGCATTATTCACATGTGAATAATATAGTCTATTATACAGCATTATTCACATGTGAATAATATAAATACAGTCTATTATACAGCATTATTCACATGTGAATAATATAAATACAGATTATTATACAGCATTATTCACATGTGAATAACATAAATAGGGTCTATTATACTGCATTATTCACATGTGAATAATATAAATACAGTCTTATACAGCATTATTCACTTGTGAATAACATAGATACAGTCTATTATGCAGCATTATTCACAAGTGAATAATAAAAATACAGTCTATTATACAGCATTATTCACATGTGAATAATATAAATACAGTCTATTATCCAGCATTATTCACATTTGAATAATATAAATACAGTCTATTATACAGCATTATTCACATGTGAATAATATAAATACAGTCTTATACAGCATTATTCACTTATGAATAACATAAATACAGTCTATTATACAGCATTATTCACATGTGAATAATATAAATACAGTCTATTATACAGAATTATTCACATGTGAATAATATAAATACATTTACAGTACATGTACAGTCAAAGGAACATATGCATTTTACGATAATAATTACATACAATATAATAATATTGATGGGGAACTTCACTTGAAAGCCTGCTTTATTTTATTTTTGCATTAACTTTATTGTAAATGAATTCACAGTTGTATCTACCGCTGCTGCTTGTGCTAAAGAAGAAAATAAAACACTCAACCCGCGGCTCGGAAAAGGTGTTTTGTTTCTGTTAGCGCTACGACAGTTAGCGTTTGATGCTAACCAGCCTCACATAGCGTCATTGTTTCACATATGTCAGCAGTGTTTCCGCGGGTCATTCAAAAGCATTAAGAGCCATTCAATGGAGTTTGCGAAAATGAAGCCTTTAAAAAGCATTAAATACAAGACATGAAAATAATTTCATACAATTGGCAACAAAATAGACAACAAAACAAACCACCTGACCCAGTTGTTATGAATGGGGGGAAAACTGCTCTTCAAGAAAGTGCAATTTTTGCTAACCAATATTGAGTCTTTTTCATTTTGATGTTTGTTTACCTAATTAGCATAATTAAGTTGATGACCTTCCATTTACAGTGTTAAAAAATACGGTAATGAAATGTTACTTACTTGCAGTATTATGATTATATTAGTGCTTAACTCGGCCACAGTTAATGTGAAACTTTCCACTGTTCAACATTAGTGTTGTCAAATGTTTATGCAGACAATTGTATGCTTTGGCCCGTGGGCTCAACAAAGCATCACATCGGGCTTTCAAATTCATCTTAAATACCAAGCGGTGTCTGGAAAAACTACATATTTGCTGCCATCTTGTGGACATTGTGAGTAAATCCAATCAATGTCCTTTGAAAGTACCGTGAAACAATATCCCAGCATTTAATTATATGACGCAAACCAAACAACCTACCCTAATCATGGTGCACAACACAAAACCCAAAAGCAGTGAAGTTGTCACGTTGTGTAAATAGTAAATAAAAAGAGAATACAATGATTTGTGTTGCGTTCGGACCAGTTGTTCCTCCCAGGGAATTCAAGCGCCTGGTCGCTCCCAAGCTCTTTATGACAGTACAGCTGAGTAGAAGAACCACCAGAGACAGAATAGGTATTTTGTAATTTTATCTCCAAAGCTCTGGAAATATAATGAGACCAGTCCAGCATAGAACATTCAATCGCGCAGCTAAGATGGTCTGATCTAAAATATGGAAACCTTCTCTTCTATAAAGTCTCTCTCCCTCCCACCCTCGTTGTCTTGTCTTTCCAGCCCAAACACATGCCCATTGTCCTCCGCAGCTGGACACAGGAACAGATAAGGAAAAGGAGTATCTCTCCTCCTTACATTCCAAAGTCAATGTTAGCACACAGTATTTGCAGACAACCAAAAGACCACAATTGGAAGAAAAACACTAGCTGTTTTGTAATATGATTATGAAAATAAAGAAGTAACACTTAAATACGGATATATGTAAATATCTGCCTCCGACATTTGCTAATCATTTTCAACTTATATTCAATTGAATGGAATGCAAAGACAAGATACTTAACGTGCGAGCTGGAAAACGTTGTTATTTTTTGCAAATATGAGCTCATTTGGTATTTGATGCCTGCAACATGTTTCAAAAAAGCTGGCACAAGTGGCAAAAAAAGAGTGATAAAGTTGAGGAATGCTCATCAAACACTTATTTGGAACATCCCACAGGTGAACAGGCTAATTGGGAACAGGTAGGTGCCATGATTGGGTATAAAAGTAGATTCCATGAAATGCTCAGTCATTCACAAACAAGGACGGGGCGAGGGTCACCACTTTGTCAACAAATGCCTGAGCAAATTGTTTAAGAACAACATTTCTCAACCAGCTATTGCAAGGAATTTAGGGATTTCACCATCTACGGTCTGTGATATCATCAAAAGGTTCAGAGAATCTGTAGAAATCACTGCAAGTAAGCCATGATATTACAGACGTTCCATCCCTCAGGTGGTACTGCGTCAGAAAGCAATATCAGTGTGTAAAGGATATCACCACATGGGCTCAGTAACACTTCAGAAAACCACTGTCAGTAACTACAGTTGGTCGCTACATCTGTAAGTGCAAGTTAAAACAAAGGGAAAGTGTCAGGTTCAAACACTGATGACATCTATTAAACAAGACAAGAAGCAAGGAATTAAACAGAGACAGAATTCAATTTGGCTCAATGAGGAGAAACGCGTACACCGGTACCCTTGCACAGTGTTCCACGCTCTGACGAAAGATTGTACGCCTCCTCTTTTATTTGGACTTTCCCTAATTACATGGCAACAGCTGTTTCTAAGGGAAGAGGGGTCGTAAACAGCCATCGCCTTTGATTACAAAACAGTTAAAAGAAAAGGTCGTAAAACAGTTCAAAGAAGAGGTCGTAAAACAGTTCAAAGAAGAGGTGCCTGGAGCTTGGGCAGGTCCTGCTTTCTCTCCGCTTTGTAGATCTCGGGTCAAGACAAAATCTTTCTGTGGATTACAATAAATCAGAGAAACAGAACACATTCACGGGCGCGGCCACCGCTGCTGCTCACTGCTCCCCTCACCTCCCAGGGGGTGATCAAGGGTGATGGGTCAAATGCAGAGAATAATTTGCCCACACCTAGTGTGTGTGTGACAATCATTGGCACTTTAACTTAACTTAATGTCGCTTCCCATCCTACACAGTGGAGTTTTACAAGCCTTTTTGCTTGGTAGGATCAAAGACAGCTTTTGTCCCCTCGCAGGGCGAGCTGAACTCAATGTAACACAAAGTTTTGTGATAACTTAGATACAATTATTCCGACAGAAAGCCATTTATCAACAACACCCAGAAAATGCAACTAACATAAAGGTCAACAAACAGGGTCACACATAACGCATATGCTAGCTCACTGAAAACATTGTGGATATTATGAAAAAGGCCATAAAAAAAGTTCCAAATTACAGTCATTTAAATCCATCAGAGTGCATGATGGGAAAATGTAAAACACTCTCGCCAAACTTATGGCGTATTTTTACTGCTTGATATTTCTGATTGGTTACAAAATTTTAAGAAGGTCGTCACGGAAGTAAACAAGGTAGGAGTCAAACTTTTACATACTCATAGAATCCAATTATATTAATTATACACCCATTATATTATAATTATAATATATATATATATATGTTACTTTACATGCGAAGTATTTTGACGTTTTTAAAAACCTAGAAATGATTTACACATGATTACCGTATTTTTCGGACTATAAATTCAGGCGGACCTGAGTGACATGTCAACAGCCTGTTTTCACGTCCGCTTTCCCACAATATAATCACGTTATAACTGTAGAATGATGGAGGGCGAGTTCTTGGTTTCTTATGTGGGTTTATTGTTAGGCAGTTTCATTAACGTCCTCCCAGCGCGGCAACAACACACAACAACAGCAGTCACGTTTTCGTCTACCGTAAAGCAGTTCGTCTGCCGTAAACAGCAATGTTGTGACACTCTTAAACAGGACAATACTGCCATCTACTGTACATGCATATGTGACAATAACATCTACGGCTTTTAGAGAGTGCAGTGCACAACTGCGCATACAACAAGGAGACGAAGCAGAATGCATCATCAGAGAGGGTGTTCAGCATGTTTAGAAAAATAGTGACAGAGAATAGAACAAGGATGGACAATTCAACCCTTAACTCAACAATGAGTAGATGAGTGTTATGTGTGTGTATATGTGTAAATAAATGAACACTGAAATTTTAAGTATTTCTCTTATTTATATATATATATATATATATATATATATATATATATATATATATATATATATATATATATATATATATATATATATATATATATAATAAAATATATATATAAATGTTTACCTAGAATTCACTGAAAGTCAAGTATTTCTTATATATATATATATGTATATATATATATAAATATATATATATAAGTATTTCTTATATATATATATATATATGTATATATATATATAAATATATATATATATATATATATATATATATATATATAAGAAATACTTGACTTTCAGTGAATTCTAGGTATATATATATATATATCCATCCATCTTCTTCCGCTTATCCGAGGTCGGGTCGTGGGGGCAGCAGCCTAAGCAGGGAAGCCCAGACTTCCCTCTCCCCAGCCACTTCGTCCAGCTCTTCCCGTGGGACCCCGAGGCGTTCCCAGGCCAGCCGGGAGACATAGTCTTCCCAACGTGTCCTGGGTCTTCCCCGCGGCCTCCTACCGGTCGGACGTGCCCTAAACACCTCCCTAGGGAGGCGTTCGGGTGGCATATATATATATATATATATATATATATATATATATATATATATATATATATATATATATATATAAGAAATACTTGACTTTCAGTGAATTCTAGGTATACATATATATATATATATATATATATATATATTTCATTTTATATATATATATATATATATATATATATATATATATATATATATATATATATATAAAGAAATACTTGACTTGGTGAATTCTAGCTGTAAATATACTCTTCCCCTCTTAACCACGCCCCCCACCCCCCACCTCCCGAAATCGGAGGTCTCAAGGTTGGCAAGTATGGGATATAGCACCAATAAAAACCCAACAAAATAATAAAAATACAGTCAATGTTTTGAACAAAATATTCAATTTGTGTATTAAATTTTGTACATGGAGTCATTTAATTTAAACATACGAAACATAAAATATCTTAAAGGTATATTTTGTTCATATAAATTACATTTGATGAAATGAGTTAGTTTTTTCATGTTTTATTTTGAGTATTCATGGATGTAATTATATAATAATAATAATAATAATAATAATAATAGATTTTATTTGTAAAAAGCACTTTACATTGAGTAAACAATCTCAAAGTGCTACAGTGTATTAAAAATAAATAAATAAAAAGATAATAAAGAAATAAATAAAAATAAAAACTAGAACAGCCAGATAGCTATAACGAGTATGCATATATCTAAAAAAAAAGGCTTTTAAAAAAAAGATATATATATGATATGTATACTAAATACAATAATATATACTATATTAATTTTGCTAAATAATGTCATTATGTTTCAGATTATGTCAGAGTGAAGTGTTAGCTTTTGCTTCTTCCTGCTCCTTTTCGGACACACCCCAGGTTGTTTAGTATTATTTGAAGTGTAGGAGCCCCTGGGCTTTTGTAAAGTTTGAATATCTTCTTTCTGCCTTTTAAATATGTAAGTTATAACAAAAATGTTTTCTAAATGGTCAAATAAACTGAACATACTGTAGCTGTGAAAGTTCCATACCAAATGGTTCGTTCCACCTGGATCAACCTGGTAATGCTAACTCTGAACTCGTCACTTCACACAGACGTCATAACAACATCAAAGGTCACACTCGGCAACGTTTTGGAACAAGGACCAGGCCATAGAAGAAAATATAATACATCTATTTGTGGCAGCATCCTTCCCCTTCATCCATCCTTCCTTCCTCTCCATCCATCCTTCCCCTCCATCCAACCTCCCCCTCCATCCAATCTTCCCCTCCATCCATCCTTCCCCTCCATCCATCCTTCCTTCCTCTCCATCCATCCAACCTCCCCCTCCATCCAATCTTCCCCTCCATCCATCCTTCCTCTCCATCCATCCTTCCCCTTCATCCATCCTTCCCCTCCATCCATCTTTCCTCTCCATCCATCCTTCCCCTCCACCCATCCTTCCCCTCCATTCATCCTTCCCCCTCCATTCATCCTTCCCCTCCATCCATCCTTCACTCCCTCCATGCATCCTTCCCCTCCATCCATCCTTCCCCTCCATTCATCCTTCCCCTCCATCCATCCTTCACTCCCTCCATTCATCCTTCCCCTCCATCCATCCTTCCCCCTCCATCCATCCTACCCCTCTATCATCCTTCACCCCTCCATCCATCCTTCACTCCCTCCATTCATCCTTCCCCTCCATTCATCCTTCCCCCTCCATCCATCCTTCCATCCATCCTTCCCCTCCATCCACCCTTCACTCCCTCCATCCATCCTTCCCCTCCATCCAAAATCCTTCCTTCCTCTCCATCCATCCTTCCCCTCCATCCATCTTTCCTTCCTCTCCATCCATCCTTCCCCTCCATCCAACCTCCCCCTCCACCCAGTCTTCCCCTCCATCCATCCTTCCTCTCCATCCATCCTTCCCCTCCATCCAATCTTCCCCTCCATCCATCCAATCTTCCCCTTCATCCATCCTTCCCCTCCATCCATCTTTCCTCTCCATCCATCCTTCCCCTCCATCCATCCTTCACTCCCTCCATCCATCCTTCCCCTCCATTCATCCTTCCCCCTCCATCCATCCTTCACTCCCTCCATTCATCCTTCCCCTCCATCCATCCTTCACTCCCTCCATTCATCCTTCCCCTCCATCCACCCTTTCCCTCCATCCATCCTTCCTCTCCATTCACCCTTCCCCCTCCATCCACCCTTCCCCTCCATCCATCCTTCCTCTCCATTCACCCTTCCCCTCATCCATCCTTCCCCTCCATTCATCCTTCCCCCTCCATCCATCCTTCACTCCCTCCATTCATCCTTCCCCTCCATCCATCCTTTCCCCCCTCCATCCATGCTTCCCCTCATTCATCCTTCCCCCCTCCATCCATCCTTTCCCCCATCCATCCTTCCCATCCATCCATGCTTCCCCTCATTCATCCTTCCCCCCCTCCATCCATCCATGCTTCCCCTCATTCATCCTTCCCCCCATCCACCCCCCCCTCTATCCATCCATGCTTCCCCTCATTCATCCTTCCCCCCCATCCATCCTCTCCTCCATCCACCCCCCCCCCCCCCCTCCATCCATCCTTCACTCCCTCCATTCATCCTTCCCCTCTATCCATCCTTCACTCCCTCCATTCGTCCTTCACTTCCTCCATCCTTCCTTCCCCTCAATTCATCCTTCCCCTCCATCCATGCATCCATCCTCCCCCACACCTTGCAGGTGACAGGTGTGCTAGTTGAGATCAAAGTGCTGGCAGGTTTGGATCAAATCAAGTAAGACATAAAAATGTTCATGTGTGACATACTGGCAATAAAATGACATTTGAAGTCTTTAGTCAACTTATTAGAAATGACACAATATTGAAGTCTTTAGTCAAGTTATTAGAAATGACACAACATTGAAGTCTTTAATCAACTTATTAGAAATGACACAATATTGAAGTCTTTAATCAACTTATTTGACACAACATTGAAGTCTTTAATCAAGTAATTAGAAATGAGTAATAAGATGTTTAATCGTGTTCAATCCAAATTGGGAACAATATTTATTAGTTTGTGTTAGTTCAAACATCACTTCATTTATTTCTGCATCATAGTGAGATTCTTCTTCTTACCTAACACACATTATTCAACCACACACGCAGTCTTCACTTTCAAAGTGGATTAGTGGGCTAGTGGGCCTGTGTGGGTTAGTAGGCCCGTGTGGATTAGTGGGCCTGTGTGGGTTAGTAGGCCCGTGTGGGTTAGTGGGCTTGTGTGGGTTAGTAGGCCCGTGTGGGTTAGTGGGCTTGTGTGGGTTAGTGGGCCCGTGTGGGTTAGTGGGCTTGTGTGGGTTAGTAGGCCCGTGTGGGTTAGTGGGCTTGTGTGGGTTATAAATAAATAAATAAATGGGTTGTACTTGTATAGCGCTTTTCTACCTTCAAGGTACTCAAAGCGCTTTGACACTACTTCCACATTTACCCATTCACACACACATGGAGGGAGCTGCCATGCAATGCGCTAACCAGCACCCATCAGGAGCAAGGGTGAAGTGTCTTGCTCAGAACACAACGGACATGACGAGGTTGGTACTAGGTGGGGATTGAACCAGGGACCCTCGGGTCGCGCACGGCCATTCTTCCACTGCGCACGCCGGTTAATGGGCTTGTGTGGGTTAATGGGCTTGTGTGGGTTAGTAGGCCTATGTGGGTTAGTGGGCCCGTGTGGGTTAGTGGGCCCGTTTGGGTTAGTGGGCTTGTGTGGGTTAGTGGGCCCGTTTGGGTTAGTGGGCTTGTGTGGGTTAGTGGGCCCGAGTAAGAATCTTGGGCACGCTGTTCTTGCCGCTCTCGCGAGGCTTTTGTGGTCGACGCCCTCGACTCTTTTTGCTGGCGCTCTTCTTCTGCCTGCGCTCATAGGTGAGCTCCAGGATTGTACTTCCTGTCAGGGAGTATCCGATGTTGGACCAGGTCAGGACCGAACCACTGAGCCATCTTTGAAGACACACACATGCAGGTCAGCTCCACACACACACGCACACACACACACACGCACACGCACACGCACACACACACGCACACGCACACGCACACGCACACGCACACGCACACGCACACGCACACACACACAGGTTTTACCTGTTCATGTAGGTCAGGATGGTGTAGTATGTAAGAGGATAATCCCACACCTGCAGGTCTGTCACCTGACCATCAAAACCTGACATCGCAACCACTGGCTCACCTGACCACACGAACTGCACACACACACACACACACACACACACACACAATAATAATAATACATGTAAAAACATTATTTTCACCACCTGCTAACAATAATGTATCTCTATTCTTTTATATTAATTATTGAGATTGTTTTTGTATTATATTATCTATTACGCATATTTTTTTATCATTTGTTATTAAACTATTTAAATATATTTATTTAATTTATTAAGTATTTATTTATATATTTCTATTTGCATATGACGTTCTGTTCACAAAAACAATAGTTTGTATTATTAAAAAAAATGGTACCATTTTTAATTGTTTTGAAATTGGATTTAACATTTATTGACATTTAATCACAACTACTTTTGTATTCTAACGTGACAATTGTTTCTATTATTTATAATAGTTATCTTCATTTTTTGTTTTAGCATATTTTAAAATTATAATTTTTTTCTTACTTACATGTATTACATTATGTAATATATTTATGTCAAGTTAATACTTAAATGCAACAAAAACATTTATTGTGTACGTATATATATATATATATATACACCGGTACATATATATATATATATATTTACATATATATATATATACATATAAACATATATACATACATATACGCACACACATATATATGGTGTTAAAATGTGGAATTTCCCCAAGTTTCAGTACTTTCCATTACATAAAAATGTAAAAAAATCCTGCTGAAAACTTTGAGTGACCTAATTTTTTTTAATTTTGTTGTTTTATTTGTGTACAAAGGGGGCACATGACTGTATGCTCCTTTTCATTCATGATTTATTTTAATGTTGTATCAATTATTTTTTTGCGAATGTGGAGTTAAATTAAATAAACACAAAAAATATATATATAAAAGTTTATACATATATATATTTTTATTTTTTTATTTTTTTATTTTTATAAAACAATGGAAACGGAAGAAAGCCGAAGATATGTGGATATTTTTTTTTGTATGGGGTTATGGACATTAAGTCTAATAATAACAAATAATACTAATTAGGGGTGTCCAAATAAATACATTTTCAAATTAATCGCAATGTTTATTTGTAACGATTCCAAATCAATTAAAAAAAAAAAACCCAAAATAGATTTTTAATTTTTTTTAAACTGAAAGATCGATTTAAATTTTTTTATTTTTACATTTTTAGTCTTTTTTGTTGATGTAGATGATCATAGCTGCTGTACATATTTACTTTAGAAAATATATATTGATTTAAAAAAAAATCGATTTAAAAAATGTTTAAATTTTTTTTTAAATGATTTAAATTTTTAGGTTTTTTTTTGTTGATGAAGATGATCATATCTGCTGTACAGATTTACTTTTACAAAAGATATTGATTTGAAAAAAATCAAAAATCGAATTTATTATTTTTTTTTAATCAAAAATCGATTTACATTTTTTTTAATCGATTTTTAACTTGTATTTTTTTTTATTGATGAAGATGATCATATCTGCTGTACAGATTTACTTTAGAAAAGATAAATCAATTAAAAATATCAAAAATCGATTTAAAAATGTTTTTAAAAAAAGATAGATTTCAATTTTTAGTTTTTTTTGTTGATGTAAATGATCTATATTTGTTGTACAGATTTACTTTAGAAAAGATATATCGATTTAAAAAAAAAAAAATGTCTGTCTATCTGTGTTGGCCCTGCGATGAGGTGGCGACTTGTCCAGGGTGTACGCCGCCTTCCGCTCGATTGTAGCTGAGATAGGCTCCAGCGCCCCCACGACCCCGAAGGGAATAAGCGGTAGAAAATGGATGGATGGAATCAAAAATCAATTTAATTATTTATTTATTTTAAATCAAAAATCGATTTAGATTTTTTTTAAATCGATTTTTAACTTGTATTTTTTTTGTTGATCCATATCTGCTGTACAGATTTACTTTATTGGCAAAGAGAAGTGTGGGATACTTCCCTTGTTGCCTTATTTGTATTTGACTTTATTAAATGTTTGGGTAGAATTTTTTTCAACAAATATTGATTAAAAAAATCCAAAATCTATTAAGAAAAATGTTTAAATTTTTTTTTTAAATATTTAAATTTTTTGTTTTTTTTGTTGATGTAGATGATCTATATCTGCTGTACAGATTTACTTTAGAATATATATATATTGATTTAAAAAAATAAATAAATAAATCAATTTTATTATTATTTAAAAAAAATAAAAAATCGATTTCAATGTTTTTAAATCGATTTTTAACTTGTATTTTTTTTGTCGATGAAGATGATCATATCTGCTGTACAGATGTACTTTAGAAAAGATATATCGGTTAAAAAAATCAAAAATCGATTAAAAAAAATGTTTTAAAAATCGATTTTAATAATTAGTTGTTTTTTTGTCGATGATGTATATCTGCTGTACAGATTTACTTTAGAAAAGATATATCGATTTAAACATTTTTTTTTTAAATCGATTTCGATTTTTTTTTAAATCGATTTTTAACTTGTATTTTTTGTTGTTGATCTATATCTGCTGTACAGATTTACTTTATTGGCAAAGAGAAGTGTGGGATACTTCTCTTGTTGCCTTATTTGTATTTGACTTTATTAAATGTTTGGGTAGAATTTTATTCAACAAAAGCAGTTTTCTAGAAATGTATCAGAGCTCACCTTCGACGGTATTATCGCCCTGACGCTCATGTTGCTGTCACTAAAGAGCTGCGCCACGCCCCGCAGCGTATCCACGGTAACGCACACCCTGGTCCAGATATCCGGCTGGACATTGGACCACATCTTGATCCTGGGATCCAGGCGGACGGACTGGTACGTCAGTTTTTCCCAGTTCAGCCTGTAGGAGCCCTGGTTGTCAGTTGTCAGCCTCATGACCGCCTGGCTGGACGGACTCAGCTGGAAGATGGAGGAGGAGGAGCTCTGCTCGCCCATCAGGTAGCGCACGCACACGCTCACACCTGTGCAGCAAATAGCTCTTCTAGTTTCAACTGCAACACTTTCATACATTAAAGTCATGATTCTCAAACACGCCAAAGACTCACTTCATTAAAAATTCAAACACAGTGTTACTGTTCAAAACTGTGTGTAAAAGATGACTGTATACTTCTGTATGCTCCTTTTCAGTCATGATTTATTTTAATGTTGTGTCAATTATTTTTATCGAATGTGGAGTTAAATTAAATGGAGAAAAAAAAATAAATATATATATATATATGTATATATATATATACGGCATATATATATATTTTTTCATAAGTCATGATTTATTTTAATGTTTTATCAATTATTTCTATCGAATGTGGAGTTAAATTAAATTTAACAACAAAAAAAACAAAAACAAAAAAATATATATATATATATATGTATAAAAAAATATATATATATACAGGTAAAAGCCAGTAAATTAGAATATTTTGAAAAACTTGATTTATTTCAGTAATTGCATTCAAAAGGTGTAACTTGTACATTATATTTATTCATTGCACACAGACTGATGCATTCAAATGTTTATTTCATTTAATTTTGATGATTTGAAGTGGCAACAAATGAAAATCCAAAATTCCGTGTGTCACAAAATTAGAATATTACTTAAGGCTAATACAAAAAAGGGATTTTTAGAAATGTTGGCCAACTGTAAAGTATGAAAATGAAAAATATGAGCATGTACAATACTCAATACTTGGTTGGAGCTCCTTTTGCCTCAATTACTGCGTTAATGCGGCGTGGCATGGAGTCTATGAGTTTCTGGCACTGCTCAGGTGTTATGAGAGCCCAGGTTGCTCTGATAGTGGCCTTCAACTCTTCTGCGTTTTTGGGTCTGGCATTCTGCATCTTCCTTTTCACAATACCCCACAGATTTTCTATGGGGCTAAGGTCAGGGGAGTTGGCGGGCCAATTTAGAACAGAAATACCATGGTCCATAAACCAGGCACGGGTAGATTTTGCGCTGTGTGCAGGCGCCAAGTCCTGTTGGAACTTGAAATCTCCATCTCCATAGAGCAGGTCAGCAGCAGGAAGCATGAAGTGCTCTAAAACTTGCTGGTAGACGGCTGCCTTGACCCTGGATCTCAGGAAACAGAGTGGACCGACACCAGCAGATGACATGGCACCCCAAACCATCACCCAACCATGCAAATTTTGCATTTCCTTTGGAAATCGAGGTCCCAGAGTCTGGAGGAAGACAGGAGAGGCACAGGATCCACGTTGCCTGAAGTCTAGTGTAAAGTTTCCACCATCAGTGATGGTTTGGGGTGCCATGTCATCTGCTGGTGTCGGTCCACTCTGTTTCCTGAGATCCAGGGTCAACGCAGCCGTCTACCAGCAAGTTTTAGAGCACTTCATGCTTCCTGCTGCTGACCTGCTCTATGGAGATGGAGATTTCAAGTTCCAACAGGACTTGGCGCCTGCACACAGCGCAAAATCTACCCGTGCCTGGTTTACGGACCATGGTATTTCTGTTCTAAATTGGCCCGCCAACTCCCCTGACCTTAGCCCCATAGAAAATCTGTGGGGTATTGTGAAAAGGAAGATGCAGAATGCCAGACCCAAAAACGCAGAAGAGTTGAAGGCCACTATCAGAGCAACCTGGGCTCTCATAACACCTGAGCAGTGCCAGAAACTCATCGACTCCATGCCACGCCGCATTAACGCAGTAATTGAGGCAAAAGGAGCTCCAACCAAGTATTGAGTATTGTACATGCTCATATTTTTCATTTTCATACTTTTCAGTTGGCCAACATTTCTAAAAATCCCTTTTTTGTATTAGCCTTAAGTAATATTCTAATTTTGTGACACATGGAATTTTGGATTTTCATTTGTTGCCACTTCAAATCATCAAAATTAAATGAAATAAACATTTGAATGCATCAGTCTGTGTGCAATGAATAAATATAATGTACAAGTTACACCTTTTGAATGCAATTACTGAAATAAATCAAGTTTTTCAAAATATTCTAATTTACTGGCTTTTACCTGTATATATATACTGTATTTTTTTTTTAATAAGAAATGGAAATGGAAGAAAGCCGAAGATATGTTGATATTTGTGTTTGTTTTGTATGGAGTTATGGACATTAAGTCTGATAATAATAAATAACATTAACTAGGGGTGTCAAAAAAAAAATCGATTTTCAAATGAATCGCGATTTTTATTTGTACCGATTAGTAATACATTTAAAAAATAAATCTAAAATTGATTTTTATTATTTATTTTTTTATCTGTCCTGTCCAGCCATTCATAAATTACATTAAATACTTTCATACATTAAAGTCATGATTCTCAAACAGCCAAAGACTCACTTCATTAAAAATACAAACACAGTGTTACTGTTCAAAACTGTGTGTAAAAGATGACTGTATACTTCTGTATGCTCCTTTTCAGTCAAGATTTATTTTAATGATGTATCAATTATTTTATCAAATGTGGAATTAAATTTTAAAAATATTATATATATATATATATATTGGGGGGTGTGGGAAAAAATCAATTGGAATTCGAATCGCGAATTCTCATTTTTTTTTTAAATCTTTTTTTTTTTTTCTTTTTTTCTTTTTAATTTTATTAATTTTTCTTTTTTAATTAATCAATCCAACAAAACAATACACAGCAATACCATAACAATGCAATCCAATTCCAAAACCATTTTTAATTTTTATCCGCCCTGTCCAGCCATTCATAAATTACATTAAATACTTTCATACATTAAAGTCATGATTCTCAAACACGGCAAAGACTCACTTCATTAAAAATACAAACACAGTGTTACTGTTCAAAACTGTGTGTAAAAGATGACTGTATACTTCTGTATGCTCCTTTACATTCGTGATTTATTCATGGGTTATTTTAATTTTGTATCAATTATTTGTATCGAATGTAGAGTTGAATTAAGTAAAATTAAAAAAATATAGAAAAGTTTATATATGATTTTTTTTGTGTTTTTTTTTATAAGAAATGGAAACGGAAGAAAGCCGAAGATATGTGGGATATTAAAAAAATGTTTGTATGGAGTTATGGACATTAAGTGTGATCCACTTATGGATTCCTCTTACCTCGAGGAGGTGACTCTGTGGTCCAGCTAGGGTAGGCGCTGGTGGGGTAGGCGCTGGTGGGGTAGGCCCTGGTGGGGTAGTCCCTGGTGGGGTAGGCCCTGGTGGGGTAGTCCCTGGTGGGGTAGGCTCTGGTGTTGTCAGGGGGAATAGAGTAATTAGGCGGGTAGAAGGAGACTCCTCCCCCTCTGTAAGACAACGTGACCATCATCCCATTTAAGTCCGGAGAAGCTGCAGCAGACAGAAGTGAAAATTGATTGGTTTAGTTATTTTTTACAGCGCATTACTGGTATTAAATGAAAAAAAAAAAAAAAAAAAAAATACGGTTATTTTTTAATTTAAAATTTAAAATTCTGGACAGTTTTTTTTTTTAACAGTAAAATCAGACTTCCTTTATTTTTATCTGTCCTGTCCAGCCACTCATACATTACATTAATTACATTACATTAATTACTGTCATACTTTAAAGCCGTGATTCTCAAACGGTGGTGTGCCAAAGACTCACTTCATTAAACATTTCAAACACAGTGTTACTGTTCAAAACTGTGTGTAAAAGATGACTGTATGCTCCTTTTCAGTCATGATTTATTTTAATGTTATATCAATTATTTTTTATCGAATGTGGAGTTAAATTCCATCCATTCATTTTCTACCGCTTGTACCTTTTGGGGTCGCGGGGGGTGCTGGAGCCTATCTCAGCTGCATTCGGGCGGAAGGCGGGGTACACCCTGGACAAGTCGCCACCTCATCGCAGGGAGTTAAATTGAATTAAAAAAAATATACATATAATATATAACATTATATATATATATATATATATATATATATATATATATATATATATATATATATATATATATATATATAACATTATATATATATATATATATAGATATATAGATATATATATATATATATATATATATATGTATGTATATACAAACCCCGTTTCCATATGAGTTGGGAAATTGTGTTAGATGTAAATATAAACGGAATACAATGATTTGCAAATCCATTTCAACCCATATTCAATTGAATGCACTACAAAGACAACATATTTGATGTTCAAACTCATAAACTTTATTTTTTTTTTGCCAAATAATAATTAACTTAGAATTTCATGGCTGCAACACGTGCCAAAATAGTTGGGAAAGGGCATGTTCACCACTGTGTTACATGGCCTTTCCTTTTAACAACACTCAGTAAACGTTTGGGAACTGAGGGGACACATTTTTTAAGCTTCTCAGGTGGAATTCTTTCCCATTCTTGCTTGATGTACAGCTTAAGTTGTTCAACAGTCTTCCTTCTGATATTTTAGCCTTCACAATTTCAATGGGAGACAGGTCTGGACTACAGGCAGGCCAGTCTAGTACCTGCACTCTTTTACTATGAAGCCATGCTGTTGTAACACGAGGCTTGGCATTGTTTTGCTGAAATAAGCAGGGGCGTCCATGAGAACATTTCTTGGATGGCAACATGTGTTGCTCCAAAACCTGTATGTACCTTTCAGCATTAATGGTGCCTTCACAGATGTGTAAGTTACTCATGTCTTGGGCAATAATACACCCCCATACCACCACACATGCTGGCTTTTCAACTTTCTGCCTATAACAGTCCGGATGGTTCTTTTGCTCTTTGGTCCGTAGGACACGACGTCCACAGTTTCCAAAAACAATTTGAAATGTGGACTCGTCAGACCACAGAACACTTTTCCACTTTGTATCAGTCCATCTTAGATGAGCTCAGGCCCAGCGAAGCCGACGGCGTTTCTGGATGTTGTTGATAAACTGTTTTCGCCTTGCATAGGAGAGTTTTAACTTGCACTTACAGATGTAGCGACCAACTGTAGTTACTGACAGTGGGTTTCTGAAGTGTTCCTGAGCCCATGTGTTGATATCCTTTCCACACCGATGTCGCTTGTTGATGCAGTACAGCCTGAGGGATCGAAGGTCACGGGCTTAGCTGCTTACGTGCAGTGATTTCTCCAGATTCTCTGAACCCTTTGATGATATTACGGACCGTAGATGGTGAAATCCCTAAATTCCTTGCAATTTCTGATTGAGAAAGGTTTTTCTTAAACTGTTCAACAATTTTCTCAAGCATTTGTTGACAAAGTGGTGACCCTCGCCCCATCCTTGTTTGTGAATGACTGAGCATTTCATGGAATCTACTTTTATACCCAATCATGGCACCCACCTGTTCCCAATTTGCCTGTTCACCTGTGGGATGTTCCAAATAAGTGTTTGATGAGCATTCCTCAACTTTATCAGTATTTATTGCCACCTTTCCCAACTTCTTTGTCACGTGTTGCTGGCATCAAATTCTAAAGTTAATGATTATTTGCAAATAAAAAAAATGTTTATCAGTTTGAACATCAAATATGTTGTCTTTGTAGCATATTCAACTGAATATGGGTTGAAAATGATTTGCAAATCTTTGTATTCCGTTTATATTTACATCTAACACAATTTCCCAACTCATATGGAAACGGGGTTTGTATATATATATGTAAATAATATACATATATTTCAATCTGACATCACAAGGACAAAGATAAAACCTTCTGGAGGAAAGTTGTGATGTCAGATGAAACAAAAATGGAGCTGTTTGGCCACAATACCCAGCAATATGTTTGGAGGAGAAAAGGTGAAGCCTTTAATCCCAGGAACACCATCCCTACCGTCAAGCATGGTGGTGGTAATATTATGCTCTGGGCCTGTTTTGCTGCCAATGGAACTGGTGCTTTACAGAGAGTAAATGGGACAATGAAAAAGGAGGATTACCTCCAAATTCTTCAGGACAAGCTAAAATCATCAGCCCGGAGGTTGGGTCTTGGGTGCAGTTGCGTGTTCTAACAGGACAATGACCCCAAACACACGTCAAAAGTGGTAAAGGAATGGCTAAATCAGGCTAGAATTAAGGTTTTAGAATGGCCTTCCCAAAGTCCTGACTTAAACGTGTGGACAATGCTGAAGAAACAAGTCCATGTCAGAAAACTAACACATTTAGCTGAACTGCACCAATTTTGTCAAGAGGAGTGGTCAAAAATTCAAGCAGAAGCTTGTGGATGGCTACCAAAAGCGCCTTATTGCAGGTAAACTTGCCAAAGGACATGTAAGCAAATATTAACATTGCTGTATGTACAAGTGATGACATAAATCATGGTCCCAATAACATTGCATCTAATAGACAATATCTCATTTGCACCCCTGCTGGTGACATCTATCAAAATGAGGGTGGTCCCAAAAAGGAGGGATTTTTCAAATTGACTGTGTGTCGCTTTTAAAAGTGCTCCCCCTCTGGTCAACATATGAAATAACAAGTGTGGGTAAGAAATGGAAATGCGCCCCCTTTGGCCAAAATTAATTAATAAAATAAATAAATATGTATATAGAGACATACTGTAATAACTTTAAGTAAATAATGAAGATTAAAAAACAGTTACAAACAAAACAAAATAAATGAATTAAAAGCAGTCTTTTTCTCACAATGTGTCGACTTTTTTCTTATAAAATTGGGAACATTTTCTCATAATCTTTGTTTCTGTAATATTGCAATATTTTCTCATAAAATGATTACTTTTTTTTAATGTAAAATTATTACTTCTCAATGCAAAATGGTGATATTTGTCATATCAAATTCTGACTTTTATCACAATATTGCCAATTATTTTGTTGTTCTTGTGAAACAGTGACATTTTTTTGAGTAAAATTATGACTTTTGTCGTCATTTTGCCAAGTAATAGTCCATTATTATAATATTGCCAACATTTAAAGTGTTCTTATAAAACTGTGACTTTTGTCGAGTAGAATGACGACTCTTTTCATAAAGTTGCCAAACTTTTAAGCGTTTCTTGTGAAATTGCGACTGTTATTGAGTAAAATTCCAACTTTTATCACAATATTGCACAAATGTTCAGTTTTTCTTGTGAAACTTTGACTTGCGTTGAATAAAATGACGACTTTTATTATAATACTGCCAAAATTCTAAGTTTGACCTTTTTCTTGTGAAAATGTGACCTTTTTCTTGTGAAATTCCAACTCATTTTTCACAACAAGCTTTTTTATATTTGCATAGTATGTATATATTATTAATGTTGTAAATACACATCTTTATATATCTAGAAAGGCTGGTCCTAAAGAGGTAGACATTTTTCTCAGGTCTCAAGAAGATAACAAATACAAGAATGTGTGTCCTTGTATTGCTACTCTTCTTGGGACCTGAAGAAGGAAAAGTATCTTCCATATGAGGAGGTGTGAACAAGTGATGACATAAATCATGGTCCCAATAACATTGCATCTAATAGACAATGTTTCATTTGTGGTGACATCTATCAAAATGAGGGTGGTCCCAAAAAGGAGGGATTTTTCAAATTGATTGTGTGTCGCTTTTAAAAGTGCTCCCCCTCTGGCCAACATATGAAATAACAAGTGTGTGTAAGAAATTTAAATGCGTCCCCTTTGGCCAAAATGTATTAAATAAATAAATAAATATGTATATAGAGACATACTGTAATAACTTGAAGTAAATAATGAAGATTAAAAACCAATTACACACAAAAAAATTCACTAAAGCAGTCTTTTTCTCACAATGTGTCGACTTTTTTCTTATAGAATTGGGAACATTTTCTCATATTCTTTCTGTTTCTGTAATATTGCAATATTTTCTCGTAAAATTACTTTTTTTTATGTAAAATGGTGACATTTAACATATAAAATTCATATAAAAACATTGCCAATTATTTTATTGTTCTTGTAAAATAGTGACATGTTTTTTTTAGTAAAATGATGACTTTTGTCATCATTTTGCCAAGTAAAGTCCCCATTATAATTATAGTATTGCCAAAACTGAAAGTTTTCTTATAAAATTGTGACTTTTGTCGAGTAAAACGATGACCCTTGTCATAAAATTGCAGAACTTTTAAGCTTTTCTCGTAAAACTGCGACTGTTATTGAGTCAAATTCCAACTTTTATCATCACATTGCACACATGTTCAGTTTTTCTTGTGAAACTTTGACTTGCGTTGAGTAAAATGACGACTTTTGTTATAACACCGTCAAAATTCTACGTTTTTCTTGTGAAATTCCAACTCATTTTTCACAACAAGCTTTTTTATATTTGCATAGTATGTATATATTATTAATGTTGTAAATACACATCTTTATATATCTAGAAAGGCTGGTCCTAAAGAGGTAGGCATTTTTCTCAGGTCTCAAGAAGGTAACAAATACAAGTGTGTGTGTGTGTGTTGTATTTCTAGCCTTCTTGAGACATGAATAAGGAAACGTATCTTCCATACGTCTCATTTGTGGTGACATCTATCTAAATGAGGGTGGTCCCAAAAAGGAGGGATTTTTCAAATTGACTGTGTGTCGCTTTTAAAAGTGCTCCCCCTCTGGCCAACATATGAAATAACAAGTGTGTGTAAGAAATTGAAATGCGTCCCCTTTGGCCAAAATGTATTAAAAATAAATAAATTAATATGTATATAGAGACATACTGTAATAACTTGAAGTAAATAATGAAGATTAAAAACCATCCATCCATCCATCCATCTTCTTCCGCTTATCCGAGGTCGGGTCGCGGGGGCAGCAGCCTAAGCAGGGAAGCCCAGACTTCCCTCTCCCCAGCCACTTCGTCCAGCTCCTCCCGGGAGATCCCGAGGCGTTCCCAGGCCAGCCGGGAGACATAGTCTTCCCAACGTGTCCTGGGTCTTCCTCGTGGCCTCCTACCGGTCGGACATGCCCTAAACACCTCCTTAGGGAGGCGCTCGGGTGGCATCCTGACCAGATGCCCGAACCACCTCATCTGGCTCCTCTCAATGTGGAGGAGCAGCGGCTTTACTTTGAGCTCCCCCCGGATGACAGAGCTTCTCACCCTATCTCTAAGGGAGAGACCCGCCACCCGGCGGAGGAAACTCATTTTGGCCGCTTGTACCCGTGATCTTGTCCTTTCGGTCATAACCCAAAGCTCATGACCATAGGTGAGGATGGGAACGTAGATCGACCGGTAAATTGAGAGCTTTGCCTTCCGGCTCAGCTCCTTCTTCACCACAACGGATCGATACAGCGTCCGCATTACTGAAGACGCTGCACCGATCCGCCTGTCGATCTCACGATCCACTCTTCCCTCACTCGTGAACAAGACTCCGAGGTACTTGAACTCCTCCACTTGGGGCAAGATCCCCTCCCCAACCCGGAGATGGCACGCCACCCTTTTCCGGGCGAGAACCATGGACTCGGACTTGGAGGTGCTGATTCTCATCCCAGTCGCTTCACACTCAGCTGCGAACCGATCCAGTGAGAGCTGAAGATCCTGGCCAGATGAAGCCATCAGGACCAAATCATCTGCACAAAGCAGAGACCTAATCCTGCAGCCACCAAACCGGATCCCCTCAACGCCTTGACTGCGCCTAGAAATTCTGTCCATAAAAGTTATGAACAGAATCGGTGACAAAGGGCAGCCTTGGCGGATCCAACCCTCACCGGAAACGTGTCCGACTTACTGCCAGCAATGCGAACCAAGCTCTGACACTGATCATACAGGGAGCGGACCGCCACAATCAGACAGTCCGAAACCCCATACTCTCTGAGCACTCCCCACAGGACTTCCCAAGGGACACGGTCGAATGCCTTCTCCAAGTCCACAAAGCACATGTAGACTGGTTGGGCAAACTCCCATGCACCCTCAAGGACCCTGCCGAGAGTATAGAGCTGGTCCACAGTTCCACGACCAGGACGAAAACCACACTGTTCCTCCTGAATCCGAGGTTCGACTATCCGGCGTAGCCTCCTCTCCAGTACACCTGAATAGACCTTACCGGGAAGGCTGAGGAGTGTGATCCCACGATAGTTAGAACACACCCTCCGGTTCCCCTTTTTAAAGAGAGGAACCACCACCCCGGTCTGCCAATCCAGAGGTACTGCCCCCGATGTCCACGCGATGCTGCAGAGTCTTGTCAACCAAGACAGCCCTACAGCATCCAGAGCCTTAAGGAACTCCGGGCGGATCTCATCCACCCCCGGGGCCTTGCCACCGAGGAGCTTTTTAACTACCTCAGCAACCTCAGCCCCAGAAATAGGAGAGCCCACCACAGATTCCCCAGGCACTGCTTCCTCATAGGAAGACGTGTTGGTGGGATTGCGGAGGTCTTCGAAGTATTCCCTCCACCGATCCACAACTTCCGCAGTCGAGGTCAGCAGAACACCATCCGCACCATACACGGTGTTGGTAGTGCACTGCTTCCCCTTCCTGAGGCGGCGGATGGTGGTCCAGAATCGCTTCGAAGCCGTCCGGAAGTCGTTTTCCATGGCTTCCCCGAACTCCTCCCATGTCCGAATTTTTGCCTCCGCGACCGCTGAAGCCGCACACCGCTTGGCCTGTCGGTACCTGTCCGCTGCCTCAGGAGTCCCATGAGCCAAAAGAACCCGATAGGACTCCTTCTTCAGCTTGACGGCATCCCTCACCGCCGGTGTCCACCAACGGGTTCTAGGATTACCGCCACGACAGGCACCAACTACCTTGCGGCCACAGCTCCAATCAGCCGCCTCGACAATAGAGGTGCGGAACATGGTCCACTCGGACTCAATGTCCAGCACCTCCCTCGTGACATGTTCAAAGTTCTTCCGGAGGTGGGAATTGAAACTCTCTCTGACAGGAGACTCTGCCAGACGTTCCCAGCAAACCCTCACAATGCGTTTGGGCCTGCCAGGTCTGTCCGGCATCCTCCCCCACCATCGCAGCCAACTCACCACCAGGTGGTGATCGGTAGAAAGCTCCGCCCCTCTCTTCACCCGAGTGTCCAAAACATGAGGCCGCAAATCCGATGACACAACTACAAAGTCGATCATAGAACTGCGGCCTAGGGTGTCCTGGTGCCAAGTGCACATATGGACACCCTTATGCTTGAACATGGTGTTCGTTATGGACAATCCGTGACGGGCACAAAAGTCCAATAACAAAACACCACTTGGGTTCAGATCCGGGCGGCCATTCTTCCCAATCACGCCTCTCCAGGTTTCACTGTCGTTGCCAATATGAGCGTTGAAGTCCCCCAGTAGAACGAGGGAATCACCCGGGGGAGCACTCTCAAGTACTCCCTCGAGTGAATCCAAAAAGGGTGGGTACTCTGAGCTGCTGCTTGGCGCGTAAGCGCAAACAACAGTCAGGACCCGTCCCCCCACCCGAAGGCGGAGGGAAGCTACCCTCTCGTCCACCGGGTTGAACTCCAACGTACAGGCTCTGAGCCGGGGGGCAACAAGAATTGCCACCCCAACCCGTCGCCTCTCACTGCTGGCAACGCCAGAGTGGAAGAGAGTCCAGCCCCTCTCGAGAGAACTGGTTCCAGAGCCCTTGCTGTGCGTCGAGGTGAGTCCGACTATATCCAACCGGAACTTCTCTACCTCGCGCACTAGCTCAGGCTCCTTCCCCCCCAGCGAGGTGACGTTCCACGTCCCAAGAGCTAGCTTCTGTAGCCGAGGATCGGACCGCCAAGTGCCCTGCCTTCGGCTACCGCCCAGCTCACATTGCACCCGACCTCTATGGCCCCTGCTATGGGTGGTGAGCCCATTGGAGGGGGGACCCACGTTGCCTCTTCGGGCTGTGCCCGGCCGGGCCCCATGGGGACAGGCCCGGCCACCAGGCGCTCGCCATCGTGCCCCAACTCCGGGCCTGGCTCCGGAGGGGGGCCCCGGTGACCCGCGTCCGGGCGAGGGAAATCTGAGTCTCGGTTCTTGCATTTCCATAGAAGTCTTCGAGCTGCTCCTTGTCTGATCCCTCACCTAGGACCTGTTTGTCTTGGGAGACCCTACCAGGGGGCATGGAAGCCCCCGGACAACATAGCTCCTAGGATCATTGGGACACGCAAACTCCTCTACCACGTTAAGGTGGCAGCTCAGAGAGGAGGATTAAAAACCAATTACACCCAAAAAAAATTATGAATTTTTTTTTTACTAAAAACAGTCTTTTTCTCACAATGTGTCGACTTTTTTCTTATAAAATTGGGAACAATTTTTCATATTCTTTCTGTTTCTGTAATATTGCAATATTGTCTCGTAAAATTATTACTTTTTTCTTATGTAAAATGGTGACATTTGTCATATAAAATTCATATAAAAACATTGCCAATTATTTTGCTGTTCTTGTAAAACAGTGACATTTTTTTGAGTAAATTTATAACCTTTGTCATCATTTTGCCAAGTAAAATTCCTATTATTATCATAATATTGCCAACATTTAAAGTGTTCTTATAAAATTGTGACTTTTGTCGAGTAAAATTACGACTCTTTTCATAAAATTGCCAAACTTTTAAGCTTTTCTTGTAAAATTGCGACTGTTATTGAGTAAAATTACAACTTTTATCATAATATTGAACAAATGTTCAGTTTTTCTTCTAACATTTTGACTTGCGTTGAGTAAAATGACGACTTTTGTCATAACACTGCCAAAATTCTAAGCTTTTCTTGTGAAATTGTGACCTTTGCCTTGTGAAATTCCAACTTATTTTTCACAACAAGCTTTTTCATATTTGCATAGTATGTATATATTATTAATGTTGTAAATACAAATCTTTATATATCTAGAAAGGCTGGTCCTAAAGAGGGAGGCATTTTTCTCAGGTCTCAAGAAGGTAACAAATACAAGTGTGTGTGTGTGTGTGTGTGTGTTGTATTTCTAGCCTTCTTGAGACATGAATAAGGAAAAGTCTCTTCCATATGAGGAGGTGTGAACAAGTGATGACATAAATCATGGTCCCAATAACATTGCATCTAATAGACAATGTCTCATTTGTGGTGACATCTATCTAAACGAGGGTGGTCTCAAAAAGGAGGGATTTTTCAAATTGACTGTGTGTCGCTTTTAAAAGTGCTCCCCCTCTGGTCAACATATGAAATAACAAGTGTGTGTAAGAAATGGAAATGCGCCCCCTTTGGCCAAAATGTATTAAAAATAAATAAATAAATATGTATATAGAGACATACTGTAATAACTTGAAGTAAATAATGAAGATTAAAAACAAATTACACACACAAAAATTATGATTTTTTTTTTTTACTAAATACAGTCTTTTTCTCACAATGTGTCGACTTTTTTCTTATAAAATTGGGAACAATTTTTCATATTCTTTCTGTTTCTGTAATATTGCAATATTTTCTCGTAAAATTATTACTTTTTTCTTATGTAAAATGGTGACATTTGTCATATAAAATTCATATAAAAACATTGCCAATTATTTTGTTGTTCTTGTGAAACAGTGAAATTTGTTTTGAGTAAAATTATGACTTTTGTCGTCATTTTGCCAAGTAATAGTCCATTATTATTATAATATTGCCAACATTTAAAGTGTTCTTATAAAACTGTGACTTTTGTCGAGTAAAATGACGACTCTTTTCATAAAATTGCCAAACTTTTAAGCTTTTCTTGTAAAATTGCGACTGTTGTTGAGTAAAATTCCAACTTTTATCATAGTATTGAAGGTAACAAATACAAGAGTGTGTGTGTGTGTGTGTGTACCTGTGGTCCACAATGCATGGACCTGTCCTCCAGAAGCTTCCACAAGGATCAGTGCTGCCATCACCATGGAAACATAACACCCGGAGCCCTTCTTCTCCATCTTGGTCCTCACAGGTAGTGGAGTGTGTGTGCGTGTGAGCGACACTTTTATTTCCCGCCGGTGACGTCTCGGCCTCCAAAAGTTTCGTTTCTGCGTAAGTCTCCTCTCTTCTCTCCGCCCAGAACCTCTTGGAAGAC
The DNA here is from genome assembly GCF_033978685.3 of Nerophis lumbriciformis. Taxonomy (NCBI): domain Eukaryota; kingdom Metazoa; phylum Chordata; class Actinopteri; order Syngnathiformes; family Syngnathidae; genus Nerophis; species Nerophis lumbriciformis. The sequence goes on along the minus strand of NC_084565.2, from coordinate 13,432,950 downwards.
GTTGCCTGGCGTAGGAGGTGGTATTTGCTGGGACGGCTCAGACTTCCTCTCCCAGTTCCTTTTAAGGAAGTGCGCCTTTTTAGATAAAGCATAAACAAGGTTGAGGAAAAAAACCAGCCGACGTTACATAATCTTTTTTTTTGTTTAATTAAATGCAAGCTAAACAAAAAAATTGAAGGGCAATAAAGAGAGAAATAGTCTGTTTCGGTGTCAAGCTGTCCCCGTGTACGGGCTCATATTTAACAGGACAGGTTAGACCAGGGGCGCCGCTAGGGATTTTGGGCCCCATGAAAAGAATCTTTACAGGGCCCCCAACACAGTGTCATTATTTTTTTCTGTATTATGATTTCATCATCATTAGGGGCCTCTCTGGGCCCCCCTCCATCATGGGCCCCTAGAATCCGTCTCCTTTACCCTCCCTTTTTCGGCGCCCCTGGGTTAGACCAGGGGTCGGCAACCCAAAATGTTGAAAGAGCCATATTGGACCAAAAATACAAAAACCAAATTTGTCTGGAGCCTCAAAAAATTAAAAGCCATATTCCATACAGATAGTGTGTCATGAGATATAAATTGAATTAAGAGGACTTAAAGGAAACTAAATGAGCTCAAATATAGCTACAAATGAGACATAATGATGCAATATGTACATATAGCTAGCCTAAATAGCATGTTAGCATCGATTAGCTCGCAGTCATGCAGTGACCAAATATGTCTGATTAGCACTCCACACAAGTCAATAACATCAACAAAACTCACCTTTGTGCATTCATGCTCAATGTTTAAAGTTTGGTGGACAAAATGAGACAGAAAAAGAAGTGGCATAAAACACGTCCTAGAAAGTCGGAGAAAGTTATACATGTAAACATACTAAGGTGAATTCAAGGACCGCCAAAATTAGTAGGACAAAACGGCGCTTGCCAAATACTCGAATCAATGAAGCATGTTTAATATAAACCATACTAATTGCCAACCTTGAGACCTCCGATTTCGGGAGGGTGGGGGGTGGGGGGCGTGGTTAAGATTATATATATATATATATATATATACATATATATATATATATATATATATATATATATATATATATATATATATATATATATATATATATATAAGAAATACTTGACTTTCAGTGAATTCTAGCTATATATATATATATATACAGTGGGGCAAAAAAGTATTTAGTCAGCCACCAATTGTGCAAGTTCTCCCACTTAAAATGATGACAGAGGTCTGTAATTTTCATCATAGGTACACTTCAACTGTGACAGACAGAATGTGGAAAAAAAAATCCAGGAATTCACATTGTAGGATTTTTAAAGAATTTATTTGTAAATTATGGTGGAAAATAAGTATTTGGTCAATAACAAAAATTCAACTCAATACTTTGTTATTGCCAACAAAGGTTATATTACAGAGGTCAAACGATTACTATAGGTCTTTACCAGGTTTGCACACACAGTAGCTGGTATTTTGGCCCATTCCTCCATGCAGATCTTCTCGAGAGCAGTGATGTTTTGGGGCTGTCGCCGAGCAACACAGACTTTCAACTCCCTCCACAGATTTTCTATGGGGTTGAGGTCTGGAGACTGGCTAGGCCACTCCAGGACTTTCAAATGCTTCTTACGGAGCCACTCCTTCGTTGCCCGGGCGGTGTGTTTGGGATCATTGTCATGCTGGAAGACCCAGCCACGTTTCATCTTCAAAGCTCTCACTGATGGAAGGAGGTTTTGGCTCAAAATCTCACGATACATGGCCCCATTCATTCTTTCCTTAACACGGATCAGTCGGCCTGTCCCCTTAGCAGAAAAACAGCCCCAAAGCATGATGTTTCCACCCCCATGCTTCACAGTAGGTATGGTGTTCTTGGGATGCAACTCAGTATTCTTCTTCCTCCAAACACGACGAGTTGAGTTTATACCAAAAAGTTCTATTTTGGTTTCATCTGACCACATGACATTCTCCCAATCCTCTGCTATACCATCCATGTGCTCTCTGGCAAACTTCAGACGGGCCTGGACATGCACTGGCTTAAGCAGGGGGACACGTCTGGCACTGCAGGATTTGATTCCCTGTCGGCGTAGTGTGTTACTGATGGTAACCTTTGTTACTTTGGTCCCAGCTCTCTGCAGGTCATTCACCAGGTCCCCCCGTGTGGTTCTGGGATTTTTGCTCACCGTTCTCATGATCATTTTGACCCCACGGGATGAGATCTTGCGTGGAGCCCCAGATCGAGGGAGATTATCAGTGGTCTTGTATGTCTTCCATTTTCTGATAATTGCTCCCACAGTTGATTTTTTCACACCAAGCTGCTTGCCTATTGTAGATTCACTCTTCACAGTCTGGTGCAGGTCTACAATTATTTTCCTGGTGTCCTTCGACAGCTCTTTGGTCTTGGCCATAGTGGAGTTTGGAGTCTGACTGTTTGAGGCTGTGGACAGGTGTCTTTTATACAGATAATGAGTTCAAACAGGTCCCAGTAATACAGGTAACGAGTGGAGAACAGAAGAGCTTCTTAAAGAAGAAGTTACAGGTCTGTGAGAGCCAGAGATCTTCCTTGTTTGAAGTGACCAAATACTTATTTTCCACCATAATTTACAAATAAATTCTTTAAAATTCCTACAATGTGAATTCCTGGATTTTTTTTTCACATTCTGTCTCTCACAGTTGAAGTGTACCTATGATGAAAATTACAGACCTCTGTCATCATTTTAAGTGGGAGAACTTGCACAATCGGTGGCTGACTAAATACTTTTTTGCCCCACTGTATATATATATATATATATTTTTTTTTAAATTTTTTTTTTTAATTACATTTATATATATATATATATATATATATATATATATATATATATATATATATATAAATACTTGAATTTCAGTGTTCATTTATTTACACATATACACACACATAACACTCATCTACTCATTGTTGAGTTAAGGGTTGAATTGGCCATCCTTGTTCTATTTTCTGTCACTATTTCAGAACACACACATTATACAAATATACATTATAAAATCAATAAGAAAACGGGAGCTCTAATTTGGGAGTCTGAATTAGGATCAGAAGTTCCTATACAAACATTGCGCACTCACGTCGCCTTTTTGTATTGATTACTGCAGCTGTGCACTGGATTCATTCACAAATACAAACTACAACTCACAAACACTTTAGAGTTAGGCTCCACCATCAGAATGTGTACTTAAACTTATAAAGATCACATGGATATTATTCAGTGAGTTGATTCACCAAAACTAACCTGTTATACAGGAGGAAAAAGCACACAGGACGTTTCAATTGTTCACAGACTGGTCGCTCTCATCAGAATGACATGACACTTCCGGTCTGCAGGTGATAGCATTCAATTGGGAAGAAACGCCCTATTGCCCCCTACTGACCAATGTGAATACTGATAAATGTGGAATGACAGCTCCAAAAACGAATTCAAACCACAAAATAAAATAAATAAATCAACACAAAAATGTGACACATTATGGGTGGGTCACATGTGCATGTGACCCACAATGGCAGTATTGTCCTGTTTAAAAGTGTCACAACATTGCTGTTGGCAATGTTGTGAACAGGCTGTCAACACGTCACTCAGGTCCGCATGGAGCTGGAGGGGGCGTGGCCTCCAGCTCCGCCTGAATTTCGGGAGAAATTTTGTCCCAGGAGGTTTTCGGGAGAGGCGCTGAATTTCGGGAGTCTCCCGGAAAATCCGGGAGGGTTGGCAAGTATGATATAAACAGTGTGCTTTATAACAATTAGGGAGGTTTGTGTCATGGTTGTCCTCCTACAGAAACCATATTATAATTAAAAAATTAAAAATTTTCCTCATCTTTTTCTATTTTTCATACATTTTTGAAAAAGTTCCAGAGAGCCACTAGGGCAGCGCTAAAGAGCCGCATAGAGCCGCGGGTTGCCGACCCCTGGGTTAGACTGTGCAAATGTGTGCTGAGGTACTCTGACGCAGTACCAAGTGCCACCATAATGATCCACATTAAAGCACGGTAGCGTAGTAGGTCTAAGACAAGTATTCATTAAAAAACAAGGCAGAGGTTTTATTTAATATTTTTTGGCCACATTACACACAGTTAGCCATAGAGCACTGAGCTCCTACAAAACCCAAAAGCAGTGAAGTTGCCACGTTGTGTAAATGGTAAATAAAAAGAGAATACAACGATTTGCAAATCCTTTTCAACTTATATTCAATTGAATAGACTGCAAAGACAATATATTTCATGTTCACACTGTGAAAACTTTGTTATTTTTTGCAAATATTAGCTCATTTGGAATTTGATGCCTGCTACATGTTTCAAAAAAAAAGCTGGCACAAGTAGCAAAAAAGGAGGAATGCTCATCAAAGACTTATTTGGAACATCCCACAGGTGAACAGGCTAATTGGGAACAGGTGGGTGCCATGATTGGGTATAAAAGCAGCTTCCATGAAATGCTCAGTCGTTCACAAACAAGGACGGGGCGAGGGTCGCCACTTTGTCAACAAATGCCTGAGCAAATTGTTTAAGAACAACATTTCTCAACCAGCTATTGCAAGGAGTTTAGGGATTTCACCATCTACGGTCCGTGATATCATCAAAAGGTTCAGAGAATCTGTAGAAATCACTGCAAGTAAGCCATGATATTACGGACCTTCCATCCCTCAGGCGGTACTGCATCAAAAAGCGACATCAGTGTGTAAAGGATATCACCACATGGGCTCAGGAACACTTCAGAAAACCACTGTCAGTAACTACAGTTGGTCGCTACATCTGTAAATGCAAGTTAAAACTCTATAACGCCATTTATCAACAACACCCAGAAACGCCGCCGGCTTCGCTGGGCCTGAGCTCATCTAAGATGGACTGATACAAAGTGGAAAAGTGTTCTGTGGCCTGACGAGTCCACATTTCAATTTTTTTTTGGAAACTGTGGACGTCGTGTCCTCTGGAACAAAGAGGAAAAGAACCATCCGGATTGTTCTAGGCGTAAAGTGTAAAAGCCAGCATGTGTGATGGTATGGGGGTGTATTAGTGCCCAAGACATGGGTAACTTACACATCTGTGAAGGCGCTATTAATGCTGAAAGGTACATACAGGTTTTGGAGCAACATATGTTGCCATCCAAGAAACGTTATCATGGACGCCCCTGCTTATTTCAGCAAGGCAATGCCAAGCCACGTGTTACAACAGCGTGTTACATATGACTCCGGCAAAATCAGCAACAAAAAAAGTACTAAAATACTAACAGGTAGCATGTGTCAGGTACCATGTAATATGACGTATGGCTGTGAAATTAGTTCAAACTAGGGCTGCAACTAACAACTCATTTGATAATCGATTAATCTGTCGATTATTACTTCGATTAATCGATTAATAATCGGATAAAAGAGACAAACTACATTCCTATCCTTTCCAGTATTTTATTGAAAAAGAAAACCCAGCATACTGGCACCATACTTATTTTGATTATTGTTTCTCAGCTGTTTGTAAAATGTTGCAGTTTATTAAAAAAACCTGCGTGTAGCATAGATCCAACGAATCGATGACTAAATTAATCGCCAACTATTTTTATAATCGATTTTAATCGATTAGTTGTTGCAGCCCTAGTTCAAACATGTGGCAACTTGTCCAGGGTGTACTCCGCTTTCCGCTCGATTGCAACTGAGATAGGCTCCAGCGACCCCAAAAGGGACAAGCGGTAGAAAATGATGGATGTCAAATGATCTTAGCATGCTAGCAGTTGGCTAACAAGCATTTGGACTTTGGAAGAGCTGAAATGTGGAATATGAAGATTGTATATATTCCATCCATCCATTTCCCACCGCTTGTCCCTTTCGGGGTAGCTTGCCCATCCCTTATTGTCGTTATATAACACAACGTGACGTCATCGGTGTGTTGTTTTGGTCCACGTGGAGGAAACCAGCAACTCGGCGACGATGACGTAACACCTTAACGAGACGTCTCACTCTCTTCTCATTTCCCGCACACTTTGTTGAGACCAAAATAATCCAAACTGCTTTCCAAAGTGTAACTTTTGAAGCTATTGGGGCGTCGAAGTGTCCGCGAGGAGTCTTTCAGTGTTATTTTCATCAACACAAACAGGCACCCTTATTTTGTAGGCGGGCCTTTCAGCGGAAGTCACGTCTCACGAGTGTTCCTGTTGCCACGGCGTACTATTCTGACAGGTACACGAATGACACACAAGCAGTTACACGCACGCCCTGGCGGTGCCTATAAAGGCAGGAGACCCACGGCGGCGGACACACACGCAAAGCGAGACACCTCTTGAAGACGACACGCTGACCGGAAGTATGGGCGTCCTCATCTCCCGCCTCTTCTCCATGTTTACATCCAAAACTCCCGCCAGGATCCTGATGGGTGAGCGTCGTTCTTGTTTGATACATTTATTTTTATTTTTTGGGTGAAATTGTAATCGTTAGTACTTTTGGATAAAATATTGTTGAAAACGCAAACTTCAGGACATTAAAATATAAATCCCTTAAGTTTTTGTGTAGGGATGTCAGATAATGGCTTTTTGCCGATATCCGATATTGTCCGATCTTTAATTACCGATACCGATATCAACTAGATATATACAGTCGTGGAATTAACACATTATTATGCCTAATTTGGACAACCAGGTATGGTGAAGATAAGGTACTTTTTTTTTTAATTAATAAAATAAAATAAGATAAATAAATTAAAAACATTTTCTTGAATAAAAAAGAAAGTAAAACAATATAAAAACAGTTACATAGAAACTAGTAATTAATGAGAATTAGTAAAATTAACTGTTAAAGGTTAGTACTATTAGTGGACCAGCAGCACGCACAATCATGTGTGCTTACGGACTGTATCCCTTGCAGACTGTATTGATATATATTGATATATAATGTAGGATCGAACCACAATATTAATAACAGAAAGAAACAACCCTTTTATGTGAATGAGTGTAAATGGGGGAGGGATTTTTTTTGGGTTGGTGCACTAATTGTAAGTGTATCTTGTGTTTTTTATGTTGATTTAATTAAAAAACAACAACGATAACATCCATCCATCCATCCATCCATCTTCTTCCGCTTATCCGAGGTCGGGTCGCGGGGGCAGCAGCCTAAGCAGGGAAGCCCAGACTTCCCTCTCCCCAGCCACTTCGTCCAGCTCCTCCCGGGGGATCCTGAGGCATTCCCAGGCCAGCCGGGAGACATAGTCTTCCCAACGTGTCCTGGGTCTTCCCCGCGGCCTCCTACCGGTCGGACGTGCCCTAAACACCTCCCTAGGGAGGCGTTCGGGTGGCATCCTGACCAGATGCCCGAACCACCTCATCTGGCTCCTCTCGATGTGGAGGAGCAGCGGCTTTACTTTGAGCTCCTCCCGGATGGCAGAGCTTCTCACCCTATCTCTAAGGGAGAGCCCCGCCACCCGACGGAGGAAACTCATTTCGGCCGCTTGTACCCGTGATCTTGTCCTTTCGGTCATAACCCAAAGCTCATGACCATAGGTGAGGATGGGAACGTAGATCGACCGGTAAATTGAGAGCTTTGCCTTCCGGCTCAGCTCCTTCTTCACCACAACGGATCGATACAGCGTCCGCATTACTGAAGACGCCGCACCGATCCGCCTGTCGATCTCACGATCCACTCTTCCCCCACTCGTGAACAAGACTCCGAGGTACTTGAACTCCTCCACTTGGGGCAAAATCTCCTCCCCAACCCGGAGATGGCACTCCACCCTTTTCCGGGCGAGAACCATGGACTCGGACTTGGAGGTGCTGATTCCCATCCCAGTCGCTTCACACTCGGCTGCGAACCGATCCAGTGAGAGCTGAAGATCCTGGCCAGATGAAGCCATCAGGACCACATCATCTGCAAAAAGCAGAGACCTAATCCTGCAGCCACCAAACCAGATCCCCTCAACGCCTTGACTGCGCCTAGAAATTCTGTCCATAAAAGTTATGAACAGAATCGGTGACAAAGGGCAGCCTTGGCGGAGTCCAACCCTCACTGGAAACGTGTCCGACTTACTGCCGGCAATGCGGACCAAGCTCTGGCACTGAGCATACAGGGAGCGGACTGCCACAATCAGACAGTCCGATACCCCATACTCTCTGAGCACTCCCCACAGGACTTCTCGAGGGACACGGTCGAATGCCTTCTCCAAGTCCACAAAACACATGTAGACTGGTTGGGCAAACTCCCATGCACCCTCAAGGACCCTGCCGAGAGTATAGAGCTGGTCCACAGTTCCACGACCAGGACGAAAACCACACTGTTCCTCCTGAATCCGAGGTTCGACTATCCGGCGTAGCCTCCTCTCCAGTACACCTGAATAGACCTTACCAGGAAGGCTGAGGAGTGTGATCCCATGATAGTTAGAACACACCCTCCGGTTCCCCTTCTTAAAGAGAGGAACCACCACCCCGGTCTGCCAATCCAGAGGCACCGCCCCCGATGTCCACGCGATGCTGCAGAGTCTTGTCAACCAAGACAGCCCCACAGCATCCAGAGCCTTAAGGAACTCCGGGCGGATCTCATCCACCCCTAGGGCCTTGCCACCGAGGAGCTTTTTAACTACCTCAGCAACCTCAGCCCCAGAAATAGGAGAGCCCACCACATACTCCCCAGGCACTGCTTCCTCAGAGGAAGACGTGTTGGTGGGATTGAGGAGGTCTTCGAAGTATTCCCTCCACCGATCCACAACATCCGCAGTCGAGGTCAGCAGAACACCATCCTCGCCATACACGGTGTTGATAGTGCACTGCTTCCCCTTCCTGAGGCGGCGGATGGTGGTCCAGAATTGCTTCGAAGCCGTCCGGAAGTCGTTTTCCATGGCTTCCCCGTACTCCTCCCATGTCCGAGTTTTTGCCTCTGCGACCGCTGAAGCCGCACACCGCTTGGCCTGTCGGTACCTGTCCGCTGCCTCAGGAGTCCTATGAGCCAAAAGAACCCGATAGGACTCCTTCTTCAGCTTGACGGCATCCCTCACCGCCGGTGTCCACCAACGGGTTCTAGGATTACCGCCACGACAAGCACCAACTACCTTGCGGCCACAGCTCCAATCAGCCGCCTCGACAATAGAGGCGCGGAACATGGTCCATTCGGACTCAATGTCCAGCACCTCCCTCGTGACATGTTCAAAGTTCTTCCGGAGGTGGGAATTGAAACTCTCTCTGACAGGAGACTCTGCCAGACGTTCCCAGCAAACCCTCACAATGCGTTTGGGCCTGCCAGGTCTGTCCGGCATCCTCCCCCACCATCGCAGCCAACTCACCACCAGGTGGTGATCAGTAGAAAGCTCCGCCCCCCTCTTCACCCGAGTGTCCAAAACATGAGGCCGCAAATCCGATGACACAACTACAAAGTAGATCATGGAACTGCGGCCTAGGGTGTCCTGGTGCCAAGTGCACATATGGACACCCTTATGTTTGAACATGGTGTTTGTTATGGACAATCTGTGACGGGCATAAAAGTCCAATAACAAAACACCGCTCGGGTTCAGATCCGGGCAGCCATTCTTCCCAATCACGCCTCTCCAGGTTTCACTGTCGTTGCCAACATGAGCATTGAAGTCCCCCAGTAGAACGAGGGAATCACCCGGGGGAGCACTCTCAAGTACTCCCTCGAGTGAATCCAAAAAGGGTGGGTACTCTGAGCTGCGGTTTGGCGCGTAAGCGCAAACCACAGTCAGGACCCGTTCCCCCACCCGAAGGCGGAGGGAAGCTACCCTCTCGTCCACCGGGTTGAACTCCAACGTACAGGCTCTGAGCCGGGGGGAAACAAGAATTGCCACCCCAGCTCGTCGCCTCTCACTGCCGGGAACGCCAGAGTGGAAGAGAGTCCAGCCCCTCTCGAGAGAACTGGTTCCAGAGCCCTTGCTGTGCGTCGAAGTGAGTCCGACTATATCAAGCCGGAACTTCTCCACCTCGCGCACTAGCTCAGGCTCCTTCCCCCCCAGCGAGGTGACGTTCCACGTCCCAAGAGCTAGCTTCTGTAGCCGAGGATCGGACCGCCAAGTGCCCTGCCTTCGGCTGCCGCCCAGCTCACATTGCACCCGACCTCTATGACCCCTGCTATGGGTGGTGAGCCCATTGGAGGGGGGACCCACGTTGCCTCTTCGGGCTGTGCCCGGCCGGGCCCCATGGGGACAGGCCCGGCCACCAGGCGCTCGCCATCGTGCCCCACCTCCGGGCCTGGCTCCAGAGGGGGGCCCCGGTGACCCGCGTCCGGGCGAGGGAAATCTGGGTCCTTGTTTTTTATATTTCATGGAGGTCTTCGAGCTGCTCTTTGTCTGATCCCTCACCTAGGACCAGTTTGTCTTGGGAGACCCTACCAGGGGGCATAAAGCCCCCGGACAACATAGCTCCTAGGATCATTGGGACACGCAAACTCCTCTACCACGTTAAGGTGGCAGCTCAGAGAGGAGACAACGATAACAATAATTTAAAAAATGATACCGATAATTTTCCGATATTACATTTTAACGCATTTATCGGCAGGCCGATATTATCGGACATCTCTATTTTTGTGTATTAAGCATTGTAGCTGCTGATGGAAGCAACATGTACATTTGATATATAATTCCATAGTTGGTGAGAATAAATAAATACGATGCATAAATATACGTTCATATTAGGGATGTCCCGATCCAGGTTTTTGCACTTCCGATCCGATACCGATATTGTTTTTGCACTTCCGATCCGATACCGATACTGACCGATACCGATACTGACCGATAATGGCCTATCCGAGCATGTATTAAAGTTTAAAGTTATTTAGCCTACTTAGTTGTCAGAATCATGTTGAAAAGGGTTTTAGTACTCTTGATAACAACTAGCCAGCTGAATTAGGGGAGTTTGAATAATACACAATGGTTGGTAACAAGAAACTGACCTGTTTATTCAAGGATAAACACAAAATAGACAAAATTATACATGACAAACAGAAATGGCATCATTGAACTAAGGCTGGGCGATATGGCCTTTTTTTAATATTGCGATATTTTAAGGCCATATTGCGATACACAATATATATCTCGATATTTTGCCTTAGCCTTGAATGAACACTTGATGCATATAATCACAGCAGTATGATGATTCTATGTGTTTTGATTGATTGATTGAGACTTTTATTAGTAGGTTGCACAGTGAAGTACATATTCCGTACAATTGACCACTAAATGGTAACACCCCAATAAGTTTTTCAACTTGTTTAAGTCGGGGTCCGCTTAAATTGATTCATGATACAGATATATACTATCATATATATACTATCATCATAATACAGTCATCACACAAGATAATCACATTGAATTATTTACATTATTTATAATCCCGGGTGTGGAGGGGGGCGCCGGATGTAAGTGTCAAAAAGACAGCCAAAAGAGTTTGATATGAGAATAAATCTAAAGTTAAAATATAGGGTAGAAATGCACCCATTTGCAGGAAATGTAGTCTTGATTTTCAACATTTTCTTTCAAGGCTTGCATGTCTACATTAAAACATTCTTCTTCATACTGCATTAATATATGCTACTTTTAAACTTTCATGCAGAGAAGGAAATCACAACTAAAAAAATCACTAATTTTTTCATACGGTGTTGATCTGGACATTTTTGCCTCGGCATTTTGATGGTGTGGACGTGTGGCACCGAACGGAGATAAGCGTCTCGACAGACGTTATAATATTTGAACAATGATGACGAAAACTGTTTTCTCTGTCGTGTCCGTGTGTCGAAAATTGTTATGCGCTTATTTTTTTATTTGATTTTGTGCGTGGCATATAATTGCTATGCGCAGAGGACGTTTGAGCAGTGCGTAATTGCACAACCGCGCACCTTAGAGAGAACGTTGGTCACACGGCTGCGCTAGCATCACAGCTAACGTTAGCCATGCTGCTACCTCTCTGCTCGGGGAGGACGTATACGTATGTGACGTATGACGTGACAGTATGTGACGTATGACGTGACAGTATGTGACGTCTGTAAGAAGGTGCGCTTGCTGTCTGTGAGAGGGAGACACAGAAAAGAGTGAGAAGAGCCTGTCGTGTAATGCCAGCAGCTAAAAGCAACTGCGTGAGAATCCACAGACCTGTGGGTGTGCTGGAAAATGCGGAACGGAAGCAGCAGAAAAGTGGAATGTATAATTTAAATCGGTGCGTTGGAAAACACGGAGCAGAGTTGTTTTTTTAACTGGATCGGCATTTTCCCATGCCTTGCCGATACGCATTTTTTGGCAAATATCGGCGGCCGATCCGATCCAAATATCAGATCGGGACATCCCTAGTTCATATTGTATACATCATGTAATTAAAATGGCATTTCCTTAATTCATTTGAGTTTATGATAACTTTATTTTGTTACAAAACCCATTGAGAGGGGAATATATTTTTTTTGTTCCGGGCCGCCATGTTTTTCTTATTTCCGTAACGTGCCACATAACATTTATGATCCAAACGGCTCACATTTATGAAAAATGGGTCCGTTTATGTCGACATGTGTCATAGTATTATCGTCAACAGCATTGAAACACACGGCGACTTCCTGTTTGGTGCAAAGTAGGCTTCAAATTAAAAGCGCGGCAATATTAGCCCGCACCCGTTTGTATTCTTTATTTTTGTAACCATTAACCACAGGAAGTAAAGATATGTGTACGTATGTGTGGAAGCTTTACTATCATTGCAGTCAACACAACAAAATGACTGGTTAGAGGACTGTAGTACTGGTACACGGGCTCCATCTACCATTACTTGTTAAAAGTACAGTGTTTTATTTTGCTATTTTCAAACACATTTGATACTTTTCAAAATATGTGTTTCAAAATATTAAACATACTTGTTAAATGAAACCTTTGCCTTGGTTTTAATGAATACTTGGGCCTAGTACTCTACTGTATTTTAATGGTGGCCATTATGGTGGTACTTGGAGAGCCTCTAGTGTTTTCTGAGAGGTACTTGGTGGAAAATACCAGACTAGATTGTAAATATGCGCCAATGGAGGAAAGGGAAGTCAAAAAGTTTTTCCTCCTCATCTCTGGCGGAAGCTACTAGTAAATATGCAAGAAATGGATAGTTTTAGTTCCGAGTTTTATGTGGACAATCCTTAGATAGGTATGAATATGAATGTCCCTGATAGTTGTTGTTGTTTGTGTGACAGTGGGTCTGGACGCTGCAGGGAAAACCACACTGCTGTACAGAATGAAGCTGGCTGAGGTGGTCACCACCATTCCCACTGTTGGTCAGAACAACACTTGTCACCATCACAACAATCATAGTCAATACAGTATCACTGTTATTGTTTTGTTGTTGATGTGGTTTTGGTTTTGTTGTTGTTGTGGTTTTGTTGTTAATGATGATGTTTTTGTTTTGTTGTTGATTTATTTGTTTTGTTGGTGTTACAAGTGTTGTTTTTGTTTTGTTGTTGTTAATGTTGTTTTTGTTTTGTTGGTGTTTTTTGTTGCGTATGTGTTGATGTTTTTGTTTTGTCTGTGGTGTCGTATTTGTTTTGTTGGTGTTAATGTTATTTTTGTTTTGTTGATGTTGGTGGTGGTGGTGTTGTTGATGTTGGTGTTTTTGTTTTGTATGTGTTGATTTTGTTTTGTATGTGTTAATGTTGTTTTTGTGTTGTTGATATTGTTTTTGTTTTGTTGGTGTTGTTTATGTTTTTGTTTTGTTGGTGGTTTTTTGTTTTGTATGTGTTGTTGTTTTTCTTTTGTCTGTGGTGTCGTATTTGTTTTGTTGGTGTTTTTAATGTTATTTTTGTTTTGTTGATGTTGGTGGTGGTGTTGTTTTTGTGTTGTTGATGTTGGTGTTGTTTTGGTATGTGTTGATGTTGTTTTTGTGTTGTTGATATTGTTTTTGTTTTGTTGGTCTTGTTGGTGGTGGTGTTCTTGTTTTGTTGGTGTTGATGATTTTGTTTTTGTGTTGTTGATTTTGGTGTTTTTGGTGTTGTTTTTGTTTTATATGTGTTGATGTTGTTTTTGTTTTGTATGTGTTGTTGGTTTTGTTTTGTATGTGTTGTTGTTTTTGTTTTGTTGGTGATATTGTTGTTTGTTTTGTTATTGGTGTTGTTTTTGTTTTGTATGTGTTGTTGTTGGCGTTGATGTTGTTTTTGGTGATGTTTGTGTTGATGTTGTTTTTGTTGTTGATGTTGGTGTTTTTGGTGTTGTTTTTGTTTTATTTGTGTTGATGTTGTTTTTGTTTTGTATGTGTTGTTGGTTTTGTTTTGTATGTGTTGTTTTTGTTTTGTTGTTTTGTTGGTGATATTGTTTGTTTTGTTATTGGTGTTGTTTTGTATGTGTTGTTGTTGGCGTTGATGTTGTTTTTGGTGATGTTTGTGTTGATGTTGTTTTTGTTGTTGATGTTGGTGTTTTTGGTGTTGTTTTTGTTTTATTTGTGTTGATGTTGTTTTTGTTTTGTATGTGTTGTTGGTTTTGTTTTGTATGTGTTGTTTTTGTTTTGTTGTTTTGTTGGTGATATTGTTTGTTTTGTTATTGGTGTTGTTTTGTATGTGTTGTTGTTGGCGTTGATGTTGTTTTTGGTGATGTTTGTGATGATGTTGTTTTTGTTGTTGATGTTTGCAGGCTTTAACGTGGAGACAGTGGAATATAAAAACATCACTTTTACTGTTTGGGATGTTGGTGGTCAAACTATCATTAGACCACTCTGGAAACACTACTACGTTAATACACAAGTAAGTACTACTGCGTTAATACACAAATAAGTACTACTACATTAAGTAGTAGTAGTTGAAGAAGTCTTTGTGTCCACATTTAGGGTGTGATATTTGTGTAGTAGTACTTGAAGAATTATGTGCGTTCACATTTAGGGTGTGATATTTGTGTAGTAGTACTTGAAGAATTATGTGTGTGATATTTGTGTAGTAGTACTTGAAGAATTATGTGTGTTCACATTTAGGGTGTGATATTTGTGGTGTGTGTGTCACATTCAGGGTGTGATATTCGTGGTGGACAGCAACGACCCTCAGAGGATCAAAGAAGCTGCAGAGGAGCTGCACTGCATGGTAAGCAGATATGTGAGCAAGAAGTACTGATGAAGTATTAGTGTGTATGGAAGTGTTAGTGTGTATGGAAGTGTTGGTGTGTATGGAAGTGTTGGTGTGTATGGAAGTGTTGGTGTGTATGGAAGTATTAGTGTGGATTGAAGTGTTGGTGTGCATTGAAGTGTTGGTGTGCATGGAAGTGTTGGTGTGTATGGAAGTGTTGGTGTGTATGGAAGTGTTGGTGTGTATGGTGTGTATGAAAGTGTTGGTGTGTATGGAAGTGTTGGTGTGGATGGAAGTGTTGGTGTGTATGGAAGTGTTAGTGTGTATGGAAGTGTTGGTGTGTATGGAAGTGTTGGTGTGTATGGAAGTGTGTGGATGGAAGTATTAGTGTGGATTGAAGTGTTGGTGTGCATTGAAGTGTTGGTGTGTATGGAAGTGTTAGTGTGTATGGAAGTGTTGGTGTGGATGGAAGTGTTGGTGTGGATGGAAGTGTTAGTGTGGATGGAAGTGTTAGTGTGGATTGAAGTGTTGGTGTGTATGGTATGTATGGAAGTGTTGGTGTGTATGGAAGTGTTAGTGTGTATGGAAGTGTTGGTGTGTATGGAAGTGTTGGTGTGTATGGAAGTGTGTGGATGGAAGTATTAGTGTGGATTGAAGTGTTGGTGTGCATTGAAGTGTTGGTGTGTATGGAAGTGTTAGTGTGTATGGAAGTGTTGGTGTGGATGGAAGTATTAGTGTGTATTGAAGTATTAGTGCGTGTATGGAAGTAGTAGTGCGTGTATGGAAGTATTAGTGTGTATTAAAGTATTAGTGTGTATTGAAGTATTAGTGTGTATGGAAGTATTAGTGCGTGTATGGAAGTATTAGTGTGTATGGAAATAGTGTGTATGGAAGTATTAGTGTGTATGGAAGTATTAGTGTGTATTGAAGTATTAGTGCGTGTATGGAAGTATTAGTGCGTGTATGGAAGTATTAGTGCGTATATGGAAGTATTAGTGCGTGTATGGAAGTATTAGTGTGTATTGAAGTATTAGTGCGTGTATGGAAGTATTAGTGCGTGTATGGAAGTATTAGTGCGTGTATGGAAGTATTAGTGTGTATTGAAGTATTAGTGCGTGTATGGAAGTATTAGTGTGTATTAAAGTATTAGTGTGTATTAAAGTATTAGTGTGTATTGAAGTATTAGTGTGTATTGAAGTATTAGTGTGTATTGAAGTATGTAGGGACGGCGTGGCGCAGTGGGAGAGTGGCCGTGCGCAACCCAAGGGTCCCTGGTTCAATCCCCACCTAGTACCAACCTCGTCATGTCCGTTGTGTCCTGAGCAAGACACTTCACCCTTGCTCCTGATGGGTGCTGGTTAGCGCCTTGCATGGCAGCTCCCTCCATCAGTGTGTGAATGTGTGTGTGAATGGGTAAATGTGGAAGTAGTGTCAAAGCGCTTTGAGTACCTTGAAGGTAGAAAAGCGCTATACAAGTACAACCCATTTATCATTTATTATTTATTATGTGTGTGTTGCAGCTGGAAGAGGAGGAGCTGAGGAAGGTGTCCTTGTTGGTGTTGGCCAACAAACAAGACCTCCCTCACGCCATGTCTGTCAGCGAGGTCACCAGCGCCCTGCGCCTGGCGGGGGTCTCCCAGCAGGTACGTGTGTACCCTCAGAAGGGAATTAAACTAACTAATAAAAATATGATATGTCTGAAGTTGATCTAGAGTTTTAAGTGTTGAAAGTAAAAATGTATGAATGATTTACAACACTGATGAGTGGGACCCTTTTGGATCCCAAATAATTTTAGTGGCAGCTTTTCTTTCAAACTGTCATTGCTCAAAAAATAATGACTCAAAATCAATGTTTTTATGAATTATTGACATATTTAAGGCTCCAATTAGAGAAAATATTGCATATTTAGTGTTTGACATACAAAAAAGTAAGTTTTGTATGACAAAAAGGGCTTAGCTAACATATATAAAAAATAATAAAAATTATAATCGGCAGATAGATCTGAAGTTGATCTAGAGACTTAATTGTTGAAAGAAAACACATATGAAATATTTGAACACTTTTATGAGTGGGACCCTTTTGGATCCCCTATCATTTTAGTGGGATTTTTTTTTTTAACTGTCATTGCTCAACAAAAAAAAAAAAAGACTCAAAATCAGTGTTGTTATGAATTATTGACTTATTTATGTTTCCAATTACTTATCTCCAAATACTTATCAAATATTCCGCTTTGACATTTATTTTTTTGGGGGGGGAATTATTGCATATTTTGTGTTTGACATATAAAAAACAAAGTTTTGTATGACAAAATTGGAATAAAACAATCAAATAAAAAAACAACAACATTAAAATATTAAGAATTATAAATCGGCAGATAGATGGGAAGTTGATATATTTAAAGTGTATACTTAAGTGTTAAAAGTAAAACATGTACAAATTATTTTATTTTATTTATTTTTATTATTTATTTATTATTATTTATTATTAATATATTTATTATTTATTTATTATTTATTTATTTATTATTATTTATTATAATATATTTATTATTTATATATATTATTATTTATTAATTTATTTATTTTTATTTTATTTTATTATTTTTTAAAGTGTATACTTAAGTGTTAAAAGTAAAACATGTACAAATTATTTTAACACTTTTATGAGTGGGACCCTTTCGGATCCCCAATCATTTTAGTGGTATTCTTTTTTTGAACTGTCATTGCTCCAAAAATAATAATGACTCAAAATCAGAGATTTAAGTGTTAAAAGTTAAAAAAAAAAAAAAAGACCTATTTTTAACACTTTTATGAGTGGGACCCTTTTGAATTGCCAAGAATTTTAGTGGGACCCTTTTTGAACGATCATTGCTCAAAATAATAATAATGAATCAAAATTTATGTCGTTATGAATTATTGTCGTATTTGCGGCTCCAATTACGTCACATCAAATATTCCACTTTGACATCTTTTTGGGAGACAATATTGCATATTTTGTGTTTGACATATAAAAAACAATGTTTTGTACAACAAAAGGGAATAAAACAAACAAATATAAAAAAAACCCATAAAAAATAATAAAAATATATAATTGGCAGATATATCTGAAGTTGATGTAGAGACTTAAGTGTTGAAAGAAAAAAAAAAGTATGACTTTTTTTTTAACACTTTTATGAGTGGGACCCTCTTAGATCCCCAATAATTTTAATGGGACCTTTTTTAAACTGTCATTGCTCCAAAAAAAATGTAATCAAAACAAACACAAAAAATAATATAAAAAATATAATCAGCAGATAGATCTGAAGTTCATCTAGAGATTTAAGTGATGAAAGAAAAAGTAAGATTTATTTTTAACACTTTTATGAGTGGGACCCTTTTGGATTCCCAAGTATTTTAGTGGGAATTTTTAAAACTTTTTTTTAAAGAACAAAGTTTTGTATGATAAAAGGGGCATAAAACAAACAAATAAAGAAAAACACCCCGTAAAAAATAATAGAAAGATATATTATCGGCAGATAGATCTGAAGATGATGTAGAGACTTAAGTGTTGAAAATAAAAAAGTATGACTTGTTTTTACACTTTAATGAGTGGGACTCTTTTAGATCTCCAGGAAATTTAGTGGGACCATTTTAAATAGCTCAAAAAAATATTAATGAATCAAGATCAATGGTGTTATGAATTATTGGTCTAATTATGACTCCAATTACTTTACATTAAATATTCCACTTTCAAATATTACCAGGAGAAAATAGTGCATATTTTGTGTTTGACATATAAAACAAAATTTTTTGTATGACAAAATGGGGAAAAAAAACATAAAAATAATTTAAAAATATTATCGGCAGATAAATCTGAAGTTGATCTAGAGACTGAAGTGTTGAAAGTTTAAAAAAAATATATATATATATTTTACTCTTGTGAGTGGGGATCTAAAGTGGGACCCTTTTGGATCCCTAAGATTTTTAGTGGGACATTTTTTGCTCAAAAAAATAATAATCAAAATTGATGATGTTATGCATTATTAAAGCTCCAATGACTTCACATCAAATATTACATTTTGACATTTATTTTTTGGGGGGAAAATATTGCATATTTTGTGTTTGACATATAAAAAACAGTTTTGTATGACACAAAGGGCATAGAACGAACAAACAAACAAAAAAAAACAACATTAAAAATAATAAGAATTATAATCTGCAAATAGATGGGAAGTTGATCCCAAGACTTAAGTGTTAAAAGTAAAACATGTACAAATTATTTTAACACTTTTATGAATGGGAACTTTTTGGATCCCTAATAATTTTATTGGTATTCTTTTTTTTTTTTTTATATATATATAAACTGTTATTGCTCCAAAAATGATAATGACTCAAAATCGATGTTATGAATTATTGATCTTTTTACGGCTCCAATTACTTCACATCAAATATTCCACTTTGACATCTTTTTGGGAGAAAATATTGCATATTTAGTGTTTGACGTATAAAAAACAAAGTTTTGTATGACAAAAAGAGAATAAAACAAACAAACAAACAAACAAAAACACCCATAAAAAATATTATCGGCAGATACATCTGAAGTTGATCTAGAGACTTAAGTGTTGAAAGTAAAAAAAAAATTTAAAAAAAGAAGACTTATTTTAACTCTTATGAGTGGAGATCTAAAGTGGGACCCTTTTGAATCCCCAATAATTTTAGTGGTATTCTTTTTTTTTTTTAACTGTTATTGCTCCAAAAATAATCATGATTCAAAATCAATGTTGTTATAATTATTGACTTATTTAAGGTTCCAAAGACTTCACATCAAATATTCCACTTTGACATTTTTGGAGATAAAATATTGCATATTTTGTGTTTTTGTCATAAAAAACAGGGTTTGGGTAAAAAGGGCATTAAATAAACATAAAAACCTGATAACTTTATACCTATATACCTTAAAGTTGATCTAGTGATTTAAGCATTGAATAAAAAAATAATATATGACTTATTATGAACATTTTAATGACGGAGACCCTTTTGGGTCCCCGGGACCAAAGTTGAGGAGAGCCCTAAAGGTAAAAAAAATATAGTTTTGAAAATGACAAATATCAATATCCGCGTGCTTTCATTTTTGGAAAAAGTTTGGACACCCCTGAGCTAGAACGTTATCTATGATCTGTTCCAGGGTCAAACTGCGGCCATTTCAAATCACACCAGCTATGTACACGTGTGAAAATAAAGTTAATCATGGACTAGAAAAATGTCAAAGTACAATAAAATACTCATGGTGTGTGTGTGTGTGTGTGTGTGTAGTACCATGTCCAGGCGTCGTGTGCGGTGAGTGGGACGGGTCTGGTGGAAGGCCTGGATTGGCTCTCCAGGCAGATCCTGAACCAGTCGTAGCCCACACCAAGTCCGGAGCCTTGCTGGATGAACAAGTGAAGAAGATGGATTTATTTAATCAAACCTTACAATAGCCATGCTGGCTCCGCCCCCTCCTCTCATCTTCCACGAGCCAATCCTCTTCTTACTCCGTCTTGTTGCCTTCCTGTCAATCTTCCATCCATCCTGTGGTCACAGTGCACTTTAAAACACTACACTTTATCTTGGTCTTGTACAAATATCTTTTTTTATCGCTGTTTGTTCCTCAATAAAGTTGTCATGGGTGCACCAACTTGACAAAAATAATTTACATGTAATTATTTTAGCTGTATGCCTCAGAGTCATCTAACTTGGTCCCTGGCCTATTTTTAAATGTTAGCATTTCTGTTCAGCTTATCAACACCGATCATACCAACTAACAGCACTCGATATGCCAACTGTGGGGTTAGTGCTTTATTTGTGTGTAAAAAGCTTTTTTTTTTGTGATTAATTAGACATTGAGTCGTATTTACAGTCCAACATAGTAAAGTGCTGAACGGTCAACATGAGCTTTTTTTCCCCCGCCTGCCGCAAAAACAAACACTCCCAACAAAGACGTAATCATCTTTAGTAAACGTACTGATTTTCTCATAAAAGTTCAACAATCACACATCCATCAGTGACATTCTTTGTGGATTTAAACACATTTCTTAATATCAAGCCTAACTAATGTCATCATTGTTATTGAGGAGGTTAACATTGAAACCTTCAACGCCAACTTTTGCCTTCAGTAAAACGGTCAAGTATGAAATAAGAGTGCTTTTGGATCAGAACAACAAAACCATCAAACTCCTGCTGTCATGACGGAACAATCGTCCATAATTAAGAATAGAACCACAATCAAGGTGATTTTTAAAAGTGG
This sequence comes from Nerophis lumbriciformis, assembly GCF_033978685.3. Classification (NCBI taxonomy): domain Eukaryota; kingdom Metazoa; phylum Chordata; class Actinopteri; order Syngnathiformes; family Syngnathidae; genus Nerophis; species Nerophis lumbriciformis. Next base: position 13,411,693 of record NC_084565.2, on the reverse strand, counting down.
TGGTGTCTTCCCTCGTCTTTTTATCCCTTAAAGCAGAGCTGGGCAAATTAAGGCCCGGGGGCCACATGCGGCCCGTTAAGCTTTTCAATCTGGCCCACCGGACATTCCCAAATAACTTTTTAGACCTAAACTGTAGCTTCCATTATGATGTGCAGTGATGTTTTCAAATGACCGTAAGTCTTGAACGATACAAAGTATTTCAATGGTTGGAATCTGCGCTTTTGCATGATACTATGGTAATCTAATTAGTTACTATGGTAATCTAATTAGTTACTATGATAATCTAAATCACAGCAGCTCAGACAAGGCACCAAGCAGTGTGGATGGGGAGCGTTTCCACAGTGTTTCCAGAGCCTGAAATGTGTGTCAGGGACAGACGCGGAAGGAGATTTTTACAGCAAAGTTCTAAAGCTTAGTGATGTATCAGATCGTAGGTGGGGTTTTTTTACCCTTCACCTTCTTATTTCACTGTTCGTTGCATTTTTCTTGCGTTTCGCTTGATTGTAAAATATGTCGATCGAGAAGGGGTGTGACGTTCATATGTTGTCAATATTCAGTGTTTTATCCTTCGTAGTTAATATTGTATATCCCAAATTCTTTATTTTCATGTACATTCTGGGTGTCTCATTCAGTAGAATATGTAAAATTCCATTCCGTTTTTAGCATTCAATAAGACATTATTGTGAGGTTTTGTATTAGTGTTCCTAAAAATAAGTTTACCGGCCCCCAGACATATTTTTTTCCTCAAAATTTGGCCCCCCGAGTCGAAATAATTGCCCAGGCCTGCCTTAAAGGCTTTAACAATGCAGTCATCAGTGCCAGGAGGCGGAGCTTAGCATCCAAACTCAACATGAGAGCTTGTTTGTAAAATGCACAAGTAAAAGGTTGCTTGGTAGTTAACAGGAGCGAGTATAAAAGCATTTCTAAGAGTCAGTAACCAGAGATGATGATATAGTTTTTCATCAGGTGTTGCTTCCTGAGCGTGGTCTGGTGTGTTGGGACATGCGTTCTGTTAGGTGTCAGGCTTCCGACTCGCCCTTCTTCGGGCCCTCCTCGCCGCCGGCGTCGCTGTCCTCGGACTGGCTGTTGCTCAGCACGACGAAGTGTCCGTCGGGCGCCGAAGGGTTGCCGGGGCGACTTGAAGCGGCGATGAGGCGACTCTGCTCCTCCAAATCCTGAAAGACGCCATCAAGACCAGTTAAGGCTCGAACTGGCAGGGTTTTCTTGCTCCCCTGGACATTCCCAAAAGGCTGTTGGTTTAAAACGTACCACTGAACGGCCGACAATTAGCCACCTTTCTTTTGTAAATGCAGTCAGTACATGGGAATGTGGCGGACCGCTGGAATGCTCAGATAAGGGAGGGGTACACTTGAATAGAGAGAAGCCGACAGTTCTCATGTTGCAAGGACTGAGTTATATTAGCTGTAAATATTTCTGATCTGATGAGCTCTTATGTAGACATACACAAGTGCTCTTATGCTAAGCTGCCATAACCTTTTTAGTTTTAAGTTTTTATTTTGTTTTTGTTTCTGTAAAATGTAAACCTTTTTTTTAATTTTTTTTTTATTAATATCGCTACAGTGCATAATTCTTGTACAATAAAAACTTCCTAACTTTCTAAATATATATTTTCTATATTCTTAGAATATCTTGTATGACAACTTATTCTCACAAAATTGCAATAAAAAAAAAGAAAAATCCTCAATACAGTATATTTGACTTTAATCATGTAAAATCACACACCTTTTTGATAAAAAAAAACATTTTTATTTTTTTCTTTAAATATTTCTACAGACTTAAATATTTCTATAGACTTTTTTCACAACATATTTGACTTTAACCATGTAAAATGGCATCTTTTTTCTTTGAATATTTCTACACAATTCTTATAAAATAACTTTTGTCAAAATATTGTTTTTTCTAAAAAAAATATACACAATTACATAATTTTGCTTGAAAAATATTTTTTTCTCAGAATATTTTTTTCTCAGAATATTCCTAAAAGTTCTTGTATGACAGCTTTTTTCTCACAATATTGCAACTTTTTTTTAGATTTTTTCTTTTAATATTTAAAATAATTTTACATATTTGACTTATACCATGTAAAATTGCATACTTTTTTCTTAAAATATATTTTCTTAAATTATTTCTACACAATTCTTACAACATAATTTTTTCTCACAATAATGCATTTTTCTTCAAATATATATATATATATTTTTACAATGTAATTGATTTTAATACTGTAAAATGGCATAATTTTTTCTTGTAAAATTGTAAATGTTTCTCTAAAAATTCCCAAAAATTTCTTAATACTTCTATCACATTTTTTTTTTTAAATAACTTTTTTTCATAAAACATTTGACTTTAATCTTGTGCAATTATATAATTTTGTATCGTAAAAAAAAAAAAAAATTATATATATATATTATTTTGTCTTGAATTGTTTTTACTCAAAATATTCCTAGAAATTCTTGTAAGACAACTTTTTCTCACAGTATTGCAACAATTTTCTCGTTCACAGAACAATGGTTCACACCTGAGTTATGTAATCCAGCCATTTGGCAATCTTTTGGGAGTTGTAGGTAGAAAAGCCAAATGGCTGCCATTCGAGAGTTCTAGAGAGAGTCAAAAGATTAAAAGCTCCTCACCTTCTCAATTTGTTTCTGCTTGCTGAGCTCCTCCTGCTGCTTCTCTTTGGCCTTGTCTTGCTCCTTCCTCTTCTCCGCCGCCTTGTGGTCCTACAGCACGACAGGTAACAGCGTCACACACTGAAGGTGTCCGGGAGGGTGAAGTTAAGGCTTACCACCGCAGAGTGGAGGGCGATCTGCTTGGCCAGGCCAATGCTGTCGCAGATCTGACATGTAACACAAGATGGAGGAGACACACGTTTAAATACAAAGTTGTTTGTGCCAAATCACAAGGAAAGTCCATCTACTGTAGGACCACCAGTGGGAAAACTGAACAGTTCTGCTTTAGCCACCATGGCCAGTCCCACTGGCTCATTGTGCGTGCCATCACTTCAACAACCTGATCTACTAAGATCCAAATAACACCTGCTTTACAGTTTGAGCCAACTACAAAATTGTGTTGGTGCAAAAGTGAAGCAGTTGGCCTTATTTAAGTGAGGTTTTTGCGTGTACTATACCAGCTGTCGCCATGGAGACACACCACCTTCATGACATCATAACGGTTCCGACTTGTTTGGTTATGTTGTGAAATATGCAGCACACACCACCTTCTCTGGGCAATATACTGAATAAGTATTAACAATATATCAAATGTATAAAAACAAACCGACATCGACAGACGCCAAAAGAAGTCAATTGAATTTTTAATCAGCGCCGTAAGTCACTAATTAGCTCTAAAATTATAAAATGATATTGCAGGATAGATTATCCATCCATCTTCTTCCGCTTATCCGAGGTCGGGTCGTGGGGGCAGCAGCCTAAGCAGGGAAGCCCAGACTTTACTCTCCCCAGCCACTTCGTCCAGCTCTTCCCGGGGGATCCCGAGGCGTTCCCAGGCCAGCCGGGAGACATAGTCTTCCCAACGTGTCCTGGGTCTTCCCCGTGGCCTCCTACCTGTTGGACGTGCCCTAAACACCTCCCTAGGGAGGCGTTCGGGTGGCATCCTGACCAGATGCCCGAACCACCTCATCTGGCTCCTCTCGATGTGGAGGAGCAGCGGCTTTACTTTGAGCTCCCCCCGGATGACAGAGCTTCTCACCCTATCTCTAAGGGTTTCTCTCGATGTGGAGGAGCAGCGGCTTTACTTTGAGCTCCCCCCGGATGACAGAGCTTCTCACCTTATCTCTAAGGGAGAGCCCCGCCACCCGGCGGAGGAAACTCATTTCGGCCGCTTGTACCCGTGATCTTGTCCTTTCGGTCATAACCCAAAGCTCATGACCATAGGTGAGGATGGGAACGTAGATCGACCGATAAATCGAGAGCTTTGCCTTCCGGCTAAGCTCCTTCTTCACCACAACGGATCGATACAGCGTCCGCATTACTGAAGATGCCGCACCGATCCGCCTGTCGATCTCACGATCCACTCTTCCCCCACTCGTGAACAAGACTCCCAGGTACTTGAACTCCTCCACTTGGGGCAGGGTCTCCTCCCCAACCCGGAGATGGCACTCCACCCTTTTCCGGGCGAGAACCATGGACTCGGACTTGGAGGTGCTGATTCTCATCCCAGTCGCTTCACACTCGGCTGCGAACCGATCCAGCGAGAGCTGAAGATCCTGGCAGATTATGTCTATTTTATTTCTGACAAATAGGACGGAGGATTCTCTCTCCATCGATTGTCTTTTCAGCGCCATCGCTTCCTCGCAGACATTTGTGCGTAACTGTGCCAGCTGCACGCACATTTCAAAAGCACTAAATATAAACGCAAAACAGTTTTAGTGTTGATAAATCACATTGCATGCCCTAAATCAGGGGTGCTCATTACGTCGATCGCGAGCTACCAGTCGATCTCGGAGGGTGTGTCAGTCGATCACCAGCCAGGCATTAAAAAAATAGTCCTAAAAATGAGCGATCATAAATCTTCACTATGACGTCACTTTCGTCACTTGATTGACATTCACGGCACCCGAGGGTCTTCTGAGATGACGCTGGCTGCTGCCAGCTCATTAAAATTACCGACTGGAAGGCGAGAAACACTTTATTTCAACAGACTCTGGCGCCGTACCTGTCAAAACTCCAAAGACCGACTGCACAGTTGCACAGTTGCGCTAACAAAATAGGAGTCTCAGAAAGCTGGCGTGCACAAGCTAGCAAGCTACGGAGTTTGCCGACAATGTATTTCTTGTAAAGTGTATACAGAGGAGTACGGAAGCTGGACAAATAAGATGCCAAAAAGCAACCACTTTCATGTGGTATTGGACAGAAAGGAGGACTTTTTTTCTCCTCCATTCGAAAATGCGGACCTTATCAGCACCACTGCATAATCAATGCAAGTCATCAGAATCAGGTAATACACCAACTTATATTCTTGTCTTCATGAAAGAAAGGAATCTATATGTGTTAAACATGCTTGTATTATCTTTAAACACCTTTAACTTGTTAACAATATTAACTATATGTATTAAACATTCTTGTATTATCATTAAACACCTTTAATTTTTTAACAATATTAACTATGTGTTAAACATGCTTGTATTATCATTAAACACCTTTAACTTGTTAACAATATTAACTATATGTATTAAACATGCTTGTATTATCATTAAACACCTTTAATTTTTTAACAATATTAACTATATGAGTTAAACATGCTTTCATTATCTTTAAACACCTTTATTTTTTTAACAATATTAACTATATGAGTTAAACATGCTTTCATTATCTTTAAACACCTTTTACTTGTTAACAATATTAACTATATGTATTAAACATACTTGTATTATCATTAAACACCTTTAATTTATTAACAATATTAACTATATGTGTTAAACGTGCTTGCATTATCATTAAACACCTTTAACTTGTTAACAAAAACATATATTTCATAAATAAGTAAAGATAAATGATATATATGAATGAGGTAGATCCCCACGACTTGATCAATTGAAAAGTAGCTCGCCTGTAGAAAAAGTGTGAGCACCCCTGCCCTAAATGATTATAGAGTGTGTCTGGAAAGTATTCCCAGCGGTTCACTTTTTCCCACATTTTTTTATGTTACAGCCTTATTCCACAATGGCATACATTCATTTTTGTCCTCAAAATTCCACACATAATACCCTATAAAGACAATGTGGAAGGTTTTTGCAAATTTGAGAGGTGCTGCTAAGAGGAATGGGCAAAACTGGCCAAAGATAGGTGTGCCAAGCTTGCGGCATCATATTCGAAAAAATACTTGAGGCTGTATTCGCTGCCAAAGGTGCATCAACAAAGTACTGAGCAAAGGTTGTGAATAATTATATACATGTTATTTTTTATTTGTAATACTTTTGCAAACGTTAAAAAAAAAAATGTTCACATTGTCATTATGGGATATTGTGTGTAGGATTTTGAAGACAAAAATGAATGTATTCTATTTAGGAATAAGGCTGTAACATAACCATACTTGCCAACCCTCCCGGATTTTCCGGGAGACTCCCGAAATTCAGCGCCTCTCCCGAAAACCTCCCGGGACAAATTTTCTCCCGAAAATCTCCCGAAATTCAGGCGGAGCTGGAGGCCACGCCCCCTCCAGCTCCATGCGGACCTGAGTCCACTTTCCCACAATATAAAGAACGTCTACAGTAAAGCAGTCCGTCTGCCGTAAACAGCAATGTTGTGACACTCTTAAACAGGACAATACTGCCATCTAGTGCATTTGATGAAAGCACTTTTGTGCGTGCCACACAGCAATGCATCATCAGAGAGGGTATTCAGCATGGTTAGAAAGATAGTGACAGAGAATAGAACAAGGATGGACAATTCAACCCTTAACTCAACAATGAGTAGATGAGTGTTATGTGTGTGTGTATATGTGTAAATAAATGAACACTGAAATTCAAGTATTTCTTTTATTTATATATATAATATATATATATATATATATATATATATATATATATATATATATATATATATATATATATATATATATATATATATATATATATATATATAATCTCCATCCATTTACTACCGCTTATTCCCTTCGGGGTCGCGGGGAGATAGATATATATATATATATATATATATATATATATATATGAAATACTTGACTTGGTGAATTCTAGCTGTAAATATACTCCTCCCCTCTTAACCACGCCCCCAAACACACCCCCAACCACGCCCCCCGCACCCACCCCCCACCCCCCGAAATTGGAGGTCTCAAGGTTGGCAAGTATGAAGTAAACATTACTAATTATTAATAGATTAGACCCCGGGCCCTTCAGCAGAGGAAAAATTGGGCCCCGAGATCAAACAGGTTAAGAACCCCTGCTTTAGTCATACTTGCCAACCTTGAGACCTCCAAATTCGGGAGATTTGGGGGGGAGAGGGGCGGAAGGAGTATATTTATAGCTAGAATTCACTGAAATTCAAGTATTTCTTTTATATATATATATATATATATATATATATATATATATATATATATATATATGTGTGTTCATTTATTTACACATATACACACACATAACAGTCCTCTCTACTCATTTGAAAGTGCAATGCTTTGCAGCCAGTAGCACACCCTTTAGAGGAGCATAGGTGAAATTTAATTTGCAGGAAAGGAGTGAGTTTAGGGTTGAATTGTCCATCCTCGTTCTATTCTCTGTCACTATCTTTTTTTGGACATTACTACTTGCTGTAGTTTTGAAGCAATGCATGATGGGAATCCGGATGTTGTGTGTCAGTGTATTAACGTGCCGGCTGGAATAAACACACGCTGAGAAATAGCTCCGTGCCTGCCTACTTTATGGGTTATAGATAAACCTATGGATAACGGAGACAAATATAATAGTCTCCTTCTTGTTGTGTGTGCAGTTGCGCACTGAGCTCCAAAAGCCGTAGATGTTATAACGTGACTGGGCGGGCACGCTGTTTATATGGAGGAAAAGTGGACGTGACGACAGGCTGTCCTCACTCAGGTCCGGCTGGAAATCGAGAGAAATTCGGGAGAATGGTTGTCCCGGGAGATTTTCGGGAGAGGCACTGAAATTCGTGAGTCTCCCGGGAAATTCGGGAGGGTTGGCAAGTATGGCTTTAGTAGATCAGGCCCTTTGTGGACTATTTTGAGTAGTATATTTCTGCTGTTCAAGGCGGCTCACAACCTTCTCGCCGTCATCGTTGGACTCGAAGATGTAGCACACGACTCGGCTGTCGGGCCCCCCGCCGCCCGCCGTCTGCAGGATGAATCCAAACAGCCTCTTGTTGTCCTGGTGGGAGGACGACTGTAGCACGCTGGCCAGGGGGAACTAGTGGACATGACAATAGTTGGTTGGAGGCGGCGTGCTGCATTTGTGGGCAAACACCTACCCTGAGGCGAGTAACTTGTGTCTGGGGATCGATGAGCCTGCAGAGCAACACACAGCGGGTGAACATACACGTGTATAGGGTACACATCCACAAAGAGGCGTTCATACTTGAGGCAGTCGCAGGTGACCAGCAGGTGTGACTCGGTCATCCTGAAGATGTTGTGAATGGCCCGGGCCGCCAGGATCTGCCTCATGGTCTCGGGGATGACATCCGCCGACTCAGCAGTCTTTACCTCCATCGAGCCCAGGAAGCGAACAATGAAGAGCTGGTGAAGGATCGAGTCTGGAAACCCCCCAACACCCCCAAAAAATATGTATTAACGGCAAACGTACACCTTCTTGCCAAGCAGCCTTCCAGTGGGTGCTGTTTTCCCCAATGCCTACAAGAGGCAGTAGTGAGCTGTATTTAGTGACAAGCTATGTTTACGATGGTTTGCAAAACAAGACGTACCTTCGTTTTCCGTCACTGGGTTGTCACCTGACTCTCCGAATGGGTTACTTCTCCTTCGAGTACACACACGCACACATATTATTTACAAAAGAACTAAACACAAATCAGTAAATTATTAATTCCAAATAGAGATCAACCCATGTTTTTTTCAGTGCTGATATCCTTTTTCATTGTCCCATTTACTCTCTGTAAAGCACAAGTTCCATTGGCAGCAAAACAGGCCCAGAGCATAATACTACCACCACCATGCTTGACCGTAGGAATGGTCATACTTGCCAACCTTGAGACCTCCAATTTCGGGAGGTGGGGGCGGAGGCGTGGTTGGGGGCGTGGTTAAGAGGGGAGGAGTATATTTACAGCTAGAATTCACCAAGTCAAGTATTTCATATATATATATATATCCCCCGCGACCCCGAACGGAATAAGCGGTAGAAAATGGATGGATGGATATATATATATATATATATATAAGAAATAATTGACTTTCAGTGAATTCTAGCTATAAATATATATTTATTTTATTATATATATATATATATCTATATATATATATATATATATATATACATATATAAAAGAAATACTTGCATTTCAGTGTTCATTTATTTACACATATACACACACATAACACTCATCTACTCATTGTTGAGTTAAGGGTTGAATTGTCCATCCTTGTTCTATTCTCTGTCACTATCTTTCTAACCATGCTGAACTCTGATGATGCATTGCTGTGGGCACGCACAAAAGTGGTTTCATCAAATGCACTAGATGGCAGTATTGTCCTGTTTAAGAGTGTCACAACATTGCTGTTTACGGCAGACGAACTGCTTTACTGTAGACGTTGTTTATATTGTTGGAAAGCGGACTCAGGTCCGCATGGAGCTGGAGGGGGCGTGGCCTCCAGCTCGGCCTGAATTTCGGGAGAAAATTTGTCCCGGGAGGTTTTCGGGAGAGGCGCTGAATTTCGGGAGTCTCCCGGAAAATCCGGGAGGGTTGGCAAGTATGGGAATGGTGTTCTTGGGATTAAAGGCCTCACCTTTTCTCCTCCAAACATATTGTCGGGTATTGTGGCCAAACAGCACAATTGTTAGAACTTTCCTCCAGAAGGTCTTATCTTTGTCCATGTGATGTCAGATGAAACAAAAATTTAGCTGTTTGGCCACAGTACCCAGCAATATGTTTGGAGGAGAAAAGGTGAGGCCTTTAATCCCAGGAACACCATTCCTACCGTCAAGCATGGTGGTGACAGTATTATGCTCTGGGCCTGTTTTACTGCCAATGAAACTGGTGCTTTGAATGGGACAATGAAAAAGGTGGATTACCTCCAAATTCTTCAGGACAAGCTAAAATCATCAGCCCGAAGGTTGGGTCTTGGGCGCAGTTGGGTGTTCCAACAGGACAATGACCCCAAACACACGTCAAAAGTGGTAAAGGAATGGCTAAATCCGGCTGGAATTAAGGTTTTAGAATGGCCTTCCCAAAGTCCTGACTTAAACGTGTGGACAATGCTGAAGAAACAAGTCCATGTCAGAGAACCAACAAATTTAGCTGAACTTCACCAATTTTGTCAAGAGGAGTGGACAAAAATTCAAGCAGAAGCTTGTGGATGGCTACCAAAACTGCCTTATTGCAGTGAAACTTGCCAAGGGACATGTAAGCAAATATTAACATTGCTGTATGTATACTTTTGACCCAGCACATTTGCTCACATTTTCAGTCGACCCATAATAAATTCATAAAAGAAGCAAACTTCATGAATGTTTTTTGTGACCGACAAGTATGTGTTCACTCTATCACAAAAAAATAAGAGTTGTAGAAATGATTGGAAACTCAAGACAGCCATGACATTATGTCCTTTACAAGTGTATGTAAACTTTTGATCGCGACTGTATATATGTACATATTAGAGATGCGCGGATAGGCAATTATTTCATCCGCAACCGCATCACAAAAGTCGTCAACCATCCGCCATCCACCCGAACTAACATTTAATCAAAACCGCACCCGCCCGCCATCCGCCACCCGCCTGTTGTTATATATCTAATATAGACGATGCAAGGCATTAGTGGTCTTTAGTATTCCCTTTTTTAGTTTGTCGCGTACCACGTTTGCTGCCGGCGTTGCCATCTCTTTTTTTTTTCTTCTTCTGTTGTGGCATGCTGCAGTTGCCTGCTCGTTTTTCGTATGTGGGTAACAACATTTAACTATGTATATGTATTTCCGAATTGGTTTAACTGCCACCCGCCTGAATCTATTTAAAATCAAATTTTTTTTTATTTCAACCGCCCGACCCGACCCGCGGATAAAATCTAATTTATTTTTATTTCAACCGCCCGACCCGCGGATAATCCGCGGACTCCGCGGTTGTGTCCGCAAACCGCGCATCTCTAGTACATATATATACTGCATGTATACAAAACATTGATGGGGGTTTTCGAAGTTGTTTCAGAGGGCTTTGAAGCTTTTTTTAAAATTATCTTTAAAATCCTCCCCGCCCCCAAAAAAAGACATATGTTCGTTGCAGTAGCGAAATAAACAAAGTGGACCCGGTAAGACACCGGGAAAGAAGGACAAAAATGGGATTTCCCGGGGGAAAAAATTGAAGTTTTGACCAACTATTCCCATGTAGGTACTTCACTCATTATTTATTTTTTATTACTAAATAGTGGTATCATATGTGTATATAGCGTATCTGCCGATGTAGTTCTGTTGTAGTTTTCTTACAAAAAAAACAAAAAAGATACCGATAAAGAGTCTGATACAAATATGTGTCAAAATGCCAAATATTGGCACTGATTATCCGGTCGATCTCTAATTCAAATACAAAAATGATCAGCTTTATTGGACTGACACTAACCTGCCAGACTGAGCTGCCGTCTTGCTGTGTCCAGAGTTCTCCTCACTGACAGGTGAGATGATGTCAAACTGGATGGGCGTGTCTGGGGCAACCAGGGCGTCCAATGAGAGCACAGAGAGGGCGGGCGAGGGCTCGGAGCCAGCAGAGCTGATGCTGCTTGTTCGGCCCACGCGACCCTTGCTGCCGTGGCAGGGGGAAAAGTGTGTTGTTAAAAAGATGGTCTGCATGTATCATGTAGCTTGTTACTTTTGACACATACAGGCACTGCGAATCTAAACTTCCTAAAAAGTAAAAAAAAACACTACAATTACTTCAAAACTCAGCCGCTCGTGTGCTGACAAGGAGCAGAAGGCGGGCCCATATTACACCAGTTTTAAAATCATTACATTGGCTACCTGTGTGTTCCGAAATCGATTTTTTTTACTGGTCCTTTAATGCCTTGATGGTCTTGGGCCTTCTTATCTTTCCGAGTTGCTTTTATCATATGAGTCCTCGTGGTCCCTGAGGTCTTCCGATACCAGCCTCCTAATTATTCCAAAATTCCATACCCACCGGGAGGCATCATTCCATTATTACACCCCCCATTTGTGGAACAGCCTGCCGGAAGTCCTCATGGCTGCAGAGAATGTTACGATTTTTAAAAACAAAGCTCAAGACCCACCTTTGTAACTTATTAATATTCTTACTCAACTTATGTTTATTATATTTTTAACTCTGTTTATCTAGTATTTATAACCTTTAAGTTACCACATACCATTACCATTTATCTGCACCCAATAGATTGCAGTGTGCCTCCAGGCAGTTGATGTGTGGCCGAAACCGGACACCTTCATTCAACCAAACTGTATTAATGAGCCACTTCACATTCCCAGTAATGGCGTTGCAACGATGGGAACAGTAACTAATTACATTACTCGTTACTGAAAAAAATAACACTGTTATACTCGATCGCTGTTATTACCAGGACTGGCCCTGGATTAAGGTCGCTGCGGTCGTGGCCCCTCCTCATCATGCAGCTCCTGGTGCACTCGGCTCCTTAGGGGAACTGCACTTTTTTTTAAAATTTTGCCTATTGTTCACAATCATTATGAAAGACATGACGGATTCATTTTTTTAATGCATTTTAACTTGCGAATAAAAGTCCGCTTACAGCGCAGCCAATGGGAGGTCCTCTATTCCGCCCATAAAACACGATAAAAAAAACATCCAAAAACCACCAACGATACTCCATTTACCTTTCGTGACTTGAATATTAACCAAGTATTAGAGATTTTGTTATCATAAGCGCTAACGCAGACAAACTATTTATAGCGGCGCCGTGATCACTTCCTATGTGCCTATGTTGACATCATCGTCTGGTTTCCTCGCTTCCTTGCTCCCTATAAGTTGATTGTAGATCATAAATCATGCCTTTCCTCTAGATCAGGGGTGCTCACACTTTTTCTGCAGGCGAGCTACTTTTCAATTGATCAAGTCGTGGGGATCTACCTCATTCATATATATAATTTATATTTACTTATTTATGAAATATATGTTTTTGTTAATAAGTTAAAGGTGTTTAATGATAATGCAAGCATGTTTAACACATATAGTTAATATTGTTAATAAATTAAAGGTGTTTAATGATAATGCAATCATGTTTAACACATAGTTAATATTGTTAATAAATTAAAGGTGTTTAATGATAATACAAGAATGTTTAATACATATAGTTAATATATTAAAGGTGTTTAATGATAATACAAGTATGTTTAATACATATAATTAATATTGTTAACAAGCTAAAGGTGTTTAAAGATAATGCAAGCATGTTTAACACATAGTTAATATTGTTAATAAATTAAAGGTGTTTAATGATAATACAAGAATGTTTAATACATATAATTAATATTGTTAACAAGCTAAAGGTGTTTAAAGATAATGCAAGCATGTTTAATACATATAGTTAATATTGTTAACAAGTTAAAGGTGTTTAATGAAAATACAAGCATGTTTAATACATATAGTTAATATTATTAATAAGTTAAAGGTGTTTAAAGATAATACAAGCATGTTTAACACATATAGTTAATATTGTTAACACATTAAAGGTGTTTAATGACAATACAAGCATGTTTAACACATATAGTTAATATTGTTAACAAGTTAAGGTGTTTAAAGATAATACAGGCATGTTTAACACATATAGATTCCTTTCTTTCATGAAGACAAGAATATAAGTTGGTGTATTACCTGATTCTGATGACTTGCATTGATTGGAATCAGACAGTGGTGCTAAAAACGTCCGCATTTTCGAATGGAGAAGAAAAAAGTCCTCCTTTCTGTCCAATACCACATGAAAGTGGTTGGTTTTTGGCATCTTATTTGTCCAGCTTCCGTACTCCTTTGTATACACTTTACAAGAAATACATTGTCTGCAAACTCCGTAGCTTTCTAGCTTGTGCACGCCAGCTTTCTGAGACTCTTGTTTTGTTAGTGCAACTGTGCAGTCGGTCTTTGGAGTTTTGACAACAGGTACGGCGCCAGAGTCTGTTGAAATAAAGTGTTTCTCGCCTTCCAGTCGGTAATTTTAATGAGCTGGCAGCAGCCAGCGTCATCTCAGAAGACCCTCGGGTGCCGTGAATGTCAATCAAGTGACGAAAGTGACGTCATAGTGAAGATTTATGATCGCTCATTTTTAGGACTATTTTTTTAATGCCTGGCTGGTGATCGACTGACACACCCTCCGAGATCGACCGGTAGCTCGCGATCGACGTTATGAGCACCCCTGCTCTAGACAGAAGAAGGCTGAGGACGTATTCTGACAAGTTGGTACACTTTGACAGACAATTTAGACCTGGAATTGGCAAGAACGACACAAAAAAAGACTCCTTTGCGAGGATTATGAGTCATTCTTCACCTAATACATAAACATCCTACAGTGACAGCAGACATTGTACTGTAAGTGATGTTTTATTATGTTTGTTGGCTCTTAAAGCCTGCAGTGAGTAATAATCAGTGATGCTGTTTTTTAAAAAAAAAGCGAACGACATGATGCGTTTTTGAAATTAATGCGCCGCATATGCTTAAAATTATCAAAATATATAAATATTAAATGTTATTATAAATGTGCCCGTTACTACATTACATATGCACTTACAGCATGTTTATAAAACCTTAATGGAGGTGTTTATTTGTTTTTTAAAGGGCTTTATAGGCAGATTCAAGCATCTGCCATAGGCTCCATTGTAAGCAGACTTTTGATCGCATTTATTTTAATATTTAAAATACATTTCAAACATACATTACAAAAAAATACATCCATCGTCATGTCTTTCATAATGATTGTGAAAGATATGCAAAATCAAAAAAAAATTGCAGTTCCCCTTTAAGATAGTGTTTTAAATGGGTTGTACTTGTATAGCGCTTTTCTACCTTCAAGGTACTCAAAGCGCTTTGACACTACTTCCACATTTACCCATTCACACACACATTCACACACTGATGGAGGGAGCTGCCATGCAAGGCGCTAACCAGCACCCATCAGGAGCAAGGGTGAAGTGTCTTGCTCAGGACACAACGGACATGACGAGGTTGGTACTAGGTGGGGATTGAACCAGGGACCCTCGGGTCGCGCACGGCCATTCTTCCACTGGACGACCCCGGTTTTCTCACCGGGGTTTTCCATGCTCAGCCACAAAATGTTTTCACGCGATTTATTCGTGCGTGGTAGAGAAACGGGGGGCTTAGGGTGGGAGGGTTGACTGTTTTAACCTGAGATTATGTAATGATGCGAGAGGCACTGGTTTTTAAATGTAAAGCACTACATTTTAGTTATACAGTCGTGGTCAAAAGTGTACATACACTTGTAAAGAACATAATGTCATGGCTGTCTTGAATTTACAATCATTTCTACAACTTTTATTTTTTTGTGATAGAGTGATTGGAGCACATACTTGTTGGTCACAAAAAACATTCATGAAGTTTGCTTCTTTTATGAATTTATTATGGGTCTACTGAAAATGTGAGCAAATGTGCTGGGTCAAAAGTATACATACAACAATGTTAATATTTGCTTTGCTTTTAATTCATTTATTTTGTTTTGTTTGTAACTGTTTTTTAATCTTCATTATTTACTTCAAGTTATTACAGTATGTCTCTATATACATATTTATTTATTTTATTAATTAATTTTGGCCAAAGGGGGCGCATTTCCATTTCTTACCCACACTTGTTATTTCATATGTTGACCAGAGGGGGAGCACTTTTAAAAGCGACACATAGTCAATTTGAAAAATCCCTCCTTTTTGGGACCACCCTCATTTTGATAGATGTCACCAGCAGGGGTGCAAATGAGACATTGTCTATTAGATGCAATGTTATTGGGACCATGATTTATGTCATCACTTGTACATACAGCAATGTTAATATTTGCTTACATGTCCTTTGGCAAGTTTACCTGCAATAAGGCGCTTTTGGTAGCCATCCACAAGCATCTGCTTGAATTTTTGACCACTCCTCTTGACAAAATTGGTGCAGTTCAGCTAAATGTGTTGGTTTTCTGACATGGACTTGTTTCTTCAGCATTGTCCACACGTTTAAGTCAGGACTTTGGGAAGGCCATTCTAAAACCTTAATTGTAGCCTGATTTAGCCATTCCTTTACCACTTTTGATGTGTGTTTGGGGTCATTGTCCTGTTAGAACACCCAACTGCGTCCAAGACCCAACCTCCAGGCTGATGATTTTAGTTTGTCCTGAAGAATTTGGAGGTAATGCTCCTTTTTCATTGTCCCATTTACTCTCTGTAAAGCACTAATTATTGGCAGCAAAACAGGCCCGGAGCATACTACTACCACCACCATGCTAGACGGTAGGAATGGTGTTCCTGGGATTAAAGGCCTTTGGTGGTGGTAGTATTATACTCTGGGCCTGTTTTGCTGCCAATGGAACTGGTGCTTTAAATGGGACAATGAAAAAGGAGGATTACCTCCAAATTCTTCAGGACAAGCTAAAATCATCAGCCCGGAGGTTGGGTATTGGGTGCAGTTGGGTGTTCCAACAGGACAATGACCCCAAACACACGTCAAAAGTGGTGAAGGAATGGCTAAATCAGGCTAGAATTAAGGTTTTAGAATGGCCTACGCGTGGACAATGCTGAAGAAACAAGTCCATGTCAGAAAACCAACAAATTTACTGTTTTTTTCGGACTACAAGTCGACATTTTTTTCATAGTTTGGAGCGGCTTATGTGTGAAATTATTAACACATTACCGTAAAATATCAAATAATATTATTTATCTCATTCGCGTGAGCGACGAAGCAAATGGCAGACATCGTCACTCACACGCCAACCAATAAGAATTCGGCGGGGGCGGGTCATGGCAGAAGTGCATTGTGGGTCTTGGAATGCTAACTGCTATATGCTATACGCTACTGCCAGAGCTATTAAAAAGATAACATCAACATTGGCGGTAACTTATAAAAACTGAGAAGGACTGAACTAAAATGGCACCGAAAAGGAAATCATATACTGCAGATTACAAGCTGGACGTAGTGAAATATGAACCAGAAAACAGCGATCGAGCAGCAGAAAGAAAGGACGCTCGCGGCGCATACCAGGAGCGACACCGAGGAGGAAGATTTCCTCGGATTTAGCGATTGGGAGTGACATATTGTTTGGTAAACGTATAGCATGTTCTATATGTTATAGTTATTTGAATGACTCTTACCATAATATGTTACGTTAACATACCAGTTGGTTATTTATACCTCATATAACGTACACTTATTCAGCCTGTTGTTCACTATTCTTGATTTATTTTAAATTGCCTTTCAAATGTCTATTCTTGGTGTTGGCTTTTATCAAATACATTTCCCCCAAAACTGCGACTTATACTCCAGTGCGACGTATATATGTTTTTTTTCTTCTTTATTGTGCATTTTCGGCCGGTGCGACGTATACTCCGGAGCGACTTATAGTCTGAAAAATACGGTAGCTTAACTGCACCAATTTTGTCAGGAGTAGTGGTCAAAAATTCAACAAGAAGCTTGCCAGAAGCTTGTGGATGGCTACCAAAAGCGCCTTATTGCAGTGAAACTTGCCAAGAGACATGTAAGCATTGCTGTATGTATACTTTTGACCCAGCACATTTGCTCACATTTTCAGTAGACCCATAATAAATTCATAAAAGAAGCAAACTTCATGAATGTTTTTTGTGACCAACAAGTATGTGCTCCAATCACTCTATCACATAAAAATAAGAGTTGTAGAAATGATTGGAAACTCAAGACAGCCATGACATTATGTCCTTCACAAGTGTATGTAAACTTTTGACCACGATTGTACGAAAAAGTGCTACATGAATCAAGTTTGATTGATTGATTGAACCTGGCTGGCCGCATGCTTTCGTGTCTCTGCTGGAAGGATGGCGACGGGGTCACCGCCTCAATGGCTGATTGGTTGGCTCTTGCCGCCACTTCCTATCAGTGAAAGACAACATCAGCCAGGACCGGATGTGGAAAAAAACCAACCTTTTTTTGTCCTTCACAAACCTCGGCGTTCTCGCTCAGGTAGATGCGGCGAGAGATATTGTTGATGGTGGCGATCCACTGACAAGTATAGACACGGTGAGGGAACATCCATCAACACAAAAGCGGGTGTCAGTCAACTAATTACCTCCTCGCAGTCCTTTCTGCTCTCCGCCTGCAGTGTCACAACTCTGACAGAACACACATGAATGAGAACATGAAATTCACAATGGTGGCGGCTGAGGCCACATGGAGATGGGAGCGTGCTCACTTTTTGCCATCGAAGGACGTGACCTGGAAGCAGAAGCGGCGGTCGTCACTGTCCACAGCCATGACGGAGGCGTTGTCCAGGTCGGTGACCAGGCCGCCCGCCACTTCGGCCCGTCCCTGATGCATCAGGTTTCCTCCTTGGGTGAAGAAGTACTGTCGTTCCCATGACGTTGACACCAGGCCCGTCTTACTGAGGGGGCAAGCGTGTTTATGAGCATTTACCGCATTTTTCGGAGCTTAAGGCGCACAGAATCATAAGGCGCACTGCCGAAGAATGGGTCTACTTCATACTTGCCAACCTTGAGACCTCCAATCGGGAGGTGGGGGGCGTGGTTGGGGGTGTGGTTAAGATATATATATATATATATATATATATATATATATATATATATATAAGAAATACTTGACTTTCAGTGAATTCTAGCTATTTTTTTATTTTTTATTATTATTATATATATATATATATATATATATATATATATATACAAATAAATAAAAGAAATACTTGAATTTCAGTGTTCATTTATTTACACATATACACCATACTTGCCAACCTTGAGACCTCCGATTTCGGCAGGTGGGGGGTGGGGGTGGCGGGGCGTGAGGGGTGGTTAAGAGGGGAAGAGTATATTTACAGCTAGAATTCACCAAGTCAAGTATTTTATGTATATATATACATATATATATATATATATATATGTCCCGATCCGATATTTGGATCGGATCGGCTGCCGATATTTGCCAAAAATTGCGTATCGGCAAGGCATTGGAAAATGCCGATACAGATCCAGTTAAAAAAAAAACTCCGGTCCGTGTTTTCCAACGCACCAATTTAAATAATACATTCCACTTCTCTGCTGCTCCGTAAGTGCCGTTCCGCATTTTCCAGCACACCTTCAACACATCCACAATTGTCACGCAGTTGCTTTTAGCTGCTGGCATTACACGACAGGCTCTTCTCACTCTTTCCTGTGTCTCCCTCTCACAGACAGACAAGCGCACCTTCTTACACACGTCACATACTGTCACGTCATACGTCACATACGTATACGTCCTCTCTCAGCAGAGAGGTAGCAGCATGGCTAACGTTAGCTGTGATGCTAGCGCAGCCGTGCGAGCAACGCTCTCTCTAAGGTGCTCGCATATCAAACTCTTTTGGCTGTCTTTTTGACACTTACATCCGGCGCCCCCCTCCACACCCTGGATTATAAATAATGTAAATAATTCAATGTGATTATCTTGTGTGATGACTGTATTATGATGATAGTATATATCTGATAGTATATATCTGTATCATGAATCACTTAAACAAGTGTAAAAACTTATTGGGGTGTTACCATTTAGTGGTCAATTGTACGGAATATGTACTTCACTGTGCAACCTACTAATAAAAGTCTCAATCAATCAATCAAAACACATAGAATCATCATACTGCTGTGATTATGTGCGTCAAGTGTTCATTCAAGGCTAAGGCAAAATATCGAGATATATATCGTGTATCGCAATATCGCCTTAAAATATCGCAATATTTAAAAAAGGCCATATCGCCCAGCCCTAGTTCAATGATGCCATTTCTGTTTGTCATGTATAATTTTGTCTATTTTGTGTTTATCCTTGAATAAACAGGTCAGTTTCTTGTAACCAACCATTGTGTATTATTCAAACTCCTCTAATTCAGCTGGCTAGTTGTTATCAAGAGTACTAAAACCCTTTTCAACATGATTCTGACAACTAAGTAGGCTAAATAACTTTAAACTTTAATACATGCTCGGATAGGCCAGTATCGGTCAGTATCGGTATCGGTCAGTATCGGTATCGGATCGGAAATGCAAAAACAATATCGGTATCGGATCGGAAGTGCAAAAACCTGGATCGGGACATCCCTAATATATATATATATATAAGAAATACTTGACTTTCAGTGAATTCTAGCTATATACATATATATATATATATATATATATATATATATATATATATATATATATATATATATATATACATATATATATATATATATATATACATATACCGGTATATATATATATGAGGAATACTTGAATTTCAGTGTTCATTTATTTACACATATACACACACATAACACTCATCTACTCATTGTTGAGTTAAGGGTTGAATTGTCCATCCTTGTTCTATTCTCTGTCACTATTTTTCGAACTGATGATGCATTGCTGTGTGGCACGCACAAAAGTGCCTTCATCAAATGCACTAGATGGCAGTATTGCATACCTGCCAACTTTTGAAATCAGAAAAACCTAGTAGCCAGGGTCCAGGGGCCGCAGGCCCCGGTAGGTCCAGGACAAAGTCCTGGTGGGGGGTTCAGGGGGGGTTTGCCCCCGACGCAAAATGATTATTAGCATTCAGACAGGTTAAAATGTTGCTAAAACCATCACTTTTCTATCAGTCACAGTGACTTTTCAAAACAAAAATATTACAGCAAAAATCATATGGGTTGATTGACATTTTTATTCTGTAAGCTAACTTCAATAGCTTGAAATTATTTTGAGAAAATAAAAAAGCATACCATTGAAACAAATGTCTGTGACGTTACAATAAATGAGTATAAATTTTAACATCTAAGATATTAAAAAAAGAAATTTGTTTTCCTCTCATGATAAATTAAATATTTATACCATTCAATCAATGCCTTATGCTTTTTCAATATTATGTGATTATTTCTTTGATAACCACAATATCATACCTTGACATCTTTAAAAGAAATTCAGTGAAAATATGCAGTTCACCATGCAAATGTGTTTTGGTAAATAAAGTTATGATTGTAAATGTATTCAAAATCTTTTGACATTAACTTTATATGTTGAAACTTTCAACAACTTGAAAGAATAATATTTTTGAGAGTATTTGGCTCAAATTACACAATATAAATAAGACATGTCATTATTGATATTGCAGACATTATTGTAACAAGAAACTTCAGGTCGAAATTTTGGTTTATGAAAGAAATATAAATAAATATAAATATAAAACTTCATGACGACATTTTTCAAATTAATAAAGAGTAATAGAATAGTATGATAGTTATATGTTACTTGTTTTGAACATGTTATCGTTATCACAAATAAAAAGATATACTGTACACAGAAATTATTTTTGATTTGATTTATTGTTTATGTAATAAAAGATTTACTTAAAATGTTATGTTTTGTAAGTTTTTTTATGCTACGAACTGTACTTACCGGCGATGTAAACCGAAGGAGACATTTCCGTAATGAAAGCTGCAACACCCTTTTTAGATCCCATCATCACTGCAGCATTATCGGCAGCAAAGCAAACCAAATTCTGCTATTTCTTCCGCGAGTATTTTGTAAATGTTTTCGCCTGTGGAAGCCGTATTGCATTCCCTCAAAGACAGAAGTACTGACAATACTTTTCCAATGTGCAACGGCATTAGACTTGTGTTTTTTTGTCCCAACGTGGTCTTTTACATCGCTAATTCCTCCGTGTCCGATCGAAAAATGTTGTCTGCACAAGGTGCAATTCGCGTAGTTTTCACCCTTTTTGGAACGGATAATTATTCCCGGATAGGCTTTTGAATATTCTTCACGGAATGACTGCAGTTTTCTTTTCGGTTTAAGACTCGTTTGCGATTTTTCTCCGGCTGATTCCATGATCGTTCGCTCGTTTGGAAACAATGACAACTGGTGCCTCGTGCTTGGCAGCGGTGCTATAAATAGCCTCGCGCATGGCATTCGGAATGGCTCGATAGGAAGTTACGGGAAGCAGTGTCGATTGTCATTGTTGTTACGCGATTTCGTGAATAAAACTTACATTTTTTTTTTTTTTTTTTAATGAATGGAAAACCGTATTTTTTAATCACTGCAACCAAGGTTGATGAAAACCGTACTAATTACGGGAAAACCGGAGTAGTTGGCAGGTATGGTATTGTCCTGTTTAAGAGTGTCACAACATTGCTGTTTACGGCAGACGAACTGCTTTACGGTAGAGGAAAACACGTCACTCAGGTCCGCATGGAGCTGGAGGGGGCGTGGCCTCCAGCTCCGCCTGAATTTCGGGAGATTTTCGGGAGAAAATTTGTCCCGGGAGGTTGTCGGGAGAGGAGCTGAATTTCGGGAGTCTCCCGGAAAATCCGGGAGGGTTGGCAAGTATGGTCTACTTTCACCAGATTATTAAGCAGATTAAAGGGTTCATATCATGATTTTTTTTACTACTTTTACAAGACTTCCTTGTGGTCTACATAGCACACTGCAAAAACTGAAATCTAAGTAAGATTAAATATCTAAAATAAAGGTGATATTCGCTTATTTTCTGTCTGATAAGATAATTCTTCTCACTAAGCAGATTTTATGTTAGAGTGTTTTACTTGTTTTAAGGGTTTTGGTCCTAAATGATCTCAGTAAGATATTACAGCTTGTTGCTGAGATTTGATGACCTATATTGAGTAAAACATGCTTGAAACTATTTTTGTCCAAATGTCGAAAACACACCAAGCAATGGTGCACAGAAAGGCGGGGAAGAAGAGGGGAACAGGTGGCCAAAATGATCAAAAGTCCCAATTGTGTCCAAAATACCTCCCCGGGTTCCAGTCCCACGAGTCCCGCCGCCGGCCGCACAAGTCCTGGGATGCAAAAAATGTCCAAAACACACCCAGCAAAGTCCCACGGAAAGTGGGAGAGAAAAGTGACAAAAGTCGGCAAAAGTCCCCAAAAATGTTTAAAATACCTACCAAGGTTCGAGTCCCACAAGTCCCGCCGCCGGCCGCGCAAGTCCCAGTATTGCCCAAAATAACCATAACACACCGTCCAACGGGGAGGTGGGATAAAAGTTGGAAAAGTCACGGCGGGACTTGTGGGACTCGAACCTGGGTAGGTATTTTGAACATTTTTGGGACTTTTGCCGACTTTTATCCCCCCTCCCCGTGGGACTCGGATGGGTGTGTTATGGACATTTTGGGCATCCCGGGACTTGCGCGGCCATACATAAGATTTTATGTTCGAGTGTTTTACTTGTTTTAAGTGTTTTGGTCCTAAATGATCCCAGTAAGATATTACAGCTTGTTGCTGAGATCTGATTACCTATATTGAGTAAAACATGCTTGAAACTAGAATATCAAGTGTTGCAAAACTGTGTCATTAACACTCACAAGTATAAAACTACTTTTTTAAAGTAATCATTTCTTATTGCCCCAAGTGGAGGAGTTCAAGTACCTCGGAGTCTTGTTCACGAGTGAGGGAAAAGTGGATCGTGAGATCGACAGGCGGATCGGTGCGGCGTCTTCAGTAATGCGGACGCTGTATCGATCCGTTGTGGTGAAGAAGGAGCTGAGCCGGAAGGCAAAGCTCTCGATTTACCGGTCGATCTACGTTCCCATCCTCACCTATGGTCATGAGCTTTGGGTTATGACCGAAAGGACAAGATCACGGGTACAAGCGGCCAAAATGAGTTTCCTCCGCCGGGTGGCGGGGCTCTCCCTTAGAGATAGGGTGAGAAGCTCTGTCATCCGGGGGGAGCTCAAAGTAAAGCCGCTGCTCCTCCACATCGAGAGGAGCCAGATGAGGTGGTTCAGACATCTGGTCAGGATGCCACCCGAACGCCTCCCTAGGGAGGTGTTTCGGGCACGTCCGACCGGTAGGAGGCCACGGGGAAGACCCAGGACACGTTGGGAAGACTATGTCTCCCGGCTGGCCTGGGAACGCCTCGGGATACCCCGGGAGGAGCTGGACCAAGTGGCTGGGGAGAGGGAAGTCTGGGCTTCCCTGCTTAGGCTGCTGCCCCCGCGACCCGACCTCGGATAAGCGGAAGAAGATGGATGGATGGATGGCATTTCTTATTTCAAGCATGAAAAAAAAAATCATGATTTTGACACAATTGTGTCTCATAATTAAAACAGATGACAGCCAAATGGACTTTGCGGTTTTATTTTCAATGAAACAATAGAAGATACGTACTCATATAGTAGTACAGTTGGCACAGTACAGCAGAGGTGTGGACTCGAGTCACATGACTTGGACTCGAGTCAGACTCGAGTCATGAATTTGATGACTTTAGACTCGACTTGACAAAATGTAAAAAGACTTGCAACACGACTTAGAATTTAACATCAATGACTTGTGACTTCACTTGGACTTGAGCCTTTTGAATTGACATGACTTGACATGACTTGCTACTTTCCCCAAAACCCAAAGATGAAAAAGTTATTCGGGAGCGCTCCGTATTTTTCATTGTGTACTTGTCTATCAGCGTTGCGTGTGTCAGCTGGTGTGGTCTCAGTACAACAGCCAATCAAATTAGATCTACTTTGTTTTCATCACACAGCATTCATCCAATCAAATTGCAGGACAACCAACGAAGAAGACATGTCCAAGCCACACGCCAGTGAACAAAAAATGATACCTAAAATAATTTTGTTTGGGTATAAAAATTACGAGGTGGTCAACACAAAACGGTTTGCAGTATGCAACACATGCGGTTCGAAAATTACTGATGGAGAGGCAACAACTTCCAACTTCGTCCGGCATTTGAAGTTGCACAAAGAACGGTAAGTTTTGAATGTAAGATAACGTTTATTGGCTAAGTAACGTGACTTTTATTTGCTGTGTAGTTAAATCAGTGAGGCTGTAAACTCACTGCTAACGTTATAACGTTATTGCAAACACGGGAATCTGTTGCAGTTCACTACCTTATTCATACTTTTTGTTCAGTGATTTTTTTTAAGCAGGGTTACGTTAGTCAATATATCACACGTAACGTTAGACGGCGGTCAGGAGCACCGCGTATTTTAGCCACCTAAAAAAAGACAAAAATAGTAAAATAAAGGTCAGTTAAAATGTATACTATATTATGAATATGTGTACCGTTTTAGCTAGCTTTCTGACATACTGTTGGTTGTTTACCTCAGTGGTCCCCAACCACCGGGCCGCGGCCCGGTACTGGTCCGTGGATCGATTGGTATCGGGCCGCACAAGAAATAATTTTTTTCTTTTTTCTTTTTTTAATTAAATCAACATAAAAAACACAAGATACACTCACAAGTAGTGCACCAACCCAAAACAACTCTCTCCCCCCGTTTGTTCTGGGCATTGAACATGAAGACTCTTCCTTCACTGTTCCGAGTGGCCATGAGAGTCTTGGCAGTGCCTGCCTCCAGTGCTCCAGTGGAGTGAGTTTTCAGCCATGGTGGCATCATACTACGCCCCCATCGTGCACAAATGACTGACAGACTCTTGGCTAATTTGGTCTTTTGCAAATGCAATGCAGCATAGGGCCCTGACATATAAAAAGTACAACTTTTTTGTTATGTTCACGTATATGTCATGTTTTTTCAATGTTAACACTTTTGTACAAATAAGTACATTTGCACTTTATTTTTCAATGTGTTTGTTCTGTAAAGGAATGAGTTAATGTTTAAAATGACTGGTTAATAGTGCTATTATAAAGTGCAATGTCAGCACAATTTTCTTTCCTGCAATTTAAAATGCACTTGTTTTAATAAATAAATACAGCGTTTGAAAAGCATACACAATCTGTGTTAATATATTAGTCTGTGGTTAAAAGGACTTGAAAGGACTCGAAACTCAAAATGCAGGACTTAGGACTTGACTTGAGACTTTCCAGTCTTGACTTTGGACTTGACTCGGGGCTTGCCTGTCTTGACTCGGGACTTGACTCGGACTTGAGGGCAAAGACTTGAGACTTACTTGTGACTTGCAAAACAATGACTTGGTCCCACCTCTGCAGTACAGTAAACTGACAGTTAATATTTAAACATTTAACATTTCAAACAATTTTGAACAGAAATAGTTCATTCACATTCAGATCAATTCCTCAAAATTACAATTAAATTTTTTTTTAGCCGGGGGCTGTAAATATATATATATATATATATATATATATATATATATATATTCCTTGCGCACTAATTGACTGAAAGAGCACACACTTGGCGCGATGATGTCATGTTATCGATGGAAAAATGCATTTTTAGACCATATGATTTGCCTGAGCGAGAGTAACAAGCGCTTGCCTTGTTGCCTTTCCATTAAGAACAATAAACTAGTTTTTAGTATAAGTTTGCTGGTTTCAAGAAATGTAATGCCGAGCACATATCATTATGTCATGATAATGGCACTAGTATTTACTTAATTTAAGAATATTTTTCAACATATTGAGAAAAAAGGTCTCTTTTTTTTTTTTTTTACCAAGAAAAGTGCACTTGTTATTAGTGAGAATATACTTATTTTAAGGTATTTTGGGGTTCATTGAGGTTAGCTAATTTTACTTGTTTTGGAAAGTCTTGACAAGCCAAATTTTCTTGTTCTATTGGCAGATAATTTTGCTTAGTTCAAATAAAATACCCCTAATTTTTGTATTTTTTTTCTCTTGTTTTTGAACACTGACTTTTTGCAGTGTACTGCTAACATCAACACATTATAAACAAGTGTTCTTACTTGCGAATGTAGAGGTAGCCCTGCTTCCTGGTGAGGTTTCGACACACGGGGGAGTGGACTGGGTCCGGGTCGCACGGTGCGTATAGGGTGTCACACGAGCTCTCCATCTGCTGGATGGTCTCCTGCATCTGGCTGACCTCCTCCTCCATCTCCCGACGCACACTACACACACACACTTAAGATTATTAGCAGCTCTCACAGGGCTCCAGAAATGCACTTAAAAACGACATTGCATTCTTGAAATAGGCACTCAACCTCTTCACGTGGAATCAGCCTAAAAGAAATGTTAAGACAGTTTGTGCACGGTATTGCCTATTTTCCATCAAATTTGAGTGTTTTGGCAAAGGACCTGCACAGATGGAAGAGCGTCTTACTTTTGGACACTGGTGCCGATGTTGGCCAGGAAGTCCTCCCACTGCTGGGTGAGGTTTTCGGAGCCCAGCTTAAAGAAGCTGATCTGTGAGGTAAAAGGCGAGAAAAAAAGAGGAAAGTCTCCTAAGCAAAAGAAAGAAGCCAAAAGGCAGCATAAGTTCTAGGATATGAGCTAATCCAGGGGTGTCCAAACTTTTTCCATTGAGGGCCACACACTGAAATATCAAAGCACGCGGGAGCCATTTTGATATTTTTCATTTTCAAAACCAATACAATATATAATTTTTTTTAGGGCTCCCCTCAAGTTTGGTGCAGGGGAAAATATTAACAATTTTGTCATTTTACAAAAATGTATTCAAAAAAATCTAAATCTCTAGGTCAACCTTAGGTCTACAGTATCTGTTGATATAAAGTAAAAAATAACTTTATTTATTTATGTTTTATGCCTTTTTTGTCAAAGAAAACACGTTTTTTGGCACAAAATATGCAATAATCTCCCCACCAAAAAATTCATAATGATACATTTGATGTGAAGTAATTGGGGCCTTAAATATGTCAATGATTCATAATAACACTGATTTTAATTAATTATAATTTTTTTGAGCAATGACAGTTTA
Organism: Nerophis lumbriciformis; assembly: GCF_033978685.3. Classification (NCBI taxonomy): domain Eukaryota; kingdom Metazoa; phylum Chordata; class Actinopteri; order Syngnathiformes; family Syngnathidae; genus Nerophis; species Nerophis lumbriciformis. Next base: position 13,384,200 of record NC_084565.2, on the reverse strand, counting down.
GAAGAAAAAAATCCCACTAAAATTATTGGGGATCCAAAAGGGACCCCCTCATATAAGTGTTAAAGATAGGTCATACTTTTGTTTTTTATTACTTTCAACACTTAAGTCTCTAGATCAACTTCAGATGTACCCGTCAACCATACGTTTTTATTATCATTTTTAATTACCTTTTTGTCAAAAAAACCCAAAAAATAAACATTTTTATATGGAAAACACACAAAATATGCAATATTTTTCCACAAAAATATTCCAAAGCGGATTATTTCATGTAAAGTAATTGGAGCCTTGAATAGGTCAATAATTCATAACATTAATTCTGATTAATTATTACTTTTTGAGCAATGACAGTTTTAAAGAAAAAAAAGCCTACATGGCAGCTTTGTATAGTCACGTTATTTTTTAATATTTTTAATTTAATAGTATTTTTAGAATGTGTCGCAGGCTGTTAAAGCTAAACGTCATCAAATACACAAGTAAAGCATGACAAAATAGTGTGATTCTTGTCCAAAAGTGTAGTGATGGGAGTTAGAACATCACTCCATTTCACTCTACTGTGTTCTACATACACACAGAAGTAGTAACTTTTCAGTTTAAATGTTTTGATATTTTTCATTTTCAAAACCAATACAATATATCTGCGATGAGGTGGCGACTTGTCCAGGGTGTACCCCGCCTTCCGCCCGATTGTAGCTGAGATAGGCTCCAGCGCCCCCCGCGACCCCAAAGGGAATAAGCGGTAGAAAATGGATGGATGGAATACAATATATAATTTTTTTAGGGCTCCCCTCAAGTTTGGTGCAGGGGAAAATATTAAAAATGTTTGTCATTTTACAAAAATGTATTCAAAAAAATCTAAATCTCTAGGTCAACCTTAGGTCTACAGTATCTGTTGATATAAAGTAAAAAATAACTTTATTTATTTATGTTTTATGCCCTTTTTGTCAAAGAAAACACGTTTTTTGGCACAAAATATGCAATAATCTCCCCACCAAAAAATTCATAATGATATATTTCATGTGAAGTAATTGGAGCCTTAAATAGGTCAATGATTCATAATAACACTGATTTTAATTAATTATAATTTTTTTGAGCAATGACAGTTTAGAAGAAAAAAATCCCACAAAAATTATTGGGGATCCAAAAGGGACCCCCTCATATAAGTGTTAAAGATAGGTCATACTTTTTTTTTTTTTATTACTTTCAACACTTAAGTCTCTAGATCAACTTCAGATGCACCCGTCAATCATACGTTTTTATTATCATTTTTAATTACCTTTTTGTCAAAAAAAAACAAAAAATAAACATTTTTATATGGAAAACACACAAAATATGCAATATTTTTCCACAAAAATATTTCTAAGCGGATTATTTCATGTAAAGTAATTGGAGCCTTGAATAGGTCAATAATTCATAACATTGATTCTGATTAATTATTACTTTTTGAGCAATGACAGTTTTAAAGAAAAAAAAGCCTACATGGCAGCTTTGTGTTACTATAGTCACATTATTTTTTAATATTTTTAATCTAATAGTATCTCTAGAATGTGTCGCAGGCTGTTAAAGCTAAATGTCATCAAATACACAAGTAAAGCATGACAAAATAGTGTGATTCTTGTCCAAAAGTGTAGTGATGGGAGTTAGAACATCACTCCATTTCACTCTACTGTGTTCTACATACACACAGAAGTAGTAACTTTTCAGTTTAAATGTCCCTAGAGCAGTGTTTTTCAACCTTTTTTGAGCCAAAGGCACTTTTTTTGCGTTGAAAAATGCAGAGGCACACCACCAGTAGAAATCAGGAAAAAACAAAACTCAGTTGACAGTAAAAAGTCGTTGTTGCAATTGTTGGATATGACTTTAAACCATAACAAAGCATGCATCAATATAGCTCGTCTCAACATTTCTATTGGTATTTGTATTGCTCCATTTGTCGTGTAATAATGCTCATTATCATTTCTGTATTATTTTTTTATTTTCGCTAACTGCTTATTTGCTATCACTTTTACCATCGTATTTGTACATGTCGTATTTGCTGATGTTGCTCTATTGTTGTTGTTGTTTTTGTCTCTCTGTCTAATCCCCCTCTTGCCCCACAATTTCCCCCTGTCTTCTTTTTTTTCTCTTGCTATGCCCTCCTGCTCCGGCCCGGCTGCACCAAATAATAATATCAACACATTTAATAAAGTCAAATACAAATAAGGCAACAAGAGGAGTATCCTACACTTCTCTTTTGTAAAATAAATCTGAACAGCCGATATGGGCATCTACCATCAACTATATGATTTGCCTGAGAAGCTGGATAGGACAAACAAAGAAATATATATATACATATATAGCTCTTGTCTCAAAGTAGGTGTACTGTCACCACCTGTCACATCACAACTTGACTTATTTTGACTTTTTTGCTGTTTTCCTGTGTTTAATGTTTTAGTTCTTGTCTTGCGCTCCTATTTTGGTGGCTTTTTCTCTTTTTTTGGTATTTTCCTGCAGCAGTTTCATGTCTTCCTTTAAGCGATATTTCCCGCATCTACTTTGTTTTAGCAATCAAGAATATTTCAGTTGTTTTTATCCTTCTTTGTGGGGACATTGTTGATTGTCATGTCATGTTCGGGTGTACATTGTGGACGTCATCTTTGCTCCACAGTAAGTCTTTGCTGTCGTCCAGCAATCGGTTTTTGTTGACTTAGTGCCAGTTCAGTTTTAGTTTTGTTCTGCATAGCCTTCCCTAAGCTTCAATGCCTTTTCTTAGGGGCACTCACCTTTTGTTTATTTTTGGTAAAAGCATTAGACACCTTTTTACCTTCATATTGCCTTCCGCTGTTCCCGACATCTACAAAGCAATTAGCTACCTGCTGCCACCTACTGATATGGAAGAGTATTACACGGTTACTCTGCCGAGCTCTAGACAGCACCGACACTCAACAACAACACATCATTTGCAGACTATAATTACTGGCTTGCAAAAAATAGTTTTAACCCAAATAGGTGAAATTAGATCATCTCCCACGGCACACCAGACTGTATCTCACGCCGCGGCACAGTGGTTGAAAAACACTGCCATAGAGCCTGTTAAGGCAGGAATGAATTGCGCCCTCTGCTGTTTGCTGTCATGTCGTACCATCCGTCATCCCACATTGTCAACACAATTCCTGATGTTTACACTGGACGGATAAAAAAACAACAACTTTCAATCGCTGTTGTTTAGGTTCAATTATTGTGAGCGTGCCAACCTGAGCCTGCATGTAGCCCAGCAGCGGCTCCAGTAGTGCCGTCTTCTTCTTGTACTGCAGCGTGTTAAGGGAGCAGAAGTAGTGCATCATGGTCTGGTGCTGCTTCTTGCGCGAGGTGTACACGTCCTCCACCGCCTCAGCCCGCATCTGCCACACACACACACACACACACACACACACACACACACACACACACACGATGTCCTCGCACACATGTTGAGTCACACCCGTACTGTCTCCTTTTCATGAACTACCTTGTCGTTGTCCTTCTTCTTGGACAGGCGGCTGTATCTGTTGATGGCGGTGTCGTGATCTGCAGGAAGAAGAAGGCAAGTTAAGACTTTTATTGTGTTAAGGCATTGATCTCGTGGTTACCGTCACTAGATATTTGGAAGACCTCCTTCAAGGTGAGAATCTCTGCAGGGACAAAAACAACGTTTTCAGCAGTTCGTCGCGTCAGAGAGGTCATCATTTGCATGTGACCATACCTTTCAGGTCTCTCTCTTTGAACTGACTTATGGGGAACATCATGGCATCGGCGAGCTGGGTGGACAAAACGGCGTGACAGGAGCTCAACTGTGAAAACAAAGAGTGGTGTCAGAAGTGGGGGCATGCAACACCGGAAGTGAGCAGCGGCGATGTGTATGAACCTCATCGATGACTTTCGCAAACTGATGCAGGGTGGAGCTCATCACCTCGTCATCGCCCCCTAAAGGAAAACGCTTTGAAGAGCATCAACAAACTGGGTTAATGGTTTGAATTGTTACACAAACACAAAAGGTGGCAGCAATCCTCGATGAGTCTTACAATACAATGCCTTTTTTTTAGCATAAAACCATGTTAACATTGATAAAGCTGGTAGTGGCGATAAGACGGACTTGCTCAGTGACAACCAATGTTAGCATGCAGCTAACAAAGTGGCCTTTTTTCATTTACCCGAGGCTCATGAACAACCACAATGAAACACTGACATCCCTGAATATGTTTTTGTCAATTTTAATGACATTTGAACACAATGTAAATTAAATACATCCGAAGTTAACAACTAGAGCAGGGGTCGGCAACCCGCGGCTCCGGAGCCGCATGCTGCTCTTTGATTTCATGGGGTTTAGTTTACTCAGTGGCCTAGTGGTTAGAGTGTTCGCCCTGAGATCGGTAGGTTGTGAGTTCAAACCCCGGCCGAGTCATACCAAAGACTACAAAAATGGGACCCATTACCTCCCTGCTTGGCACTCAGCATCAAGGGTTGGAATTGGGGGTTAAATCACCAAAAATGATTCCCGGGCGCAGCGCCGCTGCTGCCCACTGCTCCCCTCACCTCCCAGGGGGTGAACAAGGGGATGGGTCAAATGCAGAGGACAAATTTCACCACACCTAGCGTGTGTGTGACAATCATTGGGACTTTAAATCTGTCACTCCTAATCACTTGATCACTCTGATGCGGCTCAGCAGTTTACTTGCTGAACCCCTCAATTTTCCCTCGAGTCTTCCGGATTTCAGTGCCTCTCGCAGAAAACTCCAGGGATTAATATTCACTGATTTTCACCCTTACAGCTATAATAAGGGCGTGCCATGATGGTACAACATTTGGCGCCCTCTACAATCGTATTAACAACGTGCCAGCCAAATACTTGTTATACAATATACATCTTCTGCTTGCACACATACGTGACAGCAAGGCACACTTGGTCAACAGCCACACAGGTTACACTGACGGTGACCATATAAAACAACTTTAACACTCTTACTAATAATGCGCCACACTTTGAACCAAAACCAAACAAGAATGACAAACACATTTCGGGAGAACATCTGCACCTTAACACAACATAAACACAACACAACAAACACCCAGAATCCCATGCAGCCCTGATTCTTCCGGGCTACATTATACACCCCTGCTACCACCAAACCCCGCCCCCACCCCAAGCCTGCTCCCTCACACAAACACCCCCCCCTCTCTGTGCGTTGGTTAAGGTGGGCGGGGTTTGGTAGCGGGGGTGTATAATGTAGCCCGGAAGAGTTAGGGCTGCATGGGATTCTGGGTATTTGTCCTGTTGTGTTTATGTTGTGTTACGGTGCAGATGTTCTCCCGAAATGTGTTTGTCATTCTTGTTTGGTGTGGGTTCACAGTGTGGCGCATTATTAGTAAGAGTGTTAAAGTTTTTTTTATACCGCGACCGTCAGTGTAACCTGTGTGGTTGTTGAGCAAGTATGCCTTGCTGTCACCTATGTGAGCAAGCGGAATCCCCATTCAACATGTGGCTGATCAGGCACGCTGATTGTAGTGGGCGCTATATGCTGTACTATCACGGCACGCATGACGCTGACAACCGCTATTCATTTAAAAACCGCGTGTCGCACTAGCTTAAAAATTCCATAAAAAGGTGTGGGCATTGTGTCTGGGACCCCTGGTTTATACGTAGCAGAAAGCAAAAAAAAAACTTTGTATGCAGTGTTATTTCATTTAAAATTTCAAACATTTTTGCGGCTCCCATTGTTTTCTATAATTTGTGAAACTGGTCAAAATGGCTCTTTGACTGGTAAAGGTTGCCGACCCCTGAACTAGAGAGTGACCGGGGCAGGGCAAATACAGAATATCAGTAGTCAAAGAGGCCAATAACGAATATTTGGAGCCAATATTTATTTAAACATGAATAGTATATGTCAGTAAACAGCTGGACAAGGCTTCAATTTTTTTTTAACATTATTTTTGAGGTATCGTCGGAGCAGTAGCGACATAATGTTTAATGTAGCACTAATGTTGCGGTTGATTTAGTGTGTCTAAGACAGGGGTGCCCATTACGTTGATCGCGCGCTACCGGTCCATGGTGAAGGGTGTGTCAGTTGATCGCCAGCCAGGCATTAAAAAATGTACCTAAAAATTAGCGATCATCAAACTTCACTATGACATCACTTTCGTCACTTGATTGACATTCACAGCAACCAAGGGTCTTGTGAGATGACTCTGGCTGCTGCCAGATCATTATTAAGAAAAAAATGACCGACAGGAAGGTGAGAAACACTTTTTATTTCAACAGACTCTCGCGCTGTACCTGCCGTCAAAATTCTAAAGACCGACTGCACAGTTCCTGTCTTCACAATAAAAGCGCAGCTTCAACCTGCCTGCGCTGACAAAATAAGATTCTCAGACAGCTGGCGTGCACAAGCTAGCAAGCTACGGAGCTTGCCACCAATGTATTTCTTGTAAAGTGTATAAAAAGGAGTATGGTAGCTGGACAAATAAGAAACAACATGATAATTCATATCATGTTTATAAACTCAGGAAATACGTCCCTGGACATATGAGAACTTAAATTATGACCAATGTATGATCCTGTAACTACTTGGTATCGGATCGATACCTAAATTTGTGGTATCATCCAAAACTACCGTATTTTTCGGACTATAAGTCGCTCCGGAGTATACGTTGTACCGGCCGAAAATGCACAATAAACATATATACGTTGCACTGGAGTATAAGTCGCATTTTTGGGGGAAATTTATTTGATAAAAGCCAACACCAAGAATAGACATTTGAAAGGCAATTTCAAATAAATAAAGAATAGTGAACAACAGGCTGAATAAGTGTACGTTATATGAGGCATAAATAACCAACAGGTATGTTAACGTAACATATTATGGTAAGAGTCATTCAAATAACTATAACATATAGAACATGCTATACGTCAGGGGTGCTCATTACGTCGATCGCGAGCTAACGGTCGATCGTGTAGGGTGTGTCAGTCGATCACCAGCCAGGCATTAAAAAAATAGTCCTAAAAATGAGCGATCATAAATCTTCACTATGACGTCACTTTCGTCACTTGATTGACATTCACGGCACCCGAGGGTCTTCTGAGATGACGCCGGCTGCTGCCAGCTCATTAAAATTACCGACTGGAAGGCGAGAAACACTTTATTTCAACAGACTCTGGCGCCGTACCTGTCGTCAAAACTCCAAAGACCGACTGCACAGTTGCACAATAAAAGCGCTACTTCATCCTGCCTCCGCTACCAAAATAAGAGTCTCAGAAAGCTGGCGTGCACAAGCTAGCAAGCTACGGAGTTTGCCGCCAATGTATTTCTTGTAAAGTGTATACAAAGGAGTAAGGAAGCTGGACAAATAAGATGCCAAAAACCAACCACTTTCATGTGGTATTGGACAGAAAGGAGGACTTTTTTTCTCCTCCATTCGAAAATGCGGACCTTATCATCACCACTGTCTGATTCCTATCAATGCAAGTCATCAGAATCAGGTAATACACCAACTTATATTCTTGTCTTCATGAAAGAAAGGAATCTATATGTGTTAAACATGCTTGTATTATCTTTAAACACCTTTAACTTATTAACAATATGTGTTAAACATGCTTGTATTATCTCTAAACACTTTTAACTTATTAACAATATTAACTATATGTGTTAAACATGCTTGTATTATCTTTAAACACCTTTAACTTATTACCAATATTAACTATAAGTGTTAAACATGCTTGTATTATCTTTAAACACCTTTAACTTGTTAACAATATTACCTATGTGTTAAACATTATTGTATTATCATTAAACACCTTTAATTTATTAACAATATTAACTATATGTGTTAAACATGCTTGCATTATCACTAAACATCTTTAACTTGTTAACAATATTAACTATATGTGTTAAACATGTTTGCATTATCTTTAAACACCTTTAACTTAACAATATTAACTATATGTGTTAAACATGCTTGTATTATCATTAAACACCTTTAACTTGTTAACAAAAACATATGTTTCATAAATAAGTAAATATAAATTATATATATGAATGAGGTAGATCCCCACGACTTGATCAATTGAAAAGTAGCTCGCCTGCAGAAAAAGTGTGAGCACCCCTGCTATACGTTTACCAAACAATCTGTCACTCCTAATCGATAAATCCCACGAAATCTTATACGTTTAGTCTCTTACGTGAATGAGATAAATAATATTATTTGATATTTTACGGTAATGGGTTAATAATTTCACACATAAGTCGCTCCTGAGTATAAGTCGCACCCCCTGCCAAACTATGAAAAAACTGCGATTTATAGTCTGAAAAATACGGTAAGTAGATTAATAATCCATTTTTACAGTTTGTCTTTTATAATTTTGACAACATAATAGGTGTATAAATGACACAATATGTTACTGCATATGTCAGCAGACTAATTAGGAGTCTTTGTTTGTTTACTTACTACTAAAAGACAAGTTGTCTAGTATGTTCACTATTTTATTTCAGGACAAGATTGTTCTTCAATTGCAATAAGAAACATATGTTTAATGAACAGTAAGTTTTTTTGTTAAAATAAAGCCAACAATGCCATTTTTTGGTGGTCTCCTTTAGAAAAGTGTCGAAAAGTATCGAAATTAATTTTGGTACCGGTACCAAAATATTGGTATCGAGACAACCCGTCCTGTCTTGTCTCATAGTAACAGTGGTACTATTGTATCGTTAGTGTACAGGAGCTTTTCTTGTTTTTGTTTGTATAGTATTAATCTTGTATTATATTGTTTATGTTAAATGTGGAATAAGTGAGAGGGGTTGGGATATTATAAGCATCTGCTTCATCCAACCCCTTTTCAAGCCTTGCATAAATGTCTCTGCCAAAATGTTAAAAAAAATGTGTGTTGTTGTATTGTGCAGGTTTGAAATAAATACTTCAATGCAACCCTATGGCCGAGTGTATTATAATTTACGTTTTAATCTTTGAAAACAAAGGAAATTGCCAAACCTGTTTGTCATACTCTTTCAGCAATCTGGAGGTCAGATGTGTGGCAGCGCTCAGCTCATTCTGCAAGGTGGACACAGTATGTGGTTCTCACTTCATTGGCAATGCTTCTACACTTGTCAAACATGCTCGTACATGTGTGTGTGTGTGTGTGTGTGTGTGTGTGTGTGTGTGTACCTGGGCGTCATAGATCCTGTGCATGGCCTGATAAAGCAGTGTGCAGTAGTTGGAGATGGCAGCTGTGTCCTCCTCAAACACTCCAAGCAGGGAGCGAGTCTGATTGTAAAATTCAGGGGGGAAAAAACATTCACTTTGATGAAAGCAATCAAACGAGCGGTTGCTGAATGTCCACTTTTCAGTCTTGCCGAAAGTCATTTATGGGTACGTGACAATGGGTCGCTGACCTACTAACAGTATCTCCATTGCACAGGCAGCTTGTGGCCGCTAAGATCAAGGTGGTTTGCGATGTGCGTCATTATTGTCTGTCTGGGGGGGGAGGGGCTATTTTTGGACTCATGGAAGACCACAGAAGTCGATGATGTCGTTCACACTTCCCAGAAGTGTCTCGACTTTGAAATTTTCGGATCCGATTTTGAGAAGTGCAAAAAATCCATCCATCCATTTGTCTACTGCTTGTCCCTCTCGGGGTCAACATGCACAATTTTACAACTCAAGATTAGGGATGTCCCGATCCAGGTTTTTGCACTTCCGATCCGATACCGATATTGTTTTTGCACTTCCGATCCGATACCGACCGATACCGATACTGACCGATACTGGCCTATCCGAGCAAGTATTAAAGTTATTTAGCCTACTTAGTTGTCAGAATCATGTTGTACTCAGTGGCCTAGTGGTTAGAGTGTCCGCCCTGAGATCGGTAGGTTGTGAGTTCAAAGCCCGGCCGAGTCATACCAAAGACTATAAAAATGGGACCCATTACCTCCCTGCTTGGCACTCAGCATCAAGGGTTGGAATTGGGGGTTAAATCACCAAAAATGATTCCCGGGCGCGGCACCGCTGCTGCCCACTGCTCCCCTCACCTCCCAGGGGGTGATCAAAGGGGATGGGTCAAATGCAGAGGACAAATTTCACCACACCTAGTGTGTGCGTGACAATCATTGGTACTTTAACTTAACTTTAAAAGGGTTTTAGTACTCTTGATAACAACTAGCCAGCTGAATAAGGGGAGTTTGAATAATACACAATGGTTGGTAACAAGAAACTGACCTGTTTATTCAAGGATAAACACAAAATAGACAAAATTATACATGACAAACAGAAATGGCATCATTGAACTAGGGCTGGTCGATATGGCCTTTTTTTAATATTGCGATATTTTAAGGCCATATTGTGATACACAATATATACCTCGATATTTTGCCTTAGCCTTGAATGAACACTTGATGCATATAATCACAGCAGTATGATGATTCTATGTGTTTTGATTGATTGATTGAGACTTTTATTAGTAGGTTGCACAGTGAAGTACATATTCCGTACAATTGACCACTAAATGGTAACACCCCAATAAGTTTATCAACTTGTTTAAGTCGGGGTCCACTTAAATTGATTCATGATACAGATATATACTATCATCATAATACAGTCATCACACAAGATAATCACATTGAATTATTTACATTATTTATAATCCAGGGTGTGGAGGGGGGCGCCGGATGTAAGTGTCAAAAAGACAGCCAAAAGAGTTTGATAGGAGACTAAATCTAAAGTTAAAATATAGGGTAGAAATGCACCCATTTGCAGGAAATGTAGTACTTGATTTTCAAAATTTTCTTTCAAGGCTTGCATGTCTACATTAAAACATTCTTCTTCATACTACATTAATATACGCTACTTTTAAACTTTCATGCAGAGAAGGAAATCACAACTAAAAAAATCACTAATTTTTTCATACGGTGTTGATGTGGAAATTTTTGCCTCGGCATTTTGATGGTGTGGGCGTGTGGCACCGAATGGAGATAAGCGTCTCGACAGACGTTACAATATTTGAACAATGATGACGAAAACTGTTTTCTCTGTCGTGTCCGTGTGTCGAAAATTGTTATGCGCTTATTTTTTTATTTGATTTTGTGCGTGGCATAGATTTGCTATGCGCAGAGGACGCTTAAACAGTGCGCAATTGCACAGGCGAGCACCTTAGAGGGAGCGTTGCTCGCACGGCTGCGCTAGCATCACAGCTAACGTTAGCCATGCTGCTACCTCTCTGCTCGGGGAGGACGTATACGTATGTGACGTATGACGTGACAGTATGTGACGTATGTCGTGACAGTATGTGACGTATGACGTGACAGTATGTGACGTATGTCGTGACAGTATGTGACGTATGACGTGACAGTATGTGACGTATGTCGTGACAGTATGTGACGTGTGTAAGAAGGTGCGCTTGCTGTCTGTGAGAGGGAGACACAGGAAAGAGTGAGAAGAGCCTGTCGTGTAATGCCAGCAGCTAAAAGCAACTGCGTGAGAATCCACAGACCTGTGGATGTGTTGAAGGTGTGCTGGAAAATGCGGAACGGAAATTAGGGAGCAGCAGAAAAGTGGAATGCATTATTTAAATCGGTGCGTTGGAAAACACGGACCAGAGTTTTTTTTTTAAACTGGATCTGGATCGGCATTTTCCCATGCCTTGCCGATACGCATTTTTTGGCAAATATCGGCGGCCGATCCGATCCAAATATCGGATCGTGACATCCCTAATATATATATATACACACTATATTGCCAAATGTATTTGGCCACCTGCCTTGACTCACATATGAATTTGATGCTCGTAACTTGGTAGAAATTATCTGGATCACCCCCAAACTTGAATCACTTGTTCCTTATTCTATTTTGGATATTTATTGAAAGTTTCATTGTAACCCGGCAATGACTTTTTGTGTTATGTTGTTAACGAACAAACTAACAAACAACTATCGTTTGCCATGACACGGGCTAGTCCAAGGCGAGTCAGTAGCGAGTAGACTGCGAAACATAGAAAACATGATTCCGAAATACACCATATTGCCAAAAGTATTTGGCCACATATGACATCCCTAGTCCCAAGTTACCGGAGAGTGTTAGGTAAGGAGGAGTTTTGTCCCTCCAGAGTTGCCGTAGGGCTGTGATGTAGGGTGTGTGTGGTTGTGGAAGGAGGTGTGTGATGTTGACATTAAAGAAGCGGTGGCTACCGAACCTGCTCTAATGTCTCCCGTTTATTATTTTATTAGATAAGTACACTGTATAGGCAAACCCAGGACACTCGGCGACACTGCTAATATGTAGCATCATTTGAAAAGTCACCCGCTAGACAATGAAGAGTGCTCACTCCGCATGTCAATATCTCCGTTTGGTGCCACACGTCCACACCATCAAAATGCCGAGGCAAACATTTCCAGATCTCTAATCTTCCATACATTTCCAAAATATTAGAGAAGGTTGTCTACAGTCAGTTGTTGCCCTTCTTAGAGGATAATGGTATCACTGAGCTGTTCCAGTCCGGTTTTAAAGCCCTCCACAGCACAGAGTCAGCGCTTCTAAAAGTTTTTAACGATATCCTCCTGTCAACTGATTCTGGTAAATATGTTGTCCTGGTGCTTTTAGATCTGTCTGCTGCGTTCGACACCGTCGACCACGCCACCTTAATCACTCGTCTTGAGAACTGTGTGGGCATTAAGGGCGCCGCCCTCAACTGGTTCCGGTCGTACCTAACCAACAGGAGTTTTTGTGTAAAAGTAGACAGTTTTATGTCTTCCACAGCTCCTTTACCACATGGGGTCCCCCAGGGCTCAATCCTTGCCCCAATCTTATTTGCGCTTTACCTTCTCCCCCTTGGTTCTATTTTTAGGAAGTACAGTATTGCATTTCATTTTTACGCCGATGATTGCCAGATTTATTTTCCCATGGCACAAAATAACACGGTTCAACGTCTTATTGACTGCCTGCACGACATCAAAGTCTGGCTTTCAGCTAACTTCCTGAGCCTAAATGAAGATAAAACAGAAGTTATGTTGTTCGGTCCAAGTCGCTCTCCCTCCCCCAACGTTGACCTCGGCACTCTGACCCCGTATCTCAGCGACTGTGTCACAAACCTGGGGGTAAAGTTCGACTCAGATTTTAAATTCGAAAAACAAATCAGCAGCGTCGTACAAAAAAGCTTTTATCAATTACGCCAAATAGCGAAAGTGAAACCGCTTCTATCAGGACATGATCTTCAGAAATTAATCCACGCCTTTATCTCGACTCGTCTTGACTACTGTAATGCCCTGTATGTTGGCATTAGCCAGGCCTCCCTCGCCCGCCTGCAGCTCGTGCAGAACTCTGCTGCTCGTCTGCTAACACAGACCCACAGTGAGCACATCACCCCTATTTTAGCGTCCCTTCACTGGCTCCCTGTGCGTTATCGAATCAATTTTAAACTCCTTTTATTTGTTTTTAAATGTCTAAACAACCTCGCGCCAACCTATCTCTCCGACCTCCTTCAGCCTTACTGTCCCACCCGATCCTTAAGATCAGCCGATCAGCTGCTGTTGACGGTCCCTGACACAAGGCTGAAGCTTAGAGGTGACAGAGCTTTCGCCGTTGCTGCTCCCAAGCTCTGGAACGACCTACCTCTGAGTGTTAGACAAGCCTCCTCTCTTCCTGTTTTTAAATCTCTCTTAAAAACATACTTTTATTCCATGGCTTTTAACACTGAGTGATATCCATCCTGCAATGGCGCCCCATAATACACCTGCTGTGAACCTGTTTTTATGTATTCTATTTTATTTATTTATTTTTTATCGTGTTCTGTTTGTGTTGTGTTGTGTTTGCTCGGTACTCGTTTTATCTTTTAACCTGCCCATTGTACAGCACTTTGGCTACCCCTGTGGTACATTTTTTTAAATGTGCTTTATAAATAAAGTTGATTTGATTTGATATCAACACCGTGTGAAAAAAATAGTGATTTTTTTTTTAGTTGTGACTTCCCTCTCTGCATGAAAGTTTAAAAGTAGCATATATTAATGCAGTATGAAGAAGAATGTTTTAATGTAGACACATAAAATCATCATACTGCTGTGATTATATGCATCAAGTGTTCATTCAAGGCTAAGGCAAAATATCGAGATATATATCGGGTATCGCGATATGGCCTTAAAATTTTGCGATATTAAAAAAAGGCAGTATCGCCCAGCCCTAATTCTTCCTAACATTGTTGTGATCCGTACACCATAGCTCTCCGGAAAATGTGGATTACCTTTGAAAATAAGCAGGAAATAAAGTCTCTCTTCTGGAAAACAGACGAGAAGCTAGCCGGGCGGCTAAGGAAGCAGCATGCTAAGGAGACGCCTCCCTAACGTCAGGATGGAATTATCCATCAGCTGATGTGTCATTTTGCACTCCCAAAACGTGTCATTTTCGCTGGCTGCTTCGTTGGACACATGACAGCAGATTGCGAGCGCCTTGAACAATGAAAGCCTATTTTTGCTAGCGGTTGACAATTACTGTTAGCTTAGCATCGCGAGCTGTTAGCGTTAGCATGCTAGCGTGTTTGGTTTTTTTTTGTTTGTTTTACCTGCGGACTGTCCTCCAGCGTCTCCTCTATTGGCAGCTTCTCTATCCCGGGCATGGCTGCGGCTGGGTGGTGCGTCGAGAATAGTTGCCAATCGACGGAAGAAAACACACAACAAATTAGCTCGTCAACTCCCACTTTTTTGTGATTTTTTTTTGGGGGGGGGGCTACGCGGAATCCACAACACAACACAGTCCCTCCATGACTCCGCCCTCGGCTTTTGATTGGACGGCGAGAAACGTCCGTGATTGGCTCTTCCATTGAAAGCGTAGGAGGCCATTGTGGCTCTGAGTAGGCTCCTCCTTTACTCCGTTTACCCGTACGACACAGAGCCAAAATGGCGGTCGATTAGAAAGCTAGTCCTTAACCATAGACATCTTCTAAGGCCAAACTTGCCAACCCTCCCGAATTTTCCGGGAGACTCCCGAAATTCAGCACCTCTCCCGAAAACCTCCCGGGACAAATATTCTCCCGAAAACCTCCCGGGACAAATATTCTCCCGAAAATCTCCCGATTTTCAGCCGGCTGAGTGAGGACAGCCTTTTCACTACGGGATGACAACAGGGTGACAAGAACTAAATCATCCAGACAAGAGATAAATTGTATTATTATGTTTATCTTACCTAAAAATAAATATATTTATTAATAAAAAAAATAAATAAATAAAATACATTTTTACTATATTTTGCTAAAAACATCAACATTTATTGTATTTCTATTTGTATTTTTTCTGACTCCTTATTGCATCCAGGCATTAGAATTATACATTAAAATAAACATATTTGAAATAATTTTAAATTATCATAATAATTCATTTAAAATGACCATATTTAATTATTAAAATAATTGCTTGTTTATCAACAACTTTAGCATTTTATTCATTGCATTTTGAAGCTCTCAGAAAGAAGCCAAGTTATGTTATATTCCTTAAAATTTATTTATGCAAGTTTGAAGTATCAATTATCTAAACACAGTTTTGTTTGCATATTTTCAGGATGTATATATATATATATATATATGTATATATATACACACACACATATATATATATATGTATGAAATACTTGACTTGGTGAATTCTAGCTGTCAATATACTCCTCCCCTCTTAACCACGCCCCCACCTCCCGAAATCGGAGGTCTCAAGGTTGGCAAGTATGTCTAAGGCAGGGGTGTCAAACTCAAATACAGAGTGGGCCAAAATTTAAAATTGATTGATTGATTGAGACTTTTATTAGTAGGTTGCACAGTGAAGTACATATTCCGTACAATTGACCACTAAATGGTAACACCCGAATACGTTTTTCAACTTGTTTAAGTCGGGGTCCACTTAAATTGATTCATGATACAGATATATACTTTCAGATATATACTATCATCATAATACAGTCATCACACAAGATAATCATCAGGGTATATACATTGAATTATTTACATTATTGTTAGTTTAGGATTGTAGTTGCCTGGAGGCAGTGACGTGCAGTCACTAGAGGCAGGTGAGGCGGGGCCTCATGTAAAAAGAAAAAAAAAAATAATTCAATTGTTATATGTATCCAGTGATTATACTATAAAGTTATTTTCCATTTAACTTCACCAGTTTTAGATTATTTTTATTCAAAATCGCTGAATTTTCACATTTGCCGTTCAAATACTGAGAAGAGACGGTGCGGTGAACAGCAGCCAGTTGAGGCACGTCACTCAGTGCCTCAACATGGATTCCGGACTCGGCTAACTGCTGGCCTGCTGTGCAGTGAGACCGTATTGCTATATGAACTATATTATACATTTCCATAGTTTATTTAGTTAGCTGAGGTATATAATGTACAGTGTATTTTGTCAACAACTGTATGTGTGTAACGTATTTCTTGTGCTGAGCGATCATAAAACGGCTGCAAAAGACACACTGGCTGAGGCTCGCAGTAATCCCGCCTCCTGCACCCCCGCCGTAGAATGCACCCCCTGACGGGAGTGTTATATCAACTAAATCCCACACTTAAACTTTCCACGTGCAAGATTGAATCTATTTAAAAAAGTTATTTCATAACAAGTCAAAAAGTGCAAAAACAACAATGTTCGTGTTGGAGGAGTTGTGAATGACTGCAGGGCCACAACATTAGGTACACCTGCAGACTGCGGGTGTACCTAATTCACAACTCCTCCAACACAATATTATTAGGAGCCCAGTCTAGATTGTATATTTTTACTCATCCTTCCCCAGCGTTTTACCTTTTTCCCATCTTTTACGGAGCGCCCTGTTCTGTAACCCTGTACAGTTTGTTTTGTCTAATCTTGAACGGGTTTGTGCCGAAAACAAAGTTTCGTTGTACCTGTGCAATCACAATAAAGACCTACCTACCTGGGTAAATAAACAAAACAACATACTTCCTGCAATCATACAAACATTTGAGAAGAATAAATGTTAGGCAAAAATGTGCCTTTATTGAAAACAAAGGAGTATGAAAAGGTTTGTCATTTGAAAAGTCGTTTTTGCCCACGAACTGAGCTACAAAATAAAACTTTAGAGATGATCACTTCAGAAGCATCGACACCTTTTCCCGCTTCTCTCGTCATGAAGGTCATGGCAGTAAATTTAGCGTTTGTTCCCTTAACAAATGTTTCATAAAACATGGTTGACGCTCAAGTTGTCGGACACTACGAACCTTCTACACTTGCGCAACTATGTGTACATTATTAATCAGTTTTCCAACTCTTTTCTGGAAGTTCATCAGTAGTAGCAGTGATTTACATACACAAAAAGACATTTCAAGGTTCCAAAATGTGACTGTTATAACTTTGCTGCCAAAATGATTGAGCAGATATTCAATGGAGAACGTACAGCCCCTGAAAGCATCACCAACAATTAATTGCATCCGTCCATTTTCTACCGCTTATTCCCTCATAATTGGAAATCAAAAAAGCAAATTGTGTTCCTCCAACTAATGGCCAATATAATATTGACATGAGTTTTCAGTTAATGCAGTAAAGGGTTGAGCAATTAAACATGTCTGTTATTAAATATTCACTTTCTTCCCTCCCTGGTGCTCTTTTTTTCCCCATGAGTAATCGTGAAACCCGTTCTTCAGAATGACTGGAGGACAGTTGCTTCTCTTTGGGGTCTTCTGGCATGGCTGTGAACTGTGAAGGCCGTTCTTTATTGCGCCGCTTCAGTTTCCTCGCTTGGCTGTCCTGCTGCCGTTTCTGCCGTCTTTGTGGCCTGAGGGACATGGGAGGAAAAGGAGCGCATGTCATTTATGCCGCAGGGTCGTGACTCTTCGTCAAACAAAAAGACATGTTAGAATGTGAAACTGTAAATGTGATGTCAACATTGTAACCATATGTGGAATGCTCTCCCTGACCACCTGAGGGCACCACAGACTGTGGATGCTTTTAAAAAAGGCTTAAAAACCCTTCTTTAAAAAAAGGCATTTTTATAGATATATGCATACTAGTTCTAGCTATTAGGCTGTTCTAGTTTTGTTTTTATTTTTATTTATTTTTTTATTATTATTATTTTTTTCAATACACTGTAGCACTTTAAAGTTGTTTGCTCAATGTAAAGTGCTTTCTACAAAAAAAAAATCTATTATTATTATTATATACATGTTCTAAACACATCATTAGGTTACTTTTTTTTTTTTTTTAAGTTATTAATAAACATGTCTGGGGAAAAAAAAAAAAAGTCATCCGTGTTTTCAGTTAGAA
The DNA here is from genome assembly GCF_033978685.3 of Nerophis lumbriciformis. NCBI lineage: Eukaryota > Metazoa > Chordata > Actinopteri > Syngnathiformes > Syngnathidae > Nerophis > Nerophis lumbriciformis. Next base: position 13,365,962 of record NC_084565.2, on the reverse strand, counting down.
AAGTACCTTCTTTTTCTTCTTCTTTTGTGCTTTCCGGCTAGCAGAGCTCTGTAGTAAAGTCTAGAAAAGAGACAAGGGTCAGTGTAAGAGATTTCCTGAAGTCCAAATAGGGTCCAAAGTGAGACACAAGGGCTGCACAATTTTGAGAAAAAAAAACCTAATTGCGATTTTTCTCACTAAAATTGCTATTCGATTTGCAATTTTGTATTTTAGACGCATTAACGCATAAGCGAAAATAACAAGTGAAGGAAGACGTGTTACTTTTAGACCGTCAATCTACATATTTTTGTCTCAAAATGCCACACATTAGAAAAATATGCAAAAATTTACTTAAAAAAATAATTGGCTTTATTAGACTCAGCTTTCAATCAATCAATCAATGTTTATTTATATAGCCCTAAATCACAAGTGTCTCAAAGGGCTGCACAAGCCACAACGACATCCTCGGTACAGAGCCCACATAAGGGCAAGGAAAAACTCACCCCAGTGGGACGTCGATGTGAATGACTATGAGAAACCTTGGAGAGGACCGCATATGTGGGTAACCCCCCCCCTCTAGGGGAGACCGAATGCAATGGATGTCGAGTGGGTCTGACATAATATTGTGAGAGTCCAGTCCATAGTGGATCCAACATAATAGCTTTTGTCTACATCAGGGGTCGGCTCTTTGATCACTCTGATGCGGCTCAGCTGCATACTTGCCGACCCCCCCAATTTTCCCGGGAGACTTCCGGATTTCAGTGCCTATCGCAGTTGTATGCATCTTCTGCTTGCACACGTAAGTGACAGCAAGGCATACTTGGTCAACAGCCACACAGGTTACACTGACGGTGGCTACCCGGTATATAAAACAACACTCTTACTAATAATGCACCACACTTTGAACCAAAACCAAACAAGAATGACAAACACATTTCGGGAGAACATCTGCACCGTAACACAACATAAACACAACAGAACAAATACCCAGAATCCCATGCAGCCCTGACTCTTCCGGGCTACATTATACACCCCTGCTACCACCAAACCCCGCCCCCACCCCAACCCTGCTCCCTCACACATTAACCCCCCCCCCCCACCCCCTCTCTGTGCGTCGGTTGAGGTGGGCGGGTGTATAATGTAGCCCGGAAGAGTTAGGTTATGTTGTGTTACGGTGCAGATGTTATCCCGAAATGTGTTTGTCATTCTTGTTTGGTGTGGGTTCAAAGTGTGGCGCATTATTAGTAAGAGTGTTAAAGTTTTTTATACCGCCACCGTCAGTGTAACCTGTGTGGTTGTTGACCAAGTATGCCTTGCTGTCACTTACGTGAGCAAGCAGAAGCCCCATATAACGTGTGGCTGGGCTGGCACGCTGATTGTAATGGGCACCAAATGCTGTACCATCACTGCACGTTCGAGAGAATAGTTGCTCTGAAATTCGTAGTCTGCCGGAAAAATCGGGAGGGTTGACAAGTATGACGCTGTCAAGCGCCATTCATATAAAACCCGCGGACCGCACTAACATTCAATTTTCATTATAAGGTGTGGGCCGCGTGTCTGAGACCCTTGGTTTATACATAGCACAAAGCAAAAAAAAAAAAACTTTGTATGCAGTGTTATTTCATTTTAAATTTCAAAAGATTTTTGTGGCTCCCATTGTTTTCTTTAATTTGTGAAACTGGTCAAAATGGCTCTTTGACTGGTAAAGGTTGCCGACCCCTGGTATACATCATACTCTTAAACTGAAGAAATAATCGATAGATACTAGAGATGTCCGATAATGGCATTTTTGCCGATATCCGATATTCCGATATTGTCCAACTCTTAATTACCGATTCCGATATCAACCGATACCGATATATACAGTCGTGGAATTAACACATTGTTGTGATGCCCCGCTGGATGCATTAAACAATGTAACAAGGTTTTCCAAAATAAATCAACTCAAGTTATGGGAAAAAAAATGCCAACATGGCACTGCTATATTTATTATTGAAGGCACAAAGTGCATTATTTTTTTTTAACATGCCTCAAAACAGCAGCTTGGAATTTGGGACATGCTCTCCCTGAGATAACATGAGGAAGTTGAGGTGGGGGTGGGGGGTGTATATTGTAGCGTCCCAGAAGAGTTAGTGCTGCAAGGGGTTCTGGGTATTTGTTCTGTTGTGTTACAGTGCGGCTGTTCTCCCGAAATGTGTTTGTCATTCTTGTTTGGTGTGGGTTCACATTGTGGCGCATATTTGTAACAGTGTTAAAGTTGTTTGTACGGCCACCCTCAGTGTGACCTGTATGGCTGTTGATCAAGTACGCCTTGCAGTCACTTGTGTGTGTGAAAAGCCGTAGATATTATGTGACTGGGCCGGCACACAAAGGCAGTGTCTTTAAGGTTTATTGGCGCTCTGTACTTCTCCCTACGTCCGTGTACACAGCGGCGTTTTAAAAAGTCATAACTTTTACTTTTTGAAACAGATACCGATCATTTTGAAACCGATACCGATAATTTCCGATATTACATTTTAAAGCATTTATCGGCCGATAATGTCGGCAGTCCGATATTATCGGAAATCCCTAACAAAAACTGTTCAGTGATTATAATGTAATGTAATAATAACATAATTCATGTAACCATTAAAAAAAACAACAACTATGATTTCTCATTACTGTTGAATTGTTTACCATTGTACTGTAATTGGAAGGTAAATAACTATCCCAAATAAATAAAAAACACAACCGACTCATTTTATTTAAATAAATATTAAACATCTTAAAGTGCATTTTTTCCCCAGTTAGAAAAACTATGATAGGCGTTGCCATCACGTGATCACCGCGTATCCGCTCATTCGTCCGTGTTGATGGGCTCATATTGCCCATCCCATTTGAAGGAGTAATATTACCACACGGGACATTTGACTTTGTAATCATATTTGTTCCCTCTTAATTTTTGTTACTAGCGGAATTTCTCACTCGGCAGTAAAAAGGCTCGCTGTCCGTGCTTCCTGTGTGTGTACCGTATTTTCCGCACTATAAGGCGCACCTAAAAACCACAATTTTTCTCAAAAGCTGACAGTGCGCCTAATAACCCGGTGCGCTTTATTACGATTCATTTTCATAAAGTTTCGGTCTCGCAACTTCGGTAAACAGCCGCCATCTTTTTTCCCGGTAGAACAGGAAGCGCTTCTTCTTCTACGCAAGCAACCGCCAAGGAAAGCACCCGCCCCCATAGAACAGGAAGCGCTTCACCCGCCCCCATAGAACAGGAAGCGCTTCACCCGCCCCCGGAAGAAGAAGAAAAAACGCGCGGATATCACCGTACGTTTCATTTCCTGTTTACATCTGTAAAGACCACAAAATGGCTCCTACTAAACGATCCGGTTCATAAAAAGACGCAATCTCTCCATCCGCACACGGATTACTACCGTATTTCACAGCAACTGAACCGCACTGTGGAACGGGAGCACGTACGGTGAATATTCGCTCCACAGGGAATGAGAAGTCATCCTTCACTGTGGTTCTAGCTTGCCATGCTAACTTCCACTCATGGTGATATTCAAAAGGAAGACCTTGCCAAAAGAGACCTTTCCAGCCGGCGTCATCATAAAAGCTAACTCGAAGGGATGGATGGATGAAGAAAAGATGAGCGAGTGGTTAAGGGAAGTTTACGCGAAGAGGCCGGGTGGCTTTTTTCACACAGCTCCGAAGGCGAACACACCTTCACTAAGACGGGCAGACAGCCTCGGACGACATACGCCAACATTTGCCAGTGGATCGTAAATGCCTGGGCAGATATTTCGGTCACAACTGTGGTCCGAGCTTTCCGGAAGGCAGGATTCACAGAACAACAGCGACACTGACTCCCGATGACTTCTACGAGACGGAACCGGCCATTTTGGATCCCACGCTTGCGCAACTTTTCAATTCGGACACCGAAGACGAAGAATTCGAAGGATTTACGAATGAAGAATAACTTCAGAAGGTGAGCGCTATGTTTATTTTGTGTGTTGTGACATTAACGTTCGAGCAACATTATGTTACTATTGCTCTACACCATTTTGAATTTTACTATGTTTGTGATTGCACATTTGCGTACATTTTGGGACAGAGTTGTTAGAACGCTGGTTTTCAATATATTATTAAAGTTTGACTGAACTATCTGACTGTTTTTTTGACATTCACTTTAGCGCAGCGTTTTTTTGACATTCACTTTAGCGCAGCGTAGGCGCGGCTTTTAGTCCGGGGCGGCTTATTGGTGGACAAAATTATGAAATATGTAATTCATAGAAGGTGCGGCTAATAATCCGGTGCGCCTTATAGTGCGGAAAATACGGTAAACCTGGCGGTCTGAGATTGTGGATGACTGAAAAGAGGGCTCACTACGTTCAGTTAATTCTACAGTTGAATAAAGGCGCTCAGGTGCTGAGAGCGACGCACAGAGTGAGACCTCTTTCTGCCAGTTTAAAGTTAAAGTCCCAATGCTTGTCACACACACACTAGGTGTGGTGAAATTTGTCCTCTGCATTTGACCCATCCCCTTGTTCACCCCCTGGGAGGTGAGGGGAGCAGTGGGCAGCAGCGGTGCCGCGCCCGGGAATCATTTTTGGTGATTTAACCCCCAATTCCAACCCTTGATGCTGAGTGCCAAGCAGGGAGGTAATGGGTCCCATTTTTATAGTCTTTGGTATGACTCGGCCGGGGTTTGAACTCACAACCTACCGATCTCAGGGCGGACACTCTAACCACTAGGCCACTGAGTAGGTTAGGTTAGCAAATGATGAATAAACGCGCAACTCAACAATTGTGATTGGACGTGTCCGTCACTCTAAAAAACAACGCATATTGCGATTACGTTATCGCTAGGGGTGTAACGGTACACAAACATTTCGGTCCGGTACGTACCTCGGTTTAGAGATCACGGGTCGGTTCATTTTCGGTAGAGTAAGAAAACAACAAAATATACATTTTTAGGTTATTTATTTACCAAATTTGCAAAATCTTCCACCAAAAATATTTTTCTTAGTGGAATATTTCATGTGAAGTAATGGGAACCTTGGATAGGTCAATAATTCATAATAACATTGATTTTGATTCAATATTATGTTTTGAGCAATGACAGTTTGAAAGGAAAAAAAAACAGCTTTGTTTTATTAGTCAACATTGCAACTTTTTTTAAATGACATTTAACCTTTAAGCTTTTTTATTTCACTTTTGTTATGTTTTTGTTTATTTGAATAGTATTTTTAGAATGTGCCGTGGGCCTTTAAAACATTAGCTGTGGGCCGGAAATGGCCTCCGGAGCACACTTTTGACACCCTTGCTATAGATAATAAAAAATTAAATGTGATAAATCTATGGATAAAAAGCAGAGCCTGCGCGTTTATCATAACTCTCTCTCTCTCTCTCTGTCTCTGCCCCTCCCTCACCAATGCTGCTGCACGCACAATTTGTTTTGTTTTTAACCCCTTCTTAACCCTGAACGTAGTGTAACGACCTGCTGAAGTTGATGTTGTGTTCTTGAGAGTGATATTTAGAATCCCTATTGTTGTGAACGTAGCACGCCTGTAAGGTGATTGGCGAAGAAGGAGGAAGCGTTGTTGCGGAAATGAGGAGTGAGGGTAGATGTGCGTGTGGAAGGAACGAGATAAGTTGAGCTGTGTTAGTATAAGTTGCTCAATAAAAGTTTAAAAAGAGCGTCAGACTTGGTGTGCACTTCTTCTGGACGCTACAGTACATTGAAAATACACGCAACCCTTACTCAAAATGCCGGACATTTGAGGCATTTAAGAAACTCCGCCGTGACAGCCCCGCAAAAGAGGACATGTCCGGTGAAAAGAGGACGTATGGTCAGTCTATCCTAGCCCGTTAGCTGCTAGCATGCCGTGTGTTGTGCCTCGGTGTGCATTGTTTACACAACGTGCGTTACGCTACTTAATACCTGTATGTCCGTGTTAGGGATGTCCCGATCCGATATTAGGATCGGATCGGCCGCCGATATTTGCCAAAAAATGCGTATCGGCAAGGCATGGGAAAATGCCGATCCAGTTAAAAAAAAAACTCCGCTCTGTGTTTTCCAACGCACCTATTTAAATAATACATTCCACTTTTCTGCTGCTCCCTAATTTCTGTTTCTCATTTTCCAGCACACCTTCAACACATCCACAGGTCTGTGGATTCTCACGCAGTTGCTTTTAGCTGCTGGCATTACACGACAGGCTCTTCTCACTCTTTCCTGTGTCTCCCTCTCACAGACAGCAAGCGCACCTTCTTACACACGTCACATACTGTCACGCCATACGTCACATACTGTCACGTCATACGTCACATACGTATACGTCCTCTCCCAGCAGAGAGGTAGCAGCATGGCCAACGTTAGCTGTGATGCTAGCGCAGCCGTGTGACCAACGTTCTCTCTAAGGTGCGCGCTTGTGCAATTGCGCACTGCTCAAACGTCCTCTGCGCATAGCAATTATATGCCATGCACAAAATCAAATGAAAAAATAAGCGCATAACAATTTTCGACACACGGACACTACAGAGAAAACAGTTTTCGTCATCATTGTTCAAATATTATAACGTCTGTCGAGACGCTTATCTCCATTCGGTGCCACACGTTCACACCATCAAAATGCCGAGGCAAAAATTTCTAGATCAACACCGCATGAAAAAATTAATGATTTTTTTTTGTTGTGATTTCCTTCTCTGCATGAAAGTTTAAAAGCAGTATGAAGAAGAATGTTTTAATGTAGACATGCAAGCCTTGAAAGAAAATTTTGAAAATCACGACTACATTTCCTGCAAATGGGTGCATTTCTACCCTATATTTTAACTTTAGATTTATTCTCATATCAAACTCTTTTGGCTGTCTTTTTGACACTTACGTCCAGCGCCCCCCTCCACACCCCAGATTATAAATAATGTAAATAATTCAATGTGATTATCTTGTGTGATGACTGTATTATGATGATAGTATATATCTGATAGTATATATCTGTACTTCAATTTAAGTGGACCCCGACTTAAACAAGTTGAAAAACTTATTCGGGTGTTACCATTTAGTGGTCAATTGTACGGAATATGTAGTTCACTGTGCAACCTACTAATAAAAGTCTCAATCAATCAATCAAAACACATAGAATCATCATACTGCTGTGATTATATGCATCAAGTGTTCATTCAAGGCTAAGGCAAAATATCGAGATATATATCGTGTATCGCAATATGGCCTTAAAATATCGCAATATTAAAAAAAGGCCATATCGCTCAGCCCTAGTTTCAATGATGCCATTTCTGTTTGTCATGTATAATTTTGTCTATTTTGTGTTTATCCTTGAATAAACAGGTCAGTTTCTTGTTACCAACCATTGTGTATTATTCAAACTCCCCTAATTCAGCTGGCTAGTTGTTATCAAGAGTACTAAAACCCTTTTCAACATGATTCTGACAACTAAGTAGGCTAAATAACTTTAAACTTTAATACATGCTCGGATAGGCCAGTATCGGTATCGGTCAGTATCGGTATCGGATCGGATCGGAAGTGCAAAAACAATATCGGTATCGGATCGGAAGTGCAAAAACCTGGATCGGGACATCCCTAGTCCGTGTGGAAACTCGTTCGGTACACCTCCGAAACGAACCGGAACCCCCGTACCGAAACGGTTAAATACAAATACACGTACCGTTACACTCCTAGTTATCGCACTAATTAAAACCTCAATGTCAATTAATCGTGCAGCCCTATAGAACACTAGTCTAAAAATATAATTAAACATGAAAGGATTTAGCTTGTTTACAAAAACAAAAATCAAACTGGCCCCCTTTGGTCCTTGGATGTTTCAGTATATGTCCTCTGTAAAGCTGACTTGTACCTTTAGCTCTGGGTCCTGGACCTCATGCTCCGACTTGTACAACTCTGGCTCAAAGGGGCCGTTGGTGATTCTGTGAGGGCCGTTGGGCATCAGCAGCACGGTGAACTTAAACTGAGCTACCAACTCCCCTGCGAGCAAGGACACAAAGAGAGGTGGAAGATCAGCGTGTGTGGAAGAGAAGACAACACATTGGGAGGGAAACACTTTTACCTTCTTTCTCGTGCAGGACACTGAAGGGCTGCAGCAACTCGTGCTTGGCACACTCCACCACTCCCAGCCGGGCTTTGGCCTCGTCTTCAAACGCCCTGGGGGAAACGGTCAGAAGCATCGGTAACATTTCACGATTCCATCTCGAGTTCGAGTTTTCTCACCTGAGAGTGAAGGGCATGACGTCAAAGCGCCGCTCGACCTCACTGAAGAACGTACGGGAAGTCTTCATCTTCAGGCCGTACTGCTTACTAGGGTCCCTCTTGTAAATGGTGGTCCTCAAACCTCCATCTCTGGCCTGATGTCAGAAGAGGGGATCTTCAATCCGGCACTCGGCGCAAATTCAAAATAATCTTACGGCGTCAGGCCACTGACCTTTCCTTCGCCTGTGCTGACCAAGACGTCCACCGCGTAAACTTCGTGCACCTCAAACTCCGCCTTCTCGTGGTCCTTCCTGGATACGACGAAACAAGGCAGACAATATTTGACAACAGGTGTCACTCAACAGGGCATGTTTTGGATAATGACAGTGTTGCCATTTCTACTGGAAATCAAAGGACCATTAGGGATAGGTATGGAAACTTGGCACCATAACAGGACTGATGACGGTGTTGCCAGTGGCAACCAGACCGAAAAAACATCAGTGCTATATTTAGCTTACTGAATTTAGGTACCGTATTTTTCAGACTATAAGTCGCAGTTTTTTTTCATAGTTTGGATGCGACTTATACTCAGGAGCGACTTATGTGTGAAATGATTAACACATTAGCGTAAAATATCCAATAATATTATTTATCTCATTCACGTAAGAGACTAGACGTATAAGATTTCATGGGATTTAGCGATTAGGAGTGACAGATTGTTTGGTAAACGTATAGCATGTTCTATATGTTATAGTTATTTGAATGACTCTTACCATAATATGTTACGTTAACATACCAGTTGGTTATTTATGCCTCATATAACGTACACTTATTCAGCCTGTTGTTCACTATTCTTTATTTATTTTAAATTGCCTTCCAAACGCATACTTGCCAACCTTGAGACCTCCGATTTCGGGAGGTGGGGGGCGTGGCCGCGGGTGGGGCGGGGCGTGGTTAAGAGGGGAGGAATATATTGACAGCTAGAATTCACCAAGTCAAGTATTTCATACATACATACATACATACATACATACATACATACATACATATATATATATATATATATATATATATATATGTATGTGTGGGAAAAAAATCACAAGACTATTTCATCTCTACAGGCCTGTTTCATGAGGGGGGGTACCCTCAATCATCAGGAGATTTTAATGGGAGCATTCGCATACCATGGTTTATATAGGGCACAGAGTGGGTGGGTACAGGCTGGCGTAGGGGCGTGGTGATTGGCTCATGTGTTACCTAGGAGGTGTTTCCGTCTATGGCGGCATGCTGTTACAATTTCGCTGCGCTTGTTGAGGGATGACAGGTCTGGACGGTAAATAATAAACAGTTTCTCTTTCAAGCATAGGTTGCATCATTTATTACCACTATTGTAAGGTGTGCTGGATGCAAGAATTTGCCATGTTATTGAATATTCAACATTATTGTCTTTGAGGTCCCAAATGTGTTTGCTGAGTTCTGTGGTATTTCGCAGGTTTTGGTTCCTGAAAGAAGCCTTGTGATTGTTCCATCTGGTTTTGAATTCTCCCTCGGTTAATCCTACATATGTGTCGGATGTGTTAATGTCCTTGCGTATTACCTTAGATTGGTAGACAACTGATGTTTGTAAGCACCCCCCGTTGAGAGGGCAATCAGGTTTCTTTCGACAGTTACAGCCTTTGTTGGTTTTGGAGTCGCTCTGTCTGGGGGCCGACGGCTCATTTGCAATTGTTTTGTTGTGGTTTGAGATGATTTGTCGTATATTGTTCATGCAGCTGTAGCTCAATTTAATGTTGTTCTTGTTGAATACTTTTCTTAGGGTGTTGTCTTTGGGAAAGTGTTTGTCAATCAGATTGAGGAATTTGTGTCCAATGTTAGTTGAGACGTTTTTGCTGTATGGGGGGTTGTACCAGATGATGTCGTTTCGTTTTCTGTTCTTTTTTGGCTGGTTTCCTGGCGTGGGTTCATAGGTGAGGGTGAAATTGTATCCGCTTTCATCAAGGGCTTTTTGGTACGGGGGGGTTGCTTGGTCAAATTCAGCTTTGCTAGATGACAGCATCGATAGCCTTTTATTGATTCCGGTAGGTATTCTTTTCGTGGTGGTGGGTGGGTGGTTGCTGTCATGGTGCACGTATTGGAGTGTTGTGTTGGGTTTCGTGAATGGTTGGTAGCTGTTATTTCTCAGGTTGAAAGTGACGTCAAGGAAGTTGACGGTTTGCTTGTTGGCTTCAATCGTGATCCGTAGGCCGTTCTCTTTGAAAATTTGGCATATGCGCTTCTTGGTATTCTCGCTGCTCCTTGGCGAGGCGCGGCACACTGCCAGTCCGTCATCACGGTAAATACCAAGGTTCAGATTGAGGCTAGCGAGCTGGGAGAGGAGGAAACTCCCAACGAGTTCACACGTTTCTGCTCCGTCAAAACTTCCCATAGTGACGTCAAATGTTGCATTGTTCTTTTTTTGCCATGGTGTACTGTTGTGGATGAGAATGGAGTTTTTTGCGTGGATGATGATGTTTCTTTCGTTGCCTGTGATTGAGTCGTAGTCTGAGGCGAAGTCTAGTGCTTGAGTCAGTAGGTCTTGCGTGATGGAAGGGTAAAATTCTTCGATATCAAAGGAGATAAAGTTGTGCTGTTGTTTGTCTTGGATGTTATTGAACCATTTGATTACTGCTGCTGTATTTCTCCATTGGTTGAGTGGTGTTTTGTCCTTGATTTTTGTGTTGACTCTGTCCAGGATTATTTTGCTGATTTTTCCTATTTCAGATTTAGTTGGGTTTATTAGTCGGCATGTTGGGTTATTTGCGAAGTTGGGTTTGTGGTCCTTCAATGTGATGAAGGCTTCCTTGTTGGCTGTGGCGTCCACCCTGTCCTCAATGTCCAGTTCAGCCGCGATCCTTTTATTTTCCAGGTGGATGTTCTGTAAGGTGTTGGGTTGCGCTTTTTTGTATGATTTGGTGATGCTTCTGCCCAGTAAGGTGTGATGTTCTGGTATGTCCATTCTGTAGAAGTTTGTGGTTTTATCGGCAGCTATGATGAGGTTGTTTACTTTCTTGATGCGCTCCTTGTCATTTTTCAGCTTGGTGAGGAGTGGGTTGCGGATTGGCTTGAATTTGACTGATTGTATCATTTTGAGCATGTCGTTCTCAAAATCCTTTAGTTCCTCAACTGTGGGTGGGTTCTTGGTAGATTTGAATCCGTAAGTTTTCTTTTGCGTTCCTTTTGTTTCAGGGTGGAGGAAAAAATGTGCTTTCCACCGCATCCTTCTTAGGAAGTGTTCCGTCTTTTCTATGAGCCTTAGCTTGTAGTCATTCTGCGCGGGTATGGGAATGTTCTTCGTGGAGTAGTCGATGTTGAATTTTTCCATTTCTGATCGTCGTACAGTGCTCAACAAATGTCAATTTGGAGCGGAGTATATGTCTTAATAAGGTTATCCAAAAAATAGTGCTCGATACCGTAGTAGAGCGCAATATATGTATGTGTGGGAAAAAAATCACAAGACTATTTCATCTCTACAGGCCTGTTTCATGAGGGGGGGGTACCCTCAATCATCAGGAGATTTTAATGGGAGCATTCGCATACCATGGTTTATATAGGGCACAGAGTGGGTGGGTGGAAAGCACATTTTTTCCTCCACCCTGAAACAAAAGGAACGCAAAAGAAAACTTACGGATTCAAATCTACCAAGAACCCACCCACAGTTGAGGAACTAAAGGATTTTGAGAACGACATGCTCAAAATGATACAATCAGTCAAATTCAAGCCAATCCGCAACCCACTCCTCACCAAGCTGAAAAATGACCAGGAGCGCATCAAGAAAGTAAACAACCTCATCATAGCTGCCGATAAAACCACAAACTTCTACAGAATGGACATACCAGAACATCACACCTTACTGGGCAGAAGCATCACCAAATCATACAAAAAAGCGCAACCCAACACCTTACAGAACATCCACCTGGAAAATAAAAGGATCGCGGCTGAACTGGACATTGAGGACAGGGTGGACGCCACAGCCAACAAGGAAGCCTTCATCACATTGAAGGACCACAAACCCAACTTCGCAAATAACCCAACATGCCGACTAATAAACCCAACTAAATCTGAAATAGGAAAAATCAGCAAAATAATCCTGGACAGAGTCAACACAAAAATCAAGGACAAAACACCACTCAACCAATGGAGAAATACAGCAGCAGTAATCAAATGGTTCAACAACATCCAAGACAAACAACAGCACAACTTTATCTCCTTTGATATCGAAGAATTTTACCCTTCCATCACGCAAGACCTACTGACTCAAGCACTAGACTTCGCCTCAGACTACGACTCAATCACAGGCAACGAAAGAAACATCATCATCCACGCAAAAAACTCCATTCTCATCCACAACAGTACACCATGGCAAAAAAAGAACAATGCAACATTTGACGTCACTATGGGAAGTTTTGACGGAGCAGAAACGTGTGAACTCGTTGGGAGTTTCCTCCTCTCCCAGCTCGCTAGCCTCAATCTGAACCTTGGTATTTACCGTGATGACGGACTGGCAGTGTGCCGCGCCTCGCCAAGGAGCAGCGAGAATACCAAGAAGCGCATATGCCAAATTTTCAAAGAGAACGGCCTACGGATCACGATTGAGGCCAACAAGCAAACCGTCAACTTCCTTGACGTCACTTTCAACCTGAGAAATAACAGCTACCAACCATTCATGAAACCCAACACAACACTCCAATACGTGCACCATGACAGCAACCACCCACCCACCACCATGAAAAGAATACCTACCGGAATCAATAAAAGGCTATCGATGCTGTCATCTAGCAAAGCTGAATTTGACCAAGCAACCCCCCCGTGCCAAAAAGCCCTTGATGAAAGCGGATACAATTTCACCCTCACCTATGAACCCACGCCAGGAAACCAGCCAAAAAAGAACAGAAAACGAAACGACATCATCTGGTACAACCCCCCATACAGCAAAAACGTCTCAACTAACATTGGACACAAATTCCTCAATCTGATTGACAAACACTTTCCCAAAGACAACACCCTAAGAAAAGTATTCAACAAGAACAACATTAAATTGAGCTACAGCTGCATGAACAATATACGACAAATCATCTCAAACCACAACAAAACAATTGCAAATGAGCCGTCGGCCCCCAGACAGAGCGACTCCAAAACCAACAAAGGCTGTAACTGTCGAAAGAAACCTGATTGCCCTCTCAACGGGGGGTGCTTACAAACATCAGTTGTCTACCAATCTAAGGTAATACGCAAGGACATTAACACATCCGACACATATGTAGGATTAACCGAGGGAGAATTCAAAACCAGATGGAACAATCACAAGGCTTCTTTCAGGAACCAAAACCTGCGAAATACCACAGAACTCAGCAAACACATTTGGGACCTCAAAGACAATAATGTTGAATATTCAATAACATGGCAAATTCTTGCATCCAGCACACCTTACAATAGTGGTAATAAATGATGCAACCTATGCTTGAAAGAGAAACTGTTTATTATTTACCGTCCAGACCTGTCATCCCTCAACAAGCGCAGCGAAATTGTAACAGCATGCCGCCATAGACGGAAACACCTCCTAGGTAACACATGAGCCAATCACCACGCCCCTACGCCAGCCTGTACCCACCCACTCTGTGCCCTATATAAACCATGGTATGCGAATGCTCCCATTAAAATCTCCTGATGATTGAGGGTACCCCCCCTCATGAAACAGGCCTGTAGAGATGAAATAGTCTTGTGATTTTTTTCCCACACATACATATATTGCGCTCTACTACGGTATCGAGCACTATTTTTTGGAAAACCTTATTAAGACATATATATATATATATATATATATATATATATATATATATATATATATCCTGAAAATATGCAAACAAAACTGTGTTTAGATCATTGATACTTCAAACTTGCATAAATAAATCTTAAGGAATATAACATAACTTGGCTTCTGAGAGCTTCAAAATGTAATGAATAAAATGCTAAAGTTGTTGATAAACAAGCAATTATATTAGTAATTAAATATGGTCATTTTAAATGAATTATTATGATCATTTAAAATTTGTTATTTCAAATATGTTTATTTTAATGTATAATTCTATGGCTGGATGTAATAAGGAGTCAGAAAAAATACAAATAAAAATACAATTAATTTTGATGTTTTTAGCAAAATATAGTAAAAATTTATTTATTTTTTTAATTAATAAATATATTTATTTTTAGGTAAGATAAACATAATAATACAATTTATCTCAAGTCTGGATGATTTAGTTCTTGTCACCCTGTTGTCCTCCCGTCTTGAAAAAAGGCTGTCCTCACTCAGGTCTGCATAGAGCTGGAGGGGGCGTGGCCTCCGTCTCCGGCTGAAAATCGGGAGATTTTCGGGAGAATATTTGTCCCGGGAGGTTTTCGGGAGAGGCGCTGAATTTCGGGAGTCTCCCGGAAAATTCGGGAGGGTTGGCAAGTATGTTCAAACGTCTATTCTTGGTGTTGGCTTTTATCAAATACATTTCCCCCAAAAATGCGACTTATACTCCAGTGCGACTTATATATGTTTTTTTCCTTCTTTATTATGCATTTTCGGCCGGTGCGCCTTATACTTCGAAAAATACGGTAATAACTTTTGCTTATGACCGATACAATCAATCAATCAATCAATCAATCTTTATTTATATAGCCCTAAATCACAAGTGTCTCAAAGGGCTGCACAAGCCACAACGACATCCTCGGTACAAAGCCCACATACGGGCAAGGAAAAACTCACCCCAGTGGGACGTCGATGTGAATGACTATGAGAAACCTTGGAGAGGACCGCATATGTGGGTAACCCCCCCCCTCTAGGGGAGACCGAAAGCAATGGATGTCGAGTGGGTCTGACATAATATTGTGAGAGTCCAGTCCATAGTGGATCCAACATAATAGTAAGAGTCCAGTCCATAGTGGGGCCAGCAGGACACCATCCCGAACGGAGACGGGTCAGCAGCGTAGAGATGTTCCCAGCCGATGCACAGGCGAGCGGTCCACCCCGGGTCCCGACTCTGGACAGCCAGCACTTCATCCATGGCCACCGGACCTGTGCCCCCCCCCCCCTCAAGGAAAAGGGGAGCAGAGGAGAAAAGAAAAGAAACGGCAGATCAACTGGTCTAACAGGGGGGCTATTTAAAGGCTAGAGTATACAAATGAGTTTTAAGATGGGACTTAAATGCTTCTACTGAGGTAGCATCTCTAATTGTTACCGGGAGGGCATTCCATAGTACTGGAGCCCGAATAGAAAACGCTCTATAGCCCGCAGACTTTTTTTGGGCTCTGGGAATCACTAATAAGCCGGAGTTCTTTGAACGCAGATTTCTTGCCGGGACATATGTACAATGCAATCGACAAGATAGGACGGAGCTAGACCGTGTAGTATTTTATACGTAAGTAGTAAAACCTTAAAGTCACTTCTTAAGTGCACGGGAAGCCAGTGCAGGTGAGCCAGTATAGGCGTAATATGATCAAACTTTCTTGTTCTTGTCAAAAGTCTATCCCTAGGGCAGGCCGGTATACCGGTATTACAGTTAATAACGGTATGTTTTAGTAATTAATACAGTACAGGCCAAAAGTTTGAACACACCTTCTCATTTCAATGCGTTTTCTTTACTTTCATTGTAGATTGTCACTGAAGGCATCAAAACTATGACACCTGTGAAGTGAAAACCCTTTCAGGTGACTACCTCTTGAAGCTCATGGAGAGAATGCCAAGAGTGTGCAAAGCAGTAATCAGAGCAAAGGGTGGCTATTTTGAAGGAACTAGAATATAAAACATGTTTTCAGTTATTTCACCTTTTTTTGTTAAGTACATAACTCCACATGTGTTCATTCATAGTTTTGATGTGACAATTTACAATGTAAATAGTCATGAAAATAAAGAAAACACATTGAATGAGAAGGTGTGTCTAAACATATTTGAGGAAATACTGCCATGCCGGTATCTTTTGGTGTGCCTTTTTTTGGCCGTTCGTGGCCAATGTGACCCGGCAGGCACTGTAGCGGAAGAAGGGTCCGGAGTCGCCACATTTGCCTTCGCACACAGCCGTCACGTCAGCACCTTAACTTTGGCGGCTCCTCTTTAATAACCAGAGGTAACAAGATTGAACAGAACAGCTGTCAGAGCCCACAAAATGCCGCTGCTAACTTCTAAAGCTTACAAAAACAGATTTCCAGACATCGTATGGATTCAAATGTAAAAAGTATTCATCCCTACATAGGCACAATAATCTGCAAAAATTAAAATGAATTGTCCATCCATTTTCTACTGCTTGTCGCCCTTATTGCATTTGACTAAAATGTTCATGTTTTTCTTGGTCTAAGTTTTAAAAGCACAAATTTGACTAACATGTAAACAATAGCCCATCCCTAAGGCATACTTGCCTTAGGGATGGGCCCCCCACCTCCGATTTCGGGAGGTGGGGGGCGTGGTCGGGAGTGTGGCGGGGGGCGTGGTTAAGATATATATATATATATATATATATATATATATATATATAAGAAATACTTGACTTTCAGTGAATTCTAGCTATATATATATATATATATATACACATATATATTTTATTATATATATATATATATATATACATACATACATATATATTTTATTATTATATATATATACATATATATATATATATATATATATATACACACATATACATATATATTTTATTTTATATATATATATATATATATATATATATATAAGTAAATAAAATAAATACTTGAATTTCAGTGTTCATTTATTTACACATATACACACACATAACACTCATCTACTCATTGTTGAGTTAAGGGTTGAATTGTCCATCCTTGTTCTATTCTCTGTCACTATTTCAGAACACACACATTATACAAATATACATTATAAAATCAATAAGAAAACGGGAGCTCTAATTTGGGAGTCTGAATTAGGATCAGAAGTTCCTATATAAACATTGCGCACTCACGTCGCCATTTTGTATTGATTACTGCAGCTGTGCACTGGATTCATTCACAAATACAAACTACAACTCACAAACACTTTAGAGTTAGGCTCCACCATCAGAATGTGTACTTAAACTTATAAAGATCACATGGATATTATTCAGTGAGTTGATTCACCAAAACTAACCTGTTATACAGGAGGAAAAAGCACACAGGACGTTTCAATTGTTCACAGACTGGCCGCGCTCATCAGAATGACAAGACACTTCCGGTCTGCAGGTGATAGCATTCAATTGGGAAGAAACGCCCTACTGCCCCCTACTGACCAATGTGAATACTGATAAATGTGTAATGACAGCTCCAAAAACGAATTCAAACCACAAAATAAACTAAATAAATCAACACAAAAATGTGACACATTATGGGTGGGTCACATGTGCATGTACAACAGGCTGTCAACACGTCACTTAGGTCCGCTTGGAGCTGGAGGGGGCGTGGCCTCCAGCTCCGCCTGAATTTGGGGAGATTTTCGGGAGAAAATTTGTCCCGGGAGGTTTTCGGGAGAGGCACTGAATTTCGGGAGTCTCCCGGAAAATCCGGGAGGGTTGGCAAGTATGCCCTAAGGACAATCTGCACATGTAATTACCGTATTTTTCGGACTAAGTCGCTCCGGAGTATAAGTCGCACCGGCCGAAGATGCATAATAAAGAAGGAAAAAACATATATAAGTCGCACTGGAGTATAAGTCGCATTTTTTGGGGAAATGTATTTGATAAAAGCTAACACCAAGAATAGACATTTGAAAGGCAATTTAAAATAAATAAAGAATAGTGAACAACAGGCTGAATAAGTGTACGTTATATGAGGCATAAATAACCAACTGGTATGTTAACGTAACATATTATGGTAAGAGTCATTCAAATAACTATAACATATAGAACATGCTATACGTTTACCAAACAATCTGTCACTCCTAATCGCTAAATCCCATGAATCTTATACGTCTAGTCTCTTACGTAAATGAGCTAATTGATATTTTACACTAATGTGTTAATAATTTCACACATAAGTCGCTCCTGAGTATAAATCGCACCCCCGCCCAAACTATGAAAAAAACTGCGATTTATAGTCCGAAAAATACGGTAATGGGATTATAGCATTTGTGGTGTTTCTTTACAAAGTACTTTCATCACTGGCAAGCATATTTACAATATTTATTGTTTTTGCAGGTCTGTTAAACGGTGAGAGATTCCAGAAACTGGACTGACTGGATATGACAAGATGGCGGCGCCCTGATGGCAGCGGATTGCAGACGCTCTTGGAAGTGTAGAGCGATTTGGCAAAAATACCCGTCAATTCTGTCTATTTCATGGCTGGCTCACAGCGTGGACACTGGGAACCGCGGTTGGTGTAAATTGGCTCCAATAAAAACTACTGAGTCTGGAGGCCCAACTTGACATACCTCTGCTGGTCTGTTGGGTTCTGAATAATGGTCTTCTCCCCATCGATAACATGCTGCTTGAGCTGATGAGACAGCATACCTTCAAAGGAAGACATTCATGTAGGATAGAAAAAGTCATGAAAATGTGCAAAAAAGGTACTCACCCTCGATAGGTGTGCATTTGAATGACTGGGAGATCTTATTCCAGGCCTCTGTCACCTGCGAGTTCTGTATGTTTCAAAGTATAACTTGTTTATACTTGTGAGCTGCGTTAATAAGACTTGATTGAGTAATAAGCGTACCTGGCCTCCGGGTTTGACAAGGCGAAGGGCAGCTTCCGCACACTGATGGGCTGCTTTGATGACGTCGGCTTTGCGGCCCGTGATGGGGTTCTCCTGCAGCGAGGACAAGAAGTTCAATACAGCTGCAACCCATTTATTTGTATACAATAAGTGCTTGTTGACATTAGAGCTGGGCCATATGGCTGAAAAATGTATCACTACATACGTTATTTTTCATATTGGTCAAAATCAATTAAGGCTGAAACGACAGGTCGACGTAGTCGACGTCATCGATTACGTAAATACGTCGACGCCGTTTTTGTGCGTCGACGCGTCGCATACTTGAATAGCCGCCAGGGCGCTAATTAATTTAAAACCTCTTCTCACTCCTGCTTACTAAAAGGCGCGGGGTAAATTTAGGCCTGCGCTTATAAATTTGAGTGATTTCTCATACCATCATGAAAAGCACATTTAATACAAAAAAACGTTATTATGGTCTTACCTTTACTTATGAGTCCATGCGCAGCTGCTTCTGATCAAAAGCATCGATAACTTGTTTATAGAAGTCTTCCTTATCTTTCTTCAGTTTTAAAAAGTCTCTCTGTCTCGATGGAGATCTTCCTTTAAGTATTACCTCCTGCTTCGATTGAAAGTCCAGTTTAGAAAACTGTTTTATTTTAGATATGTAATCCTCCATGTTAAAAGTGCAAGCAAACGATCGCTGCTCACTCTTGTTGCCTTCTTCTGCAGCACCGGTCTTCTGCAGTACCGGTAGTCGCAAGAAGGATCACTAGCGCCCTCTACCACCAGGAGGCGGGAGTCATTTAATGACTCATATTTGACACACGCAGCTACGGTATATTAATAAAACATAGCTGCTTACTGTTCTTTTTAGCATATTCAAAAGCTTGGATCTTAAATCCTACTGAATAGCTCTTAATCTTCTTCCCTTTATGCGATTTCAAATGATTGAAATCAGCCTCCTCCATTTTGAAAATGATGACAGGTGAAGTGTCACTCATGACGTGACGAGTTTGACCCGGCGGAAGTTCTAGACATATGCTAATTATTTTGCGAAATGAGTTTGACCCGGCGAAAATTCCAGACATGTGCTAATAAAATTAATATTTTGCGAAACGAGTTTGATCCGGCGTTAATCCTGAGCCGGCGGTAAGGCCAAGCATGCGCTAAATATTTTGCGAAACGAGTCTGACCCGGCAGTAATTCGAGGCATGCAAATACTATATACCCGGCGCCAATTCAAGGAAATAATGTTTATCTTTATTTTTGCACATTTTAAAGCAAAATCAGCAATACTTTTACTTTTGAAATGCTTATACTATTGCAGAATATTAAGATTTGCACTGTATGTTTTATATTTGCACATTAAAAAGCAAATACGCTACTTTTAATTTTGTTAAATGTTAAAAGTTTTAAATGTTTACATTGTTACAGAATATTTTGTCATGTTGTTGTCAATGTTGACTGAGTGGCCATACTTTTTTTTTTGTAAATAAAAGCCATGCCTACATTTATTTTTTCATCTTCTTTTTAAATAAAAAAATAATCGGTAAAAGGAAAAATAATCTATAGATTAATCGGAAAAAAAGAATCTATCGATTAACCGATTAATCGGAAAAAAAATAATCTATAGATTAATCGATAGAAAAATAATCGTTAGCTGCAGCCTTAAAACCAATAATTATTGATGTTTTATGACCTATGGAAAATATGGACCAGGAGAAAAACATATTAAATGTTAACATTTATATTCCAAATAAAACCAAACCTTCCTGTGATTATAATCCCCTCAGCTAAATATCAATATAAGCATGGAAAACAATCAGTTAATGTAAACCAAATTCTAAACTCACAATAAACACCTAACAATAACCTCTTTAACGTGAAAAAATAAGAGATATGTAAGACATGCCCGCAAAGAGTGACCGCTCTGCCTCTCGCAGTCCGTAACAACCCATGCACATGGCGTTTATTGAGGCAAACTTATCAAGTAAAGTGAATTATATTTATATAGCGCCTTTTCTCTAGTACAATCAAGGCGCTTTACATCGTGAAAGCCAATATCTAAGTTACATTTAAAGCAGTGTGGGTGGCACTGGGAGCAGGTGGGTAAAGTGTCTTGCCCAAGGACACAACGGCAGTGACTAGGATGGCGGAAGCGGGGATCGAACCTGGAACCCTCAAGTTGCTGGCACGGCCACTCTACCAACCGAGCAATACCGTCCCAGGTTTATTATAATTTATTGTTCAGTTAATTGAATTACCAAGTATTGGCCCGGGTCTAGAAATGACCTCTTCGCAAATGTTATGTGGGCAAAAATAATGTACCGTATTTTCCGCACTATAAAGGCGCACCGGATTATAAGGCGCACCTTCAATGAATGGCATATTTCAAAACTTTGTTCATATATAAGGCGCACCGGATTATAAAGTGCACCTATGCATCCATTAGATGGAGCTGCGCCAAAGGGAACGTCAACAAAACAGTCAGATAGGTCAGTCAAACGTTATTGGGGACGACGGCGTGGCAAAGTTGGTAGAGTGGCCGTGTCAGCAATCGGAGGGTTGCTGGTTACTGGGGTTCAATCCCCACCTTCTACCATCCTAGTCACGTCCGTTGTGTCCTTGGGCAAGACACTTCACCCTTGCTCCTGATGGCTGCTGGTTAGTGCCTTGCATGGCAGCTCCCGCCATCAGTGTGTGAATGGGTGAATGTGGAAATAGTGTCAAAGTGCTTTGAGTACTTTGAGTTACACAAGTATAACCCATTTATCATTTATTTATATTAATAGATTACAAACCAGCGTTCTGACAACTCTGTTCACTCCCAAAATGAATAAACTGCTGTTTTATTTTTTCCCCCGAGGTGAAGTCAGTGACGTGGTGTTTTCAGGGCAAATCACTCTACGGAGACAGCCCTCGCAAAAATGACTAATGATCTACTGCTAACGATGGATTCTGATGCGCCATCTATGTTGCTGCTTCTTGATCTTAGCGTTGCTTTCGATACCGTCGATCATAATATTTTATTAGAGCGTATCAAAACACGTATTGGTATGTCAGACTTAGCTTTGTCGTGGTTTAACTCTTATCTTACTGACAGGATGCAATGCGTCTCCCATAATAATGTGACCTCGGACTATGTTAAGGTAACGTGCGGAGTTCCTCAGGGTTCGGTTCTTGGCCCTGCACTCTTTAGTATTTACATGCTGTCGCTAGGCGACATCATACGCAAATACGGTGTTAGCTTTCATTGTTATGCTGATGACAGCCAACTCTACATGCCCCTAAAGTTGACCAACACGCCGGATTGTAGTCAGCTGGAGGCGTGTCTTAATGAAATTAAACAATGGATGTCCGCTAACTTCTTGCAACTCAACGCCAAGAAAACGGAAATGCTGATTATCGGTCCTGCTAAACACCGACATTTATTTAATAATACCACCTTAACATTTGACAACCAAACAATTACACAAGGCGAATCAGTAAAGAATCTGGGTATTATCTTCCACCCAACTCTCTCGTTTGAATCACACATTAAGAGTGTTACTAAAACGGCCTTCTTTCATCTCCGTAATATCGCTAAAATCCGTTCTATTTTATCTACTAGCGACGCTGAGATCATTATTCATGCGTTCGTTACGTCTCGTCTCGACTACTGTAACGTATTATTTTCGGGTCTCCCTATGTCTAGCATTAAAAGATTACAGTTGGTACAAAATGCGGCTGCTAGACTTTTGACAAGAACAAGAAAGTTTGATCATATTACGCCTATACTGGCTCACCTGCACTGGCTTCCTGTGCACTTAAGATGTGACTTTAAGGTTTTACTACTTACGTATAAAATACTACACGGTCTAGCTCCGTCCTATCTTGTCGATTGTATTGTACCATATGTCCCGGCAAGAAATCTGCGTTCAAAGAACTCCGGCTTATTAGCGATTCCCAGAGCCCAAAAAAAGTCTGCGGGCTATAGAGCGTTTTCTATTCGGGCTCCAGTACTATGGAATGCCCTCCCGGTAACAATTAGAGATGCTACCTCAGTAGAAGCATTTAAGTCCCATCTTAAAACTCATTTGTATACTCTAGCCTTTAAATAGACCCCCCTTTTAGACCAGTTGATCTGCCGTTTCTTTTCTTTTCTCCTCTGCTCCCCTCTTCCTTGTGGAGGGGGGGGGGGGGGGGGGCACAGGTCCGGTGGCCATGGATGAAGTGCTGGCTGTCCAGAGTCGGGACCCGGGGTGGACCGCTCGCCTGTGCATCGGCTGGGAACATCTCTGCGCTGCTGATCCGTCTCCGCTCGGGATGGTGTCCTGCTGGCCCCACTATGGACTGGACTCTTACTATTATGTTGGATCCACTATGGACTGGACTCTCACAATATTATGTCAGACCCACTCGACATCCATTGCATTCGGTCTCCCCTAGAGGGGGGGGGGGGGGTTACCCACATATGCGGTCCTCTCCAAAGTTTCTCATAGTCATTCACATCAACGTCCCACTGGGGTGAGTTTTTCCTTGCCCTTATGTGGGCTTTGTACCGAGGATGTCGTTGTGGCTTGTGCAGCCCTTTGAGACACTTGTGATTTAGGGCTATATAAATAAACATTGATTGATTGATTGATTGATGTTTTGTTTATCTTTTAACAACAGCAAGGTATAACAGTAGAGCAAAATTTATATCACATAGTGGAGGAGAACTTTTCCCTGATTCAATAAACAGGTAAAAAAAAGTGATACTGGTACGATAAATCAAACGTTAGTGCAATCACAATATAGTAACACTCCAAATAGTGCAGAGCAATAACAATATATCAATAACTCAACGTTGCTCAAACGTTAATGTCACACAACACAACACACAAAATAAACATGTAAAGCTCACTTTATGAACTTATTCCTCATCCACGAATCCTTCAAATTCTTCTTCTTCAGTGTCCGAATTTAACAGTTGGGCGGATACGGCATCCAACGTCTTGTCGAAGTCGTCATTAATGGAGTCAGTGTCGCTGCTGCTCTATTCCCGTGTTCTACTGCGTGACCGATCGTCTTAAGTTTAAACTCTGCGTCGTAAGCGTGTCTCTTAAAGGGGAACATTATCACCAGACCTATGTAAGCGTCAATATATACCTCGATGTTGCAGAAAAAAGACCATATATTTTTTTAACCGATTTCCGAACTCTAAATGGGTGAATTTTGGCGAATTAAACGCATTTCTATTATTCGCTCTCGGAGCGATGACGTCACAACGTGACGTCACATCGGGAAGCAATCCGCCATTTTCTCACTTTCGTCGGTGTGTTGTCGGAGGGTGTAACAACACGAACAGGGACGGATTCAAGTTGTACCAGTGGCCCAAAGATGCGAAAGTGGCAAGAAATTGGACGAGATTTGTTCAAAATACGAGGCTGTGGGGAAAGCCGACGAAATGGTCAGTCGTTTGTTCCGCACACTTTACCGACGAAAGCTATGCTACGACAGAGATGGCAAGAATGTGTGGATATCCTGCGACACTCAAAGCAGATGCTGACATCAACTCCAAAACTGGACAGATCAGCTTTCAGGAAAAGAGAGCGGATGAGGGTATGTCTACAGAATATATTAATTGATGAAAACTTTATTCATTACTCGCGGTTTTACGTAAATGATTATACATAAACTGTGTTTACCAGTAATTTGGCTTAAAAATATTTGTTTTTTTCAATCATTCGAGTATATTCGGGTAGTTTTGTGTAATGCAGTATTTTGTGTCTATTTAGGTATGGTTAACCTGAGTGCTGAAATCGTGGAAAAATATATGTTCTTAGCACGCCTGAAATGGGCTGTCTGCACTCTCAAAGTGCATGTTGTTGCCAAATGTATTTCATATGCTGTAAACCTAGTTCATATTTGTTAGTTTCCTTTAATGCCAAACAAACACATACCAATCGTTGGTTAGAAGGCGATCGCCGAATTCGTCCTCGCTTTCTCCCGTGTCGCTGGCTGTCGTGTCGTTTGTCGGTTTCGCTTGCATACGGTTCAAACCGATATGGCTCAATAGCTTCAGTTTCTTCTTCAATTTCGTTTTCGCTACCTGCCTCCACACTACAACCATCCGTTTCAATACATGCGTAATCTGTTGAATCGCTTAAGCCGCTGAAATCCAAGTCTGAATCCGAGCTAATGTCGCTATATCTTGCTGTTCTACCCGCCATGTTTGTTTGTATTGGCATCACTGTGTGACGTCACAGGAAAATGGATGGGTGTATATAACGATGGTTAAAATCAGGCACTTTGAAGCTTTTTTTTAGGGATATTGCGTGATGGGTAAAATTTTTAAAAAAACTTTGAAAAATAAAATAAGCCACTGGGAACTGATTTTTAATGGTTTTAACCCTTCTGAAAATGTGATAATGTTCCCCTTTAATAGGAGCCATTTTGAGGTATTTACATAAACAAATAAATGGAAATCAAAACGGCACGCCTCGCGCAGTCATATATCCCACAACTTCTTCTTTTACGGGGGAAAATGAAGTTGGCGGCTGCTTACCGTAGTTGCGAGACCTAAACTTTATGAAAATGAAGTTTAGGTTTGTTGTGGCTCAATATTGGTCCGTATATAAGGCGCACCGGACTTTTGACAAAATTGGAGGTTTTTAGGAAATGGTTTTGGATCCGAGGAAAGTGACTGACCATGAGCCAGTGGTCATCAAAAATCAGGAAATCACCCAGGTATCCTCATATAAATATTTAGGGGTTCATATCGATAATCTTCTCTGCTGGAAGACACATATTGACAAACTGTGCAATAGACTGCGACAGAGGCTATATTTTTTGCGAAGATTAAGATTGTACGGCGTAAGCAGCCACATCATGATGATTTTCTACCGTGCCATTGTAGAGAGCATCATTAGATACGGGATCACCTCATGGTTTGGCAACCTAACCGTTAAGCTAAAAAGCAAACTGGCCGGCATGCATAAAACGGCAATGAAAATCGTAGGGAGAAAAGAATATGAGCCTATACAGAGCATCTATGAGCAGGCAGTTAGGAAAAAAGCTAAGAAAATTATTTCCAACTCACAACACCCACTCTTCCCTGAATATGGAACCATGCCATCAGGGAGAAGACTCCGGGTCCCACTATGCAAATCTAACCGCCTTAAATTATCATTTGTCCCAGCCTCCATTAAGCTGACCAACAATGTGCAATAGAATGTTAATACATAGGTTAGCACTTTTTTAGCACATAGCACTTTAGAACTAAACACTTTAGCACACAGCACTTTAGAACTAAGCACTTTAGCACACAGCACTTTATCCATGAGCTCTAGTACAATGCACACTGGTACTTTATCTTTATCTCCATACTGTAGATTTTATGCCTACATCAAAGTGCCACCTATGTCTATCAAGCTCCATGTTCTGATGTTTAAATGTTAGTTGTATGGTTGTGGTTGTGTCTGTGCTTGTGTTTTTGTTCTGTTGTTTTTGGGTATGTTAAGAAAGCAATGATGCACTGTGCCCAAGACAAATTTCCCCGCGGGAACAATAAAGTTGAACCTTGAACCTTGAACCTTATAGTGCGGAAAACACGGTATTTGTAAGTTGATTTAAAGTGTGTAACAAGACGAACATGCTGGACTGGGACTTGGTGAGTTGTTGGACATAACCGGTTCCACAGTATGTGTTGTGAAAAAGCAGTAATCTTACCTTAGTGGCTCCCACCACAAAGCTGTGTGCAACATTGGCAATGAAGCCGTCGACGTGAACGCCGAGGTCACTAGAGAAACACAAACAACATTTCAGGGCCATGTACATGCGTCCCCATCAGATATTTCCATGTGTTTAACCATCACACTCAACACAACAACATAGTTATGAAATGTACAGTTAAAACGTATTCAATCGCTGCGTTTCCCCATAGCTTATAACATGCACGCACACATGTGATGCCAGTTCAAGTCAGGCACAAAGTTTGACAAGGACCATTTTACTGCACCATAAAATGTTCAATTGCTGGGGTGCAATCACGTGACCTCGAGGTAACTTCCGGGTTTCCCGCGATGCTCTAGAGTCCCATTAGGCTACTGTTTATTTACCTGCATCAGTGGGTGTATTCTAAGAAGTTTAGAGGCAAATTTATAAGAGATTATGAAAAATAATATTGATGAGATTGATAGACTTAAGAAAGAAATTTTTGAAAAATGTAAACCAGGGGTGCTCACACTTTTTCTGCAGGCGAGCTACTTTTCAATTGATCAAGTCGTGGGGATCTACCTCATTCATATATATAATTTATATTTACTTATTTATGAAATATGTGTTTTTGTTAATAAGTTAAAGGTGTTTAATGATAATGCAAGCATGTTTAACACATATAGTTAATATTGTTAATAAATTAAAGGTTTTTAATGATAATGCAATCATGTTTAAGACATAGTTAATATTGTTAATAAATTAAAGGTGTTTAATGATAATACAAGAATGTTTAATACATATAGTTAATATTGTTAATAAATTAAAGGTGTTTAATGATAATACAAGTATGTTTAATACATATAGTTAATATTGTTAACAAGTTAAAGGTGTTTAATGATAATACAAGCATGTTTAATACATATAGTTAATATTACCGGTATTAATACGTTAAAGGTGTTTAAAGATAATACAAGCAAGTTTAACACATATAGTTAATATTGTTAACAAGTTAAGGTGTTTAAAGATAATACAAGCATGTTTAACACATATAGATTCCTTTCTTTCATGAAGACAAGAATATAAGTTGGTGTATTACCTGATTCTGATGACTTGCATTGATTGGAATCAGACAGTGGTGCTAAAAACGTCCGCATTTTCGAACGGAGGAGAAAAAAGTCCTCCTTTCTGTCCAATACCACATGAAAGTGGTTGGTTTTTGGCATCTTATTTGTCCAGCTTCTGTACTCCTTTGTATACACTTTACAAGAAATACATTGTCGGCAAACTCCGTAGCTTGCTAGCTTGTGCACGGCAGCTTTCTGAGACTCGTTTTGTTAGCGCAACTGTGCAACTGTGCAGTCGGTCTTTGGAGTTTTGACGACAGGTACAGCGCCAGAGTCTGTTGAAATAAAGTGTTTCTCGCCTTCCAGTCGGTAATTTTAGTGAGCTGGCAGCAGCCAGCGTCATCTCAGAAGACCCTCGGGTGCCGTGAATGTCAATCAAGTGACGAAAGTGACGTCATAGTGAAGATTTATGATCGCTCATTTTTAGGACTATTTTTTTAATGCCTGGCTGGTGATCGACTGACACACCCTCCGAGATCGACCGGTAGCTCGCGATCGACGTAATGAGCACCCCTGATGTAAACCATTGCTGCTGTGATCGTGACGCCAACGAGAAAAAGGATACCTTTGTTTGCAGTTGATTTCCTGCTACAAATATTCGTCTTATCTACAAATCATGTCTGCAGTTGTTTTTATGGTGTGAAGTTCATACTCTCATTATTTAGCTGTAGATGTCCCTGTTAAGCAGTTTGCTAGCAATGTCAAGATTCAGTATAAGCTGTTGAGCCTCCGAGATATTTATTCATCCAGTTTATTAATATTATTAAGGATATTTTCTTGATGCTAACAAATATCACCAAAGACGCAATAATGTCGTCATCCGTGTTGAATTCTCTTGATGAGCTTCCAGAGGTAGTCCCCCATACTTGCCAACCCTCCCGATTTTTCCGGGAGACTCACGAGTTTCAGTGCCACTCCCGAAAATCTCCCGGGGCAAACATTCTCCCGGACAACAATATTGAGGGCCTGCCGTGATGGCAGTGCCTTTAGCGTCCTCTACAACCTGTCGCCGCGTCCGCTTTTTCTACATACAAACAGCGTGCCGGTCAAGTCACATGTTGCACGCGGCTTCGACAGACACACATAAGTGACTGCAAGGCATACTTGATCAACAGCCATACAGGTCACACTGAGGGTAGCCGTATAAACAACTTTAACACCGTTACAAATATGCGCCACACTGTGAACCCACACCAAACAAGAATGACAAACACATTTCGGGAGAACATCCGCACCGTAACACAACAGAACAAATACCCAGAATCCCTTGCAGCCCTAACTCTTCCGGGCTACAATATACACCCCCGCTACCACCAAACCCCGCCCCCCCTACACCTCAACCCCGCCCCCATCTCCCGAATTCGGAGGTCTCAAGGTTGGCAAGTATGTACCGTATTTTCCGCACCATAAGCCGCCCTGGGTTATAAGCCGCGCCTTCAATGAACGGCATATTTCAAAACTTTGTCCACCTATAAGCCGCCCCGTGTTATAAGCCGCATCTAACTGCGCTAAAGGAATGTCAAAAAAACAGTCAGATAGGTCAGTCAAACTTTAATAATATATTAAAAACCAGCGTGATGTGGGCGCGCATGGAGTCGTATATCAACATGGACGGAACTGCGTGAAAAAAGCCACCCGGCCTCTTCGCGTAAACTTACCTTAACCACTCGCTCATCTTTTCTTCATCCATCCATCCCTTCGAGTTAGCTTTTATGATGACGGGAAAGGTCTCTTTGGCAAGGTCTTCCTTTTGAATATCACCATGGGTGGAAGTTTCTGGCCATTAGCATGGCAAGCTAGAACCACAGTGAAGGATGACTTCTCATTCCCTGTGGTGCGAATATTCACCGTACGTGCTCCCGTTGTATCCACAGTGCGGTTCACAGGAATATCAAAAGTCAGTGGAACCTCGTCCATGTTGATAATGTTCTCTGGCCGGATCTTTTTTTCAGCTATCTTGTTTTTACAATATGCACGGAAAGTAGCCAGCTTTTCTTGAAAGTCTTTAGGCAGTTGCTGTGAAATAGTAGTCCGTGTGCGGATGGAGATTGCGTCTTTTCATGAACCGGAAACCTGTCGCTTAGTAGGAGCCATTTTGTGGTCTTTAGAGATGTAAACACACAAAGGAAATGAAACGTAATATCCGCGCGCTTCTTCTTCTTCTACGCGGGCGGGTGGTTGCTTACAGTAGAAGAAGAAGCGCTTCCTGTTCTATGGGGGCGGGTGCTTACCTTGGCGGTTGCTTGCGTAGAAGAAGAAGCACTTCCTCTTCTACGGGGAAAAAAGATGGCGGCTGTTTACCGTAGTTGCGAGACCGAAACTTTATGAAAATGAATCTTAATATTAATCCATATATAAAGCGCACCGGGTTATAAGCCGCACTGTCAGCTTTTGAGTAAATTTGTGGTTTTTAGGTGCGGCTAATAGTGCGGAAAATACGGTAGTCCCCTGAAATGGTTTTCACTTCACAGGTGTGCTGAAGCTCATGGAGAGAATGCCAAGAGTGTGCAAAGCAGTAATCAGCGCAAAGGGGGGCTATTTTGAAGAAACTAACATGTTTTCAGATATTTCACCTTTTTTTTGTTATGTGCATAACTCCACATGTGTTCATTCATAGTTTTGATGCCTTCAGTGACAATCTACAATGTAAATAGTCATGAAAATAAAGAAAACGCATTGAATGAGAAGGTGTGTCCAAACTGTTGGCCTGTACTGTATATACTTTGCAAATTTTTGTCCCTCCCACAACTTTATTTCTAACTCCTACACCGTCCATTTCAAATACATGCGACATAGATGACTTCATCGAGGGCGCCCTCCAATCCACCCCCGCAAATAGATTGCAATCCCGTAGGAAACCAGAGTAGAAGTGATAGCAGTAATTATTACATTTTCTTTAAACTTGTCTTCAATACGTGCATGAATGAGCGAGAATGCCTCGAATGATTTAGTTTTTCTACCTCCAAAGACATGCACCTGGGGATAGGTTGATTGGCAACACTAAATTGGCCCTAGTGTGTGAATGTTGTCTGTCTATCTGTGTTGGCCCTGTGATGAGGTGGCGACTTGTCCAGGGTGTACCCCGCCTACCGCCCTATTGTAGCTGAGATAGGCTCCAGCACCACCCGCGACCCCGAAAGGGATAAACGATTGAAAATGGATGGACATTCTTATATATTTAAAAGGCTCCTATTACTGTACTTCCAGGACCTCCCATTAACAACGACACAAGGGCCAATGATTATCCGATAATGATATTAATTCCACTGTATACTAAGGATGTAACGGTACGTGTATTTGTATTTAACCGTTTCGGTACGGGGGTTCGGTTCAGATCGGAGGTGCACCGAACGAGTTTCCACATGGACATATCAAGTAGCGCACCGCACGTTGTGTAAACAATGCACACCGAGGCACAACACACGGCATGCTAGGAATGACCGGGCTACTACAAAATGCAAAAAGCCAGAGCTGGAAGACCTTCCTGCCTTGTTAAGATCTCCCGTTTGGGAACATTTTGGTTTCGCGGTGCGATACAACAATGGATAACATCGCTTCAAAAAAGAAAAAGACGAACAAACAGCTCCCACTGCATTCAAGCAGCCTCTCCTCGGCGAGTCAGGCAGGGCTAAAGCAATAATAAATGTTTTATAGCAGCACATTTAAGACCATATTGCATTAGAAACTAGATTTTGACCCACTTCTATGGTGGAAGAACAATGAGCTTGTATATCCTCTTACTGCCAAGTTAGCCAGGCACTACCTCCTGCGACCTTTGTGCCCAGTGAAAGGGTATTTTCCACAGCTGGAGACATTTTAACTGCAAGCAGGTCTGCTCTTTCTGCAGACAATGTGGATAAAATGATTTTTCTGGCAAAAAACATGAAAATTGAGTGAAAGTCACCAGCCTTTAGGCTGGGGGGGGAAAAGAAAAGGTAATCTGAGGCTGAGTTGACTTGAAACTGTTTAATGTTGCACTTTTTGTATGTAGAAGAAAAGTTTTGTCATTTTATTTAATCTGAGCAACTTGAAGCAGTTTAATGTTGCACTTTATATGCGGAAATGTTGCACTTTATATGTAGAAAGGTTTTGTTGAAGGGGAACATTATCACTTGACCTATGTAAGCGTCAATATATACCTTGATGTTGCAGAAAAAAGACCATATATTTTTTTAACCGATTTCCGAACTCTAAATGGGTGAATTTTGGCGAATTAAACGCCTTTCTATTATTCGCTCTCGGAGCGATGACGTCACGTTGTGACGTCACATCGGGAAGCAATCCGCCATTTTCTCAAACACATTACAAACACAGAGTCAAATCAGCTCTGTTATTTTCCGTTTTTTCGACTGTTTTCTGTACCTTGGAGACATCATGCCTCGTCGGTATGTTGTCGGAGGGTGTATCAACACGAAAAGGGACGGATTCAAGTTGCACCAGTGGCCCAAAGATGCGAAAGTGGCAAGAAATTGGACGTTTGTTCCGCACACTTTACCGACGAAAGCTATGCTACAACAGAGATGGCAAGAATGTGTGGATATCCTGCGACACTCAAAGCAGATGCATTTCCAACGATAAAGTCAAAGAAATCTGCCGCCAGACCCCCAGGAAAAGAGAGCGGATGAGGGTATGTCTACAGAATATATTAATTGATGAAAATTGGGCTGTCTGCACTCTCAAAGTGCATGTTGTTGCCAAATGTATTTCATATGCTGTAAACCTAGTTCATAGTTGTTAGTTTCCTTTAATGCCAAACAAACACATACCAATCGTTGGTTAGAAGGCGATCGCCGAATTCGTCCTCGCTTTCTCCCGTGTCGCTGGCTGTCGTGTCGTTTGTCGGTTTCGCTTGCATACGGTTCAAACCGATATGGCTCAATAGCTTCAGTTTCTTCTTCAATTTCGTTTTCGCTACCTGCCTCCACACTACAACCATCCGTTTCAATACATGCGTAATCTGTTGAATCGCTTAAGCCGCTGAAATCCGAGTCTGAATCCGAGCTAATGTCGCTATAAACTTGCTGTTCTATCCGCCATGTTTGTTTGTATCGGCATCACTATGTGAAGTCACAGGAAAATGGACGGGTGTATATAACGATGGTTAAAATCAGGCACTTTGAAGCTTTTTTTGGGGGATATTGCGTGATGGGTAAAATTTTGAAAAAAACTTCGAAAAATAAAATAAGCCACTGGGAACTGATTTTTAATGGTTTTAACCCTTCTGAAATTGTGATAATGTTCCCCTTTAAGAAAACAATTCTGAGCCTCATCTTATTTAGTTTTTATTTTATATATGTTGACCACATTAACCCTGGCAATGGACCCTGTGTGTATATGTATGTTATTGTTATGCTTAGCATTCATAACTGCCTGCTGTTGCACTGATCAGCCTAGTGGTGGCTCACATCCATCACACACAGAGCTATTTTAAAGCAATGTTAAAAGGATAAAGCCATTGTTTACAAATGTTGGTAAATAAATAACCAGAAAATATATATTTTGTTGTTTTCCTACTGTACCGAAAATAAACCAAACCGTGACCTCTAAACTGAGGTACGTACCGAACCGAAATTTTTGTGGCAAGAGATGGCAAGAATGTGTGGATACACTCAAAGCAGATGCTGACATCAACTCCAAAACTGGACAGATCAGCTTTCAGGAAAAGAGAGCGGATGAGGGTATGTCTACAGAATATATTAATTGATGAAAACTTTATTCATTACTCGCGGTTTTACGTAAATTATTATACATAAACTGTGTTTACCAATAATTTAGCTTAAAAACATTTATTTTTTTCAATCATACGAGTACATTCGGGTAGTCTTGTGTAATGCAGTATTTTGTGTCTATTTAGGTATGGTTAACCTGAGTGCTGAAATCGTGGAAAAATATATGTTCTTAGCGCGCCTGAAATGGGCTGTCTGCACTCTCAAAGTGCATGTTGTTGCCAAATGTATTTCATATGCTGTAAACCTAGTTCATAGTTGTTAGTTTCCTTTAATGCCAAACAAACATACCAATCGTTGGTTAGAAGGCGATCGCCGAATTCGTCCTCTAAACTGAGGTACGTACCGAACCGAAATTTTTGTGTACCGTTACACCCCTACTGTATACGCGAACAAAGAAGACGACACAGAGCTGAAAACAAAGTGAGGAGGGACACAACACTTACATTTTCAGCAGATCTCCATTTTTGAGCGTGTAGTCGGTGTCACTCTTCAGCGGGGAGAAGTGGCATACACAGTTGTTGACCGAGACGCTGGTGGGAAAAGCGATGCCTGGAAGTGAAGAAGACAGAAACACAAAAGAATGTTTACAACAAACTAAACACAAGTGGCCACCTCGCCGCCGTACCTTTCTTTATGTCCTTCTCCCTCTTGAAGACCTTTCCCGTTTCCGCCATGATGTAGGCGTCGCCTGTGTCGCAGAGGCTCAGCACCGATACGCCGGGCTTGGCGGCTTCCACGACAAGACGCAGCGCCTCTGCGAAGAGGGGGGGGGAAGTAACAAGCAGGAATTCAAACATGATGGCAGAATGTAAATACAGATGAAGGAACGTTAAAGCACCAAATAGCAACAGTACACTTTAAGGATATATTTTATAGTGTTTTGTTATCGTCATTGTAGTTTGCAATGGTGCTGAACTAAATTGTATCATATAGACCAGACCTGGGGAAAATACGGACCGCGGGCCACAAGATTTTCAATTTGGCACGCCGAACCTTCTACATATTTTTTTAGACCTTTAAAGGGGAACACTATCACCAGACCTATGTAAGCGTCAATATATACCTTGATGTTGCAGAAAAAAGACCATATATTTTTTTAACCGATTTCCGTACTCTAACTCTGAATTTTGGCGAATTAAACGCCTTTCTATTATTCGCTCTCGGAGCGACGTCACATCGGGAAGCAATCCGCCATTTTCTCACTTTCGTCGGTGGGTTGTCGGAGGGTGTAACAACACGAACAGGGACGGATTCAAGTTGCACCAGTGGCCCAAAGATGCGAAAGTGGCAAGAAATTGGACGAGATTTGTTCAAAATACGAGGCTGTGGGGAAAGCCGACGAAATGGTCAGTCGTTTGTTCCGCACACTTTACCGACGAAAGCTATGCTATGACAGAGATGGCAAGAATGTGTGGATATCCTGCGACACTCAAAGCAGATGCTGAAATCAACTCCAAAACTGGACAGATCAGCTTTCAGGAAAAGAGAGCGGATGAGGGTATGTCTACAGAATATATTAATTGATGAAAACTTTATTCATTACTTGCGGTTTTACGTAAATTATTATACATAAACTGTGTTTACCAGTAATTTAGCTTAAAAACATTTATTTTTTTCAATCATTCGAGTACATTTGGGTAGTCTTGTGTAATGCAGTATTTTGTGTCTATTTAGGTATGGTTAACCTGAGTGCTGAAATCGTGGAAAAATATATGTTCTTAGCGCGCCTGAAATGGGTTGTCTGCACTCTCAAAGTGCATGTTGTTGCCAAATGTATTTCATATGCTGTAAACCTAGTTCATAGTTGTTAGTTTCCTTTAATGCCAAACAAACACATACCAATCGTTGGTTAGAAGGCGATCGCCGAATTCGTCCTTGCTTTCTCCCGTGTCGCTGGCTGTCGTGTCGTTTTCGTCGGTTTCGCTTGCATACGGTTCAAACCGATATGGCTCAATAGCTTCAGTTTCTTCTTCAATTTCGTTTTCGCTACCTGCCTCCACACTACAACCATCCGTTTCAATACATGCGTAATCTGTTGAATCGCTTAAGCCGCTGAAATCCGAGTCTGAATCCGAGCTAATGTCGCTATATCTTGCTGTTCTATCCGCCATGTTTGTTTGTGTTGGCATCACTATGTGACGTCACAGGAAAATGGACGGGTGTATATAACGATGGTTAAAATCAGGCACTTTGAAGCTTTTTTTAGGGATATTGCGTGATGGGTAAAATTTTGAAAAAAACTTCAAAAAATAAAATAAGCCACTGGGAACTGATTTTTAATGGTTTTAACCCTTCTGAAATTGTGATAATGTTCCCCTTTAAAATCAAAACTGCCCCCGCCATTATGATGTACAGTGCTGTTTTTAAATTACCTTAAGTCTTGAACTATAGAAATTATTTCAGTGGTTAAAATCTGCGCTTTTGGGTGTTGATCAGAATCAGGTGTTCTAATGACTTGGCCCGGCCACAGGTGTATAAAATCAAGCACTTAGGCATGTTTTATTTTGTCATAAAGAAATAAAATCATGTGTGCTTACGGACTGTATCCCTTGCAGATTGTATTGATATATAATGTAGGAATCAGAAATATTAATAACAGAAAGAAACAACCCTTTTGTGTGAATGAGTGTAAATGGGGGAAGGAGGTTTTTTGGGTTGGTGCACTAATTGTAAGTGTATCTTGTGTTTTTTATGTTGATTTAATACCAAAAAAAAATCAAAAATGTTTTATTTTTTTTATTTCTTGTGCGGCCCGGTTGGGAACCACTGCGATAGAACACCTTTTGGGATGAATTAGAACGGAGACTGAGAGCCAGGCCTTCTCGACCAACATCAGTGTGGGACCTCACCAATGCGCTTTTGGAAGAATGGTGTAAAATTCCTATAAACACACTCCGCGACCTTGTGGACAGCCTTCCCAGAAGAGTTGAAGCTGTAATAGCTGCAAAAGGTGGACTGACATCATATTGAACCCTATGGGTTAGGAATGGGATGGCACTTCAAGTTCATATGTGGCCAAATACCTTTGGCAATATGGTGTATTTCGGAATCATGTTTTCTATGTTTCGCAGTCTACTCGCTACTGACTCGCCTTGGACTAGCCCGTGTCATGGCGAACGATAGTTGTTTGTTAGTTTGTTCGTTAACAACATAACACAAAAAGTCATTGCCGGGTTACAATGAAACTTTCAATAAATATCCAAAATAGAATAAGGAACAAGTGATTCAAGTTTGGGGGTGATCCAGATCATTTCTACCAAGTTACGAGCATCAAATTCATATGTGAGTCAAGGCAGTTGGCCAAATACATTTGGCAATATAGTGTGTGTATATATATATATATATATATATATATTAGGGATGTCCCGATCCGATATTTGGATCGGATGCCGATATTTGCCAAAAAATGCGTATCGGCAAGGCATGGGAAAATGCCGATCCAGATCCAGTTTAAAAAAAAAACTTCTGTCCGTGTTTTTCAACGCACCAATTTAAATAATACATTCCACTTTTCTGCTGCTCCCTAATTTCCGTTCTGCATTTTCCAGCACACCTTCAACACATCCACAGGTCTGTGGATTCTCACTGCTCAAGCGTCCTCTGCGCACGGCAAATCTATGCCACGCACAAAATCAAATAAAAAAATAAGCGCATAACAATTTTCGACACACGGACACGACAGAGAAAACAGTTTTCGTCATCATTGTTCAAATATTGTAACGTCTGTCGAGACGCTTATCTCCATTCGGTGCCACACGTCCACACCATCAAAATGCCGAGGCAAACATTTCCAGATCAACACCGTATGAAAAAAATTTGGATTTTTTTTTTAGTTGTGATTTCCTTCTCTGCATGAAAGTTTAAAAGTAGCATATATTAATGCAGTATAAAGAAGAATGTTTTAATGTAGACATGCAAGCCTTGAAAGAACATTTTGAAAATCAAGACTACATTTCCTGCAAATGGGTGCATTTCTACCCTATATTTTAACTTTAGATTTATTCTCATATCAAACTCTTTTGGCTGTCTTTTTGACACTTACCTGCCACACCCCGGATTATAAATAATGTAAATAATTCAATGTGATTATCTTGTGTGATGACTGTATTATGATGATAGTATATATCTGATAGTATATATCTGTATCATGAATCAATTTAAGTGGACCCCGACTTAAACAAGTTGAAAAACTTATTGGGGTGTTACCATTTAGTGGTCAATTGTACGGAATATGTACTTCACTGTGCAACCTACTAATAAAAGTCTCAATCAATCAATCAAAACACATAGAATCATCATACTGCTGTGATTATATGCATCAAGTGTTCATTCAAGGCTAAGGCAAAATATCGAGATATATATCGTGTATCGCAATATGGCCTTAAAATATCGCAATATTAAAAAAAGGCCATATCGCCCAGCCCTAGTTCAATGATGCCATTTCTGTTTGTCATGTATAATTTTGTCTATTTTGTGTTTATCCTTGAATAAACAGGTCAGTTTCTTGTTACCAACCATTGTGTATTATTCAAACTCCCCTAATTCAGCTGGCTAGTTGTTATCAAGAGTACTAAAACCCTTTTCAACATGATTCTGACAACTAAGTACGCTAAATAACTTTAAACTTTAATACATGCTCGGATAGGCCAGTATCGGTATCAGATCGGAAAGTGCAAAAACAACATCGGTATCGGATCGGAAGTGCAAAAACCTGGATCGGGACATCCCTAATATATATATATATATATATATATATATATATATATATATATATATATATATACCCACAGTACATGTATACATACACATTCATATATGTATATTAGGGGTGTAACAATACGTGTATTAGTATTGAACCTTTTCGGTACGTGGGTTCCGGTTCGGTTTGGAGGTGTACCGAACGAGTTTCCACACGGACATATTAAGTAGCGTAACACACGTTTTGTAAACAATGCACACCGAGGCACAACACACGGCATGCTAGCAGCTAATGGGCTACGATAGACTGACCATACG